>NC_090781.1:14436981-15036981 GCF_040054535.1 Antennarius striatus | reverse complement strand
ATATAGGATGTAAAAATGGGGAAATGCAGTGGAGAAGTGAAACAGCAACACAATGTCAGTGGATATTGTTGTTCTTGATATTGACATCGGCATAAGCCCTAATGATGGAACGTCATAGAAAAAGTTCAATGTGTTGATATCAATATTTAATGTTATATTAAAACAAGCAACACAGTGATCATCCAAACAGGTCATGTTATGTCTGGCTTTAGTCACTTTCACATCAGTTTGGTAGTTGCCTTGACAATTTTCTTGCTTTGAAGATATAAAAATACCCAAATTGGCATCATGTACTGGAGACAAATAAAAGCATTGTACATTAAAGTGTTTGATACACTTGAATCACTCAACTCTTTTTTTCCTCTATTCTTCACAGTTTAGCATGAGTATGGAAGATTATGACTACCTGTTCAAAATAGTTCTCATAGGAAATGCAGGAGTTGGGAAGACATGTCTCGTCCGGCGCTTTACTCAGGTTTGTAAAAGTCTGAGCATATCACTGTAGAAATTAATATTATAGATTTTTAGACTGCATTACATTTTCTGTTTTTAAAAAAAATTATTTTAGGGCCTTTTTCCACCTGGACAAGGGGCAACTATTGGAGTAGATTTCATGATCAAAACAGTTGAACTAAACGGGGAGAAGGTCAAGGTACACACACATATATTTTTACTATACACAAAATCAAATGCTTTCTTTTTTATAGTAGCTTGGATAGAAAGTTGCTCATTTCATCAATTATGTTTTCCAGCTGCAGATATGGGACACAGCTGGACAGGAGAGATTTCGCTCCATTACTCAGAGTTATTACCGTAGTGCCAATGCCCTCATTCTTACTTATGACATTACCTGTGAGGACTCCTTCAGGTGCCTTCCGGAGTGGCTGAGGGAGATTGAGCAGTATGCTAACAACGAAGTGGTGACTATATTAGTCGGTAAGAAGCTTTACTTTGTGCCTTCATAATTTATGGGCCTCTATTATCAGCAGAGTCATTGTGAGAGAACTTTAAATATCGGTGTGCATCATGTTGTACTGGAACAGGTTTCCTTTGCGAAGCACATTTAAATATGAGTGTGATTCACCCAAAGCTGGATAGTTTTCTAAAGAAAAATGCCATTTTGGCCATGTTATTGTTTGATTTCTCTAAAATCTTACTCATGTCTCAGAGAAAGAATCTTTTTTTTTTTTGTGGTCTGGATTAAAAAACTCCCACGCTGTCTTTGCTTCCATCTATCCCATACCCATCTCATCTACACCCACACATGAACTGCTGTTCAGATTGTGATGTAAGAAGCCCCATTCTTACATGTTGTGTTGACGGATGATGTTCACTATTTTTCTCACAGGTAATAAAATAGATTTGGCTGAGAAGAGAGAGGTTCTCCGACAGAGGGCTGAAGACTTTGCTGAGGCTCAGAGTATGCTGTATCTGGAGACCTCCGCCAAAGAGTCTGACAATGTTGAGAAACTTTTTCTCGACCTGGCCTGTCAGCTGATCCGAGGGGCCAAGCAGAACAAGCTGGATAACAATGACACTGCTCCGATGCCCGGTGAGGGTAAAACCATCAGTTATTTGAACTGCTGCAACATCAATTAGTGAGAGCTCAGGCTGTGGTCACTCAGTCGCCATTGGCTGAACACTAATTCCTCCGTCCTTCTAAGATGGCATAATGCCACTTCTTAGTCTTTTATTTCCTAGTCATGCCTTTTTAAGCTGTACAAGGAAGTTAGTCAACTTCAGTTTTGGCCTTCCTGGAAGAAACGTTTTAAGAGTCTGCCATTTAATGCAACAGGATATAAAGTTGGACGTGGAATCTGAGTACAGCTCAATTGGTCCCACTTCATATTGAAATTGCAGATTTTCTCTGTTTGGGCTTAATGATCCATTTTCATTCAAGATCAACCTTCACCAGCAGTATTACACAAGTATAGAGTTCTACAGGTGTTTTGTTACAGATTGTAAACAACTGACAACAAGAGTCATCACCACTGTCAGTAAACTGTAACAATATGTTTACATACACTATGTTTTTAAGATTACCAGGTCTGATCAAGTGGCAGGCGTAACCCAAAAATCTGTTGCTTAACCCTTCATTTCTCACTAAGTACACTGCTCTTAGAATGGCATACAGTTTTATTTAATTTCTTAATCTGATTTCTGAGTTATTTGCACCCGTCTTTACATACTGTGAAATATTTGTTCTCATTGAAAGATTCTTACTTGCTGCTGAAATATGTTTTATGCCAGACAACACAAACTGAAACACAAGCATAAACACAACATTGAAAAAGTATTTTGTGACTACCGTTATTTTCTTTAGGTTACTTGAAGTGCTTACCGTTAGTTGGTTGATATAATATGCTGCGGTTTGGAAGGCTCATGTTGTCAGTAGAAATTCTAAACAGTCTAATTGATTAATTTATTTTTTACTGTCACCTGCTTTTTTTTTTTTCAATAGACGTAAATATTTCTGCCTTTGTTGTTGCTGCCTAACCATGAAATTGTATCACTTCTAATCTGTTCGAAGGGGTATGTTCATGTAGTTTCATATATGACTTCTTATGCATCATATGCTTTTATTGTGAACTCTTTTTTAAAATTATCTAGCATGTTTTGACATAATTTGTAGCATTAAACTTTCATATATTTGCCATAACTGTAATGTACTGTATTGCACAATGCCATATACTGCACACTTAATGTAAGATTGTGTCTTTTGTCGTACAGACTTGTAGTACATTTTTGGCACTTTGATTTTATAACTTTATTTTCAGTAATCCTTTTGTACTGGCCAGCATTTTATTTTGCTTTTTACCTTAGATTTAATGGCAGTTAATTATTGTTAATAATTTGCCTTTATTTGTCAACACAGTATGATAAATACAAAGAAAAACACTATTGGGATCATATGCTTCTTTATGTGCACAAAACAATCCTTAAAATACTCTGTATAACATTAAATAATCTGACTAAATGTCTTGTATTCGTCACGTTGTTCAGAGATGATCTCTGCACCCAGTTCAAGAAAAAGGACACAGGCTTCTCACATGCAGAAGATAGTATTTAGAAATTATGCACAAATTCACAGAAATACCTGATGTGTTTAGGATCCAGTGTTCTACGATTTGGTTGAGTGCTGTAAATATAATGGCACACCGCCTGTTTTTGTGTGTATCTCATACTAAAATGTCACATCTTCGAATCAAATTTCACAAGTAAAACCAACCAAAGTTGTGGGGTTTTTTTTTAAAATGCAAAGGGCTATGCATTACTTGAATTTTGAATTCATACGCATCTTTTCAGGTTGCCCTTGTTTCTCATTTATGTTCGGTTCTTTTAAATATTAAATAGAACTGGATATGAGATGCACACAAAAACAGAAATCAGGAGAATTAGTAGATCACGCCACTATGTGATGGCCTGAGTTTTATTATGTAAATTATTCCTAATTTAACGCGCATGCGGGGTTAATGTTGCATAACTTGAATATAATCCGATTTTTAAAACATTTTATTTTGAACGTATAACGGAAACAGTTCTTTTGCCATATTGGTTGAATTGATGTCAGTCGACACCCTGTGTTCAGTCTTGTAGTTCACCGACCTGGCCGGTGGGGGGGTCAAAGAAAAAAGCCATTGAAAATTTCAAAGGCAAAAAAAGTCTTTCATGCACCGTGTGGATGAAGGTACACTCCAGACAAATGTCAGATGTTCAAAAAATATGAGAAGTATATGGGATTTACAATTGTCGTACAAAACTGGTTTCACCATTACCTCAGGATGATTGTATACATTTGTGACGTTGAAAAACACACACCGGTTAACCATTCTTTTGACCAAGTATTCACACAAACAAACTTGAAAAGGACCAAGGTTAAAACAAACATTCTCTTTTGCCCAGTCCTGGTAGCTGTTGCTTACCTTGATTTACCGTGATCAGGATCACAGGTGATTTCTGCCCCCTGGCGGTCATGACGAGGAACTGTCAAATTAAATTAGTCATAGTCGTATCAAATGCAGACACAGTAATATTCTTCCACTTCCTGGTCGTGTTTTTCAAAATAAATATCTCAAAACCCACAGGCAGCTGATCGACAATCTGATTTAAACGTCTTAAAATTTTGAACCCGTGACATAATCGTATAGTACCGCTTCCGGTATATACTTCCGGTTTAACTTTCTTTACACTGTATTAGCAACAGATAGCAACAACAACGCTCGTGTACAACAAATTACGTTTGAATCCAAACATAACATTGCTGCAGTGAGCGGGTGGCTTCGTACAGAGAACATGGTTTATACCCTGACAGTAAAATGAAAATAAAGTTGTCAAAGTATCGGGAAGGCATTGAACGCGGAGTTTCCCGTCGAGGTGCGGACCGCCTCTCCCCCTAAATTTAGACTGACAACAGCGCGTCTCTGGATTTGCTGACAAGTGATTCTCACTTCCTGTCTCGTACGGGACAGGTCCGCCCACTGCGCACAGATTGAGATGAAGCACTGTGATGTGGTGAAGATCCAGATGTTGTGATGTTTTTAGGTTGACAGCAGTTTTAATCAAGGTTGGAGTCAGGATGGAGGTTTTGAACAAAGCTGCAGCTAAATGTATATTGTGGGTTTTTTTTAGCTGTTTACACGTGATCGCCCTTAGATCGCAACTTTTCAGCAGACTTCACAGGTCACCTGACCGCGATGACGTCCTCATCAGCTATAAAACATTTTATTTTGACCAGAAGGTGAGTTAAAAAAAACTTTTCTATATGCAGTTTATCCATCTGTGGACGTGTCTGTTGGTTTTTTTTTTTTTTTTAAATTGTTACTTCCTCTTTCACTTCATTTTCTCCACTTTTGAATTTGTGCTGGACAATATTTAAATGTAGGCACCGAAAAAAAAAAGTAAGTAATCTCCATGTTTGACCAGATAAATTAACACCACAGTAAGTATGAGCAGATAAATATCAGCAATCGTTTCTGGAAAGAAAGGTTTGCTGTTTACTCATTTATGGACCACAGACGCTGTCTAAGCTTCTCAAATTTCATAAATCTGTATAAGTTGTTAATTTGTTGTGTATGCAGACAATGGGTGTTTCCCTCTTTCTTCCTGTAGTTAAGAGAGAACCATCACAAATGACTGCAACTGTCCCTCCTGGCTCCCTGCCCAAAAAGGTCTCCAGGGCCCAGTGAATGTGAAATGCTTTATCTCTGGGCTGTATAGAGATTTCCATCCAGGCTTTACTCTTGCCATTTACAGATAGCAGATTGAGAGCATGTGGTGGAATGCAAGCAGCTCTATATTTTGTCCAATGAGAACCAGACTCATACAGTCACAAGAGTGTCAGTTGCGTCTGTGCTCCTCTTTCTGAGTTAAAAGTTTTTAAAAGGTAAATGCGACATGTAGAGAATAACATAACACCTGTCATTTTATTTATATTTTTCATGTCCTAAGGTGTTGTGATTTTTAATTTGAAGGCTTTACAGGGTTTCAGAGAAAGAGAGGAAGTCACTTTCATTTTTTGAATCAGCACACTTACAGCATCAGTTTTTTTTATTATTAACCCTTAAGCTTGAAAGTCAGTTAACCCTTTGAAATGTATTTCTAAATAAATGTTGGAGATTTTACAAACAATGCCAAGACTTGACTATTGACTCCGAGAAATGACAACCCACTTAAAATAAGGATCAAGCATTTTTTCAAATGCTAAAGTTTGTGGGTTGCACCTATTTTTGATAATTAATTGACAGTTCTTGTTACTTAAGCAAAAATGTCAAATATTTGATAGTTTTAAACTCTCAAGTGTTCTGTTTGTGTTCCCTTGGTTTGTATTCCCTTGTATTAATTTTAACTAAATTAAATATATTTTTACATTGGACAATTGTTCCAACAAAACAAGACATCCCATTGTGGTTACAACATGTCTCCCTAAAAGAGTATTTAAAAAAAAAATATATATTTTTTTTTAGACATTCTAAAGACCGAACTGATCAGTTGATAAAACAAGTATTGGAGTCATCAACAATGAAGCGTTACAGGATGATATTTCCAGGCTGTTTACCGTGTATCTGTGCTGAACAGACTTTGGACCTGAGACAGTGCTCCACACCTGGAAGCCCACGGCATCCTTCCTAATCAGGCATGCTGACAAGATGATGAGGAGCATTTCCTTCCCTCTGATGTTCATTGTCTTGTCCACTGTGTTTTCTTTGGTGGGTGTGAGAAGGGTCAATATTTATCGTACTTGTCAACAAGTACAACAAATGCAATCCCGGTTATGCGTCCCTTATCTGTTGGCAAGTCTGCTGTTTTTCAAATCATCAACCACGCAAACCCTCCTCTGCCGTTTCTGTAGGTTAAGCTGCTGTGAGAGGAGCGCTGAGTGATCCAGCAGTTGTCCAAAGGAAATCCTTTTGCCTCCAGACAATGAATGGAAGTGTCCTTTAGTGTCCTCTAAATGAACTGAGGTAGTTAAGTGGAGTTGGTGCTCTGGTTGTTTCCCTCATGGATCCGTTTGCTGGAACCTAACCTGAACATCTGAAATATTTTTCCTTGTATTTGCAACAATAGACACACTAGTTCAGTACCTGAGCAACTTGAGAAGTGAATTTTAGCAGAAAAAAAATCTGCTCCTGGACTTCCTGCGCTAACCACACAGTGGCGCTAAATAAAAGGGTGTGGATCAGTAATGACAGTGGTCTCATGTCAAGTTTGGGTTGTTCATACAGGATGTGTGTTCGATAAATACTCACAAGGAATCCTTCTGGCAGAGCAATTTATCTGTTTAATATTATATATAGTCATTTAGTTCTGACATTTTAATCCCAGTGCAAATGCATATTGAAGAAAAGGTTCGGATTTTAAGAACTGTAGACTTTGTATTCCTCTAGTTTTAAGAAATGACACATAACATATAGCAAGCAATTAAAATGTTTTTAAAATAGGAAGGAAACTGGACTGTTTTCCACGCAGGCCTGTCTTTATGTCTCGGGCGGCCGACGCCACTGAGACTGATACTGAGATGTTGCTGCTGAACTGGACTTTTCCTTTAAACTGCCTCTAGGTCTCCCCACACTTAAAAGAACTGCCAAGAGCAAAGGAGCCAAGGTTTGAATGAACATATTGAGGTCCCAGAATCTTTTTACTGTCAGTGGGTCATAAAATTGCTGCCTCTTTTGTATCCACTAAAGAGTGAAGTGAGAGAGGAGGGGGAAAAAACTGGACAACATTTTGTATGAAGTGTTCAGGCTGTTTCAAGTGCAGGACAGTTGGAAGCCTCATGTGGTTGTTTTCTCTGCTAAGTTGTGGTTTGCTCCAGCTTTCGATAACGTTGGAGCAAAGTCGGTTTGCTTTTGTTAAAGCAAACCAGCAATTCTGCAAAAACCAGCAGAATTGCTGGTTAAATAAAGACCACAGGCACTTTATTTAAATCAAATTTAAATAAAGATTAAGATTATTTAAATAAAGTTTAAATAAAGTCCAAAGGAAACAATAGCTATAAAGGGGGAAGATGCTAGACATTTCATGAAAAGGTCAAAGGTCATCAAACGAAACTAATGTGACATCCCTTAAACTGGTAACAGCATTTTAAGAACAAAATTGAAATACCTCGCTCATTACCTTGGAATGCAGCTTGAGAAATTTCCACTTCCTCCCATCACAGGTAGTCTATGTAGACTCCATTGCTTCAAATGCTATATATTGAATAAATAATTTACAAATCTTTTACAGATTGATCATTTTGGATTCATAGAGGATGGCACTTTCAGACAGAGATACCTTATAGCTGACAAACACTGGAAGCAGCCTGGAGGACCCATTTTGTTTTACACTGGCAATGAAGGCGACATCACCTGGTTCTGCAACAATACTGTAAATATCCCATCTGGTATATTGTAATTGGACTTCACATGATCCTCTGTCTAATTCAACACTTATAATTTTCTCTGCAGGGTTTCATGTGGGAAACTGCAGAGAAGTTGGACGCCATGCTGGTTTTTGCAGAGCATCGTTACTATGGAGATTCCCTGCCATTTGGACAAGAATCTTACAATGTATGTGAACATGGACTGTTTGTGTAAAATTGAACAGTAGAAATGCACAGTCTGCATTTTCTGGCACTGGGGTTGTCTATGTTAACCAAAATGTAAGACAAAAGTAGTGTGGAGTCATGGGACTCACTCTTTACCGACCAACACTGACAATAACAATGATCCCTTGAACAAAAAGATTTCTCTTTTTAAAAAATTGTTGGAAACATTTGTGGTAGTGTAAGTAAAATGATATAGGTGTCTAAAGGTATCAAACATTTTTCAACAAAAAAATAACTCTCATAGCAAGAAAATACTTTTCCCTGTGAATTTTTAGTTCCCTCTTAAATTTTTAAGAATACTTGTCATTTGCTTGCAGGACAGCAAACACCTGAACTACCTGACCTCGGAGCAGGCCCTTGCAGATTTTGCAGTGCTAATTCAAAACCTGAAGACAACTTTACCCGGAGCTCAGCACAGCCCTGTAATTGCAGTCGGAGGATCCTATGGAGGAATGCTCTCTGCCTGGCTCAGGATGAAATATCCTCACATAGTTGTTGGGTAAGACGTTTCTGTAGTTTGAGGGACATTCTAGTTGGAAGGCAACTTTTTGTTTTTGTGATCTGTCATCACTTCCCCTTGAAGGAGAGTGAGAGGAATGAGAAAATGATCTGATTTCTGAAGCTCAGTATGCTTTGTACAGACTGCTTGTTCAGCTCTTGCTTCAGCTTTTCCAGTAGGAAAATGAGTTTAATAAACATGAGAGGCCAGCAGGATCTCTTTAACATGCCTACTGTGGAGCCTTGACACCAGAAATCTGAGATATTAAATAGACAATTAAAAATCAACTATTCATGTGCTTCTACTGTGCCTGTGCAATCCTGATGTTTCTACAGCATACATCATCCACTCTAGATAACTGATGTGCAGCTTTTGTCACTTTCAGGAAAATGTTGATGCAGCATCAATATACTGTTTGTTTCCTTGTGTTTTTCAGTGCTCTGGCATCCTCTGCACCAATTTGGCAGTTCACTGGTTTGGTTCCATGTGGAGACTTCTACAAAGTAGTAACACAGGACTTTGCCAGAAGTGGACACAACTGCGATTCAAACATCAGAAAGTCTTGGAAGGCCATTAAAAATGTGTCTTCCACCGGTAAATCTCAGGGTTATGATGAGTGGATTTTATCTTATGCTACACTGTCAGAGTCTGTCACAGGTGAATTATACTGAATAAAAAAAAAAGATCCATGAATAATTAATAATAATTATTCATGAGGAAGATTAGACTAGAAGAATATCTGCATGTTGATTTACATGTGAATTTAATTAACTGTCTACCAACACCAGAAAGCACACAGCTGTTCCTGATGGTTACACTGTAATGCATAGAGCCTCTCTTCTGGTCACAGATTCTACAGCACAAAACATAGATCATAAAATATACAACCTGCATAACTTAGACTGCCGGATTTCTTTTATATTCTCTTGACATCTGAGTAAGAAAATATACAGTACCTTTACTTGCAGGATCTCCGAGAAGCTTTGTTTTTACTATCTCAGTTCAAGACAGTTGAAATAAGCTTCACTGAACTGAGTGGTTCTTTTTATTCCTGTCACACCATCGGTGGTGATGATGCGCCAAAAGAAGAGAGGATTCTAATAGGATGTCAAATTAAAAGAATGTGTGTGAACAGTGGTACTAGATCATTTTAATGCTTTACAGAACAGGTACTGTAAAAACATTGATGAGGACAAGTAAAATCTTACTTCAGCATCACAGTTGTGACAACTAATTTTACTGTTGTGTTTTTTTTAGTAGTAATAGTTTTATGTTACTGAAAGGTAAACAACCATAGCACTGAAGTAGGCTACAGCTAGTGTGGCTGCGTACAGCATCATAAATATGTCAGTAGTCTTTGTGTAATTACTTTAATGGACCAGCCGAAAGATGAGACAGATGTTCTGTACTGCAACTTTAGTAAGCTGAATTTAATAATTTGTTAGTATATGAGTATTTGATGGCACCAACATGGCATTGCATTTCTGGTTTCTGTTTGAATTATTTCTAAAATAGAAGGCTGTCATGTCAGACGATTGTCCAGAGTATCACAAAGCACGTACTTCATGGCTTTTAAGAAGTTGGTAAGGCAGTAAAAAGAATGACAGACTGTTCTTTCATTGGAAAGTTAATCAGAGTTAAATATTCATTGTATTATCATTTGGGAGCTGTCATGAGGGTTTTATATCATCTTGTTTTAATTAACATGGACTGTACTGTACATTTCACATAAGAAAGGAGTGACTAGCAATCTTCTTTGTTGTTGTCTTTTAAGTCTCTGGTCTTCAGTGGCTGTCAGAAGAATTCAGCTTGTGCTCCCCTCTAAAGAACAAAAACAACATTTTTAGTTTTAAGAGATGGCTGCAGGAGACTTGGGTGAATCTGGCCATGGTGGACTACCCCTATGAAGCAAACTTTCTTCAACCTCTTCCTCCTTGGCCAATCCAGGTACATGCAGCCACAATCAAATACAGAATTTTAAAATAAGTGTTAATGGACAAAAGTTCTGGTTAATTTTTAAGTGTTTGTTTGCAGAAGTTTCACACCGAAATGTAACGTTAAAATTGGTGTCTTTGGTTTAACACCAGATTTGGTCTGCTAGCCTATTACTAATAGAAAAGAATGTGTGACTCAGCTGATTGTGCTGCAAGTGTGTGTTGTTGTCTTGCATGTTGTTGTTTACAACAATTAATGTTTTAACTGTTCAAAAGGATCTTGCTTCTTTTCAGTTTTTAATATTCTTTAGAAGAGCAGCACCTAGGAAACTTCTTTTCTTTTCTTTTCTTTTCTTTTCTTTTCTTTTCTTTTCTTCATTACTTTTATCAGTGCTCCACACTCCATCAGATCTCTCAAGTGCTCTTCTCCGGATGTTCGGGACTTTTGCTCAGAGCCACTCGTGTAGGAGTTACAACAAACATTCACCACTCTCATTTAAATGTGATTGGAGTAAATACTTCACTAGACCCTTGATGTGGAAATAAAAATGCATTACTTACCAAACTGCAATCATTTACTGCGGCCAATGCAAATAGTGTTTTTAAAACTCTCCTTCCTGTTTTCGACATTACAAAGTGTTCGTTTGTTTTTATGCCAAAGTGTTTGTGACAGGCAGCGGCTGTTTAGCGAAGGCTGATTGACTGGGATGAAGTGTATTCTATCCATCACCCTGGCATATCACGTGCATAAACCAAGCCCTGCTATTGACCCCTTACTCTTTGTTGGGTGCCTTGACACCCCTCCAAGTTCCCCATACAGCAGTCCCATTATTGAACCTCTATGAGTGTGATACATTTTTGATTCTATATTTGTTTGTTCATCATGTAACCACTGAACACATCCTGGAGCACCATGAAAGGCAAAACAAGTGCTAAACTGACATTTTGTGTTTTTTGGCTTCTTGCCTTTAATGTATGCGACCCCTATGGGTGGGTTTAAGCGGTTTAGGCAGTGGGTGCAAAGAGAAGCTTTTTTAATGACAAAGCTAATGTGATTATCTGAGTGAGTGTGAGAACGGGGTATTGAAGGTTTAGAGGAGGGAAATCTGTTGGCAGAGATGAATACATAAGCCTAATCCTATCTGAAAAGTAAGGAGAGGATGCTTTGGAGCAATTGCAGTGTTTTTTTGTTCATGGTATAAATCTTTAGTTGGACATGTCGGTGGCCCTCCTCATCCATCGACCACCAACTCCTCCCCAGCCCGCAGACAAAAGCCTTAGTAACAGACTTCACACTAGTGCAGTGCCCCTCCAACTTCTAAACAAGAAAGCTCAGTTTGTCTGTCTCACAAAGAGTGTAAAACAACAGTGGCAGCCAACTCTGCTGCTGCAACCATAACAACAGGGCAGTGAAATTTAACGGAAGCTAAAACTCAGATATTTACCATCTAGATTTGACACTAAGAAATCATCTGTAGTTAGATAAAACAGTCATGAGGAGAGCAAAATGTTGGATGGATCGTTTGCTTTCAGTAAATGATGGATGTTTGTCTTATGGGCTACAAGAAAAAAAATCTTCAGTCTTGCAAACAACAATATAAGGGAAATAGATATTTTTGTGTTTTTTTTAATGCTATGATTTTTTTTATTTTTTATGCATGTTACTGTGCAACATTTTCAAGGTGGTGTGCAAGTATCTTGCTTTGGATTCCACTGTGTCTGACTACCAGTTGCTGCACGGTGTCTCTAAAGCAGTGAAGGTCTACTACAACTACACTGGAAGTTCCTCCTGTCTCAACACATCTCAGACAGCAACTGGCAGCCTGGGCTTTCTGGGCTGGTATTACCAGGTGCTCCAATACACAGCACATGAATCAGTCTTGTCATTCTGAATAAAACACCTCACAGATGTCTGTTAGCTGCCACATTAAATGCTCAATCCTTCATCCAGGCTTGTACAGAGATGGTGATGCCCATGTGCACAGATGGCGTCCATGACATGTTTGAATTTGAAGAGTGGAACTTCCAGGCCTTTTCTGATGAGTGTAACTCCATATTTGGTGTTAGGCCTCGATCTGAATGGGTTGGCACAGTCTACGGGGGGAAGGACATAGCCTCCCACAGCAACATAATCTTCAGGTAAATATTGCTTACAAATCTCTGCATGCAACTGCAACTGCTAGAGGTAGACAGGTGTATCTAAAATGTATATGCAAAAAGATTTAGATATCCCTCCATGACGGACATTGAAGTATGTCGTACCCAATCGAATAAATATGAATGTCATATGTCCAACTATAAAAAAGTTTGGACTGTCAGAAACGTAATTAATGAGCTGTCAGTGGTGCATTTGGAGTACAGTCAACCCTCGGTTTTCGAACATAATCCGTTCCAGAAGGCTGTTCGAAAAGCGAGTTGTTTGAAATCCGAAACTATTTTTCCCATTATAATTAATGTAAATAATTTTAATCCGTTCCAAGTCTAAAAAACAACAAGTTTTTATTTTTTTTATTTTTAGTATTTTACACCATAAACTGCACTGTATACTGTTTACCATAAATAAAAAGGGGTAGAAATAGACACTGTGTTTTATTTTAATAAAATATATCCTATCGAACTTTGAACTCTAATGCGCTACGGAGGAAGCATCCTGGGCAGTTCGCTCGGCTCCCAAGTGACTCGCGTTCAGGTACGCTCTGCTTCTTTCGGTTTACACCATAAACTGCACTGTATACTGTTTACCATACATAAAAAAGGGTAGAAATAGACGCTGTGTTTTATTTTAATAAAAGATATCCTATCGAACTTTGAACACGAATGCGCTACGGAGGAAGCATCCTGGGAATTCGAGTTCACTTGGCTCCCGAGTGAGTCGCGTTCAGGTACGCTCGGCTACTTTCGGTTTGGTCGAAAACCGATTTGGTCGAGAACAGAAGCGTTTGAAAACTGAGGTTTGACTGTACATACAATCTTGTGTTTTGTTTTATAACGTTAGTATAGCATGCTAGATAAAAATTAATCAGTCAATGACTTCACCTATATCCATTCTGTTTTTAAAATGCCTCTGGATGGGAATATGTAAGACACTGACTGTTTATAAAGTGTGAATTCACTAGAATGTGTTTGTGTTTTGCTGCTGCTCCTTGCTCTACTTGAACACCGTTCTGTAAGAGTATCTAATCATGTATTTTCCATGCAAACTGTCTGTTGTTGTGCATCAGTAATGGAGGACTGGACCCGTGGTCAGCTGGTGGAGTATCTTACAACATTACAGATTCTCTGGTGTCTATAATGATTCCTGAAGGAGCCCATCACTTGGACTTGCGCTACAGCAATGACCATGACCCACCTTCAGTCAAAGCAGCCCGGTCGTTGGAGGTGATATATTTTCAAGAGTGGATCAGACAATCGAAAAAGAAATGTCAACTCCATCGACCCTCTAGTCCTTAAGAACAATAAATTCTTAAGAGTTTGAGACATTGACGAAATCCAGGATTTCTAAGCTTTAAATATGTTTTCTATACCAAAGTTTGTCTCTTTTTAATCAGTGTATAGGGATGACTCTTGAAACAGAATCAAAGTTTTTTTCTGCTTTTATCCTCATTATTGATTTTGATTTTAAAAATTATTGTAATCATCTGAAAGTTATTTTATTTTCACAACTCTCTCTGGGTTCTCCGGCTTCCTCCCATCTTCAAAACCATGGTGAATTGGTGGCACTAAATTGTCTATAGGTGTGTGAATGTGAGCTTTTGTGGTTGTTTGTATTTCATGTGGCCACATGATTGGCTGGGTGGGATAGGCTCCAGGAGACCCATCACCCGCAAGGCAGATAAGAAAATGCCTGGATGGAGTTATTTATAAGAATGTTGCCTCAGTTTATTTTTGGAATCGTTATCAGGAGATTAAATTAACCTAATGTGTTTTTTCCCCCCCAAAAGACATTAAGGTCTCTAAAACTTAGCCCAAACTTGTATTGTCTTGTTTCAGTCAGTTTTAGAATTCCAGCTTTAGGAGCTGCTCACACCGTATTTTAATTTCATCACTAAAAATCAACGTCACTGAGTTCTTTCTTGTCAGTCAGGTCCATTTGTAAAAGCTAGGTGTATACTATTGTAGAAGGTCTCTCAACACTTTCACTGTCTCGGTCTCAGGAAAGAAAAAGTTGGCACCAAATATAAAGAAAATCCATTCCTTTCATGTCCGCTTTGCAGTGATTTTCATTATAAAATCAATTTATCATTCTTCAATGAAAAACAATGTCTTGTACTGCCTTCATTCAAGGTGCTGTCATCTAAAAAAAAACGTCTTTCTGTGGAAATGATAATATTACTTATTATCTTGTAGAGCTCACACTTTGACTCAGACTTATAAGTTACTTCCTTTGAGCAGGAACAATTGCGTGTGCTTGAGATTTAATAAAAGCCTAATCGGAGGATGCCAATAAAGTGAGTGGTGGGTGGTTATTGCTTTTAGGGTTGCTGACCTCACCCCTGTGGACCAACCTGTGGGATTCCTCTTGACACACATTTATTCACCAGCTCCCATTAAAGCTCTAAATTGCAGTAGCAAGGCAGCCCGTAGACGCTGGTTTGTTCCCTCCTGCTAGTAATATTATTAATACAACTCCTGGGGTGCAAAAGATGTTGAGAAAGGTTGATGGAAGGTTAAGAGTGAAGTGAGGAGTAAATGCAGGCATTGGACTGAAGAAAACTTATGTAATTCCCCATTAAGTCTCATCTTTTCTCTCCTCATTGCTTAAATAAACAGAAGAAAAACAAGTTCAAATAGCAAGACTATGACTATTTCTCTTGGAAACACATCTTGCTTTGTAACTTTCTTTTAGCTATTCTGGTTGATTCTTTAAAAGCAGAAGTTCTTGAAATAAAACATATTTGTGAAAGAGATGAGTATGTAAGTTGATTTTCTACAAGCGGACACAAAGCCTGACTTCTCAACATTTTGTCACAGGCATGACTGGATTTCAGACACCCAAATGGAAAGAAACATAGCTAAACATGGGGGAGGACAGGGTCTCAGCCACTAAATGCCATCCTTAAAACTTTTCTCAGGACTCTGAAAGGTCATTAATTTTGTCAGCCTTTTCTAAGTCTCTGACACTACCCATCAATCAGCGCTGTTATTAGTATTCGCCCGACCCCAAACTCTGAGTATGTCCCTGTTCAGACAGGGACCACACACTATTAGGAAGAGATTAAGCCTGTGTGTGCCACAAATTTTCTACTCCACACCCAGGTCCCTTGGGTTTGGGTACTGCTGGGTCAGTCAAATCTCTGGGAAAGATAGTGTATGACAGAAACGTTAACAGAGAAACCCAACTTGTGGGAAAAGACAAAGTATATTACAGATGAGATTCTCAGAATTCTCCAGAGGCTTAAATCAAACAAATTGAGCTTTTGAAAATTCTGCCAATAATGTGACCTTGGTGGTTAATGTTAAAAGAATTGTTAATCAGAATCAGAATTTGAATACTGGATGGATCCCGGAGGGGGAACTTGCTAAAATATCGAAATTAAAAACCACAACAAAGTAAATTCCATGCTGAAATGAATCAATAAAAATTCAAAGTCCTCAGTTGTGCTCTCAGTTCATTATTTTATTTTTTCCAAAATGCCTCAGCCCATCCCCTCTCACCCTCTTAGCCTTTATGCAACAATAGAAACTTGTTTCCGGGGTCTGTGCGTCAGACCTTGTGATGTGAATAACACACCAGCACAAAAGCCAAAGCTGCTTGAGTGGAGGAAGAAAAAAAAGAGGGGATATGGCTGGTGTGACAGTAACAATGTCAAAACGCCAAAATTACGCTGCTGGCAAGAGTGGCATTCAAAATAAATTTGGGCACCCAATGCTCCTCCACTGAAATGGTGTCATGATACCCCTTCAGTTGACTTTCATTTTCCTCCTACACTTGTCAACATAGGGGACTAAAACATTTTGAACTCATGAATAAATACCCAGCTTTCGTTCCAGATGAAGTGAGTGCAACTTAATATTCAAAGTCTGTGCTGTATCTCAGTATGATTTATTTAATCTAGGTCATAACAGAATGTCTTTCATTGCCATCTGTAGAAACAGAAAGATTCTCTTTTCTAACTCTTTGTTTTTCTGGACTCCTTTTCACTCAGCCTTGGGCTGGGCCAAAGATAATTAGATCAGTGCTATCAGTTTCAGTTTCTCTGTCCCCTTTCTCCCCTGAAATTAGCATAATAAAGAATGTTGTTAACGGCTTTACTCCCTCCCTGCCTCAGACTTTTTTTTATTTTTTTATTGAAGCAACTCTGAAATTAGTCACTGCCTTACTTCAACGTCAATTTCATTCAGTCTTATTTCACATAACAAACGTAGATAGAAATAATAACATTGAGTCACACCTTTAATTGGACTATATTTCCCTTTTCAAAATCTACTTGAACTTCCACTAAAACGGGATCAGCGCTGCCAACTACCTGGCATTGTATTAACTAGCAGCAAAGAAATGTCCCTTAAATACATTTTTGTTTACAAGAGAAGTTCTATACCCAGGTTTTTTTAAGGTCAGCATTTCTACCGGCACACCGAGGCTGAGCTTCACTTTATTCCCCTTTAATTTAACAGCTCCGGCAGCTTTTCTGGTTAAATCGACTGTTCATTATTGAGACCCATTTTACGAAGGGGCTGTGAGGTGCAATTTAATGAATCTCTGGCACAAAGCTCCCTTTCACTGCTGGGCGAAGAATAGAGGCTATTTAGACCCTGTAGGGCTTTATGTCAAAGGCAGCCCATAATAGTTGTCAGGCCAGGGCAGATATTCCCACTGGCCTGGGAATGCACTAAAAATCAACTTTTGCCATGAGCAGATTAAGACACAAGCAAGCAGTTGGGAAGATTCTCCTAAATAGGGGCATCTGTTTGAGCACAAAGATTTTCCCACAAAAGAGAAGCATTTCCCCAACACTATGTAGCCTCTGTTTGATAGTTAAATGAACAGTAATTAGATCACAAGTTGATTTCTGGTTGGAAATGCAGGCAGAAAAACAGGGACGATGGCAGGAAGTTGTCTGTTTTGAAAAAGCAAGCAAGAGTTTACTCACATGAGTAAAGAAGTTTATGATATATTCCTTTATGGAACTCGACCTTTACATATTAGTAGTTATTTAACTTTAATTCTAAAACCCCCCTGTATATTTCATTATAATATCTAGAATTATTATACCTTTCAAAAATTCTTTGCCTATCAGGATTCTTAAGTTTTGTAAGATCTTTGTTACAGTGATAACCTCTACATTGATGAAAGCAGTTTTGGTTCAGTCACACACAAACAGTTAAATGAGAGAGAGCTGATGGAGTTAATTGTCTACAACCCAGAGGGGGCTTTCACATAAATCTATCTTAGATGCAGGTGGTCAGGCACAAGCAAAGAGTTAAATCCTGTGGTCTCTTTGCCCCTCCTCTTTGATGTTATGACATCATTGGGCCAGCCCCCTGAAAGATCTTCTTGCCTTGCACGAACCCCATCACTTCTTTTCTGGAATGTTTACAGGAAGTTTATGAGCAGTATCAGGACTAAGTCTTTGTCAGATTAAAAAAAAGGATGCTCTGAAGAATCTTCAGATTCAGGGAACACAGTGAGTGGCACAGTTGTAGCCGCTGGCCTCAACAGTAATGGCTGTTCAGGCTGCAATCATGAACCCCCAGTTCATGAATTTCTGCTTCCCTGGTTCAGTGATGGAATACGATGTGGAGAAAGGTCTGGATGGGAGTCTTCTTGGTGAGGCAGATAATGACGAGGATTACAAAGAGACCACTAGGGACTTGCTGAGCTTCATAGACTCAGCTTCCAGCAATATCAAGCTGGCTTTGGACAAACCTGTAAAATCCAAGAGGAAAGTCAACCACCGGAAGTATCTACAGAAGCAGATCAAGAGGTGCTCTGGAATTATAACACCTGGAAACACAGTAGAGGCCCCATTACAAAGACAAGGCTCTCCCCTGGCTCAGTCCAGTCCTCTGCAGAACAAAATGCCACCCAAGCGTGAGGGGGTACAAGCTAACTTACAGAGTAAGAGCTTGGCAGCCCTCTTCAGTCCTGTGAAGGATATAAGGGGTGAAAAAGCCAAGAAACCACCCCTGAGGCATCGCAATCTGCCTCCCTCTTTCTTTACTGAGCCTGCCAACTGCTCCAAAGTCAATTCCACCTCAGGGATGACGCTCAAGGACTTAGAACGAGGAAATCCCGAGGCTGCAGAGTTCTTTGAGCTCTTGGGGCCTGACTACAGCAACATGGTCAGTGATCAGGACCTCTATCAAAGCCTTCCCCTCCGAGTGCAGCCAGAGATGGGTGGCCTGGACCCTGCTTCCTATGATGCTCATCCTTTAGTGGATGGTATCCTTTACTCTGAGCCCTGGACTAACTCTAAGAAACTCTCGGGGATCCAGCGCCCAGTCCAGCCTTCTGTCTACTGCCCCTCTGAGGCAGCTGGGCCCATAGACGACCACACACTGTGCACTTTGGCCTTCCCTAACTTCTTTACAGACTGCTCCTCAACTCAGGTCACTTATGATTTAAGTGGTAGTTATAACAGAACTAATTATTCATCTCTATGAGAAACTGACTACTGTCTTATTTTGATTGCTCGTACAAAAATATATCTAACTGTGTGTAGCCATTTGTATCAGCTCCTTTTAATAGCAATGAAATTCCTGAGAGAAAGTAAGTTAAAATGTGTTCTGTAACTAAGGAATATATCCAAAGCTTTTCACAGTCAATTCAATCTACTTTTCAAAATCCCGAGTTTTATTCACTACATTTTTCCATAGATTTTTTTCAAATGTGATTTTATTAACATCTTGCAATTTCATGGCATTCTGTGTGAGAAGCTGTCAGATTATGCCATGTGTCACCCTTATAAATGAGTCTGCTCATTAGTGTGCATTGTGTAATTAATTTGGTAATTTCCTTAAGACATTTCACACCATCATTTCTTATTTTACTAAAAGAAAGCACATTAGTCGTGGAAATGGTTTCTGCTTTAGTCCACTAAATGTCACGTATTGCTAAAAAATTCTATTGTAGGACTTTTTGTAATGTTTGAAAAAACATGCTGCAACAATCTCTCAACAAGGCACTTTTTCAAAATTTTGTTTGTAACAGTTCTTTGAAGAGGTGTTCAAAGGAAAACTCATTTTGCTGTGCTGTGACCATGACATTGTGACAATGCATTTGTTTTACATCCTTTTACAGCTTAGTTATTTGAACTTTTATCCATTTGATTGGAAATACCTTTAATGTATCAAAGCATTGTGAGAAGGAAAAATAAAGCTGGCCTTTATTAATGTGGCAACAGTGTTTTGTGTTCATTGTAAATTATGGCTGAGTTGAGTAGAGTTGTAATCACCAGAATTCTGCACAAGAAGATGCAAAGCAAAAATGCTCCAAGGAAGACGCTATCTCTAAAACACATTTTGAGCAGAATTAGCTAATTTACATGAACTCATAAACAGTATAGCAATGTTTAAATAAGTAAACGAATAACAAAGTCCTGAGTCTCCTCTGCAGTGTTTAAAAAAACAAAAGCTTTTTATTGATGCTAGAAATATTTGCTTTTTTTGTTTTATAATTTGCTTTAATAATTTCATTGCAAAAAAAATTTGCATATATAAATAATCTTAACTTTTTCCCATGAGAGCGTAATGCTTCTCTTGGAATAAATAATAACTTCAGTCAACACACAAATACTAATCAATTACCTTAAATCTGATTTATTTCATACAGATGTAATAACAGAGTGTACTGTGTAATGCATTGTAATGTGTAACATATGGTGTCATTATTAAAAGCATTCTAATATGTGTACATATTTAAGTTAAATAAAAATATAGTATACATACTGTAAATAAAAGACTGATTTCACACTTTGTGTTTTGTGATAGACTAAAACAATCAACTCAGGAGTAAAAATAACAAAAATAAAAACGAGCAAATGCAAAATAGGAAAATTTAGTTGAGTATTTTAGAGAATGAATTCAGTGGTGTGTAATGAACAGTTATTACACACTAAAATTATGTTAACTGTGAAGTTAACTGTCCATGTATAGTTAGTGATAGGCAGATGAAGCCCCATGAAGCATTGAAGCTTTTCAATCGGTTCACTGCAGTTCAAAGCGTCATGAGGCTTCATTTGCTCTAGTACATCCACTGCATGCTAAAATATCAGTTGGCATGAGTTTGAAGTGTGTGGCAATTTGCAGAAAGCCTGTGAATAAAAATGTCAGCAAAATAAGGAAGTATGCAAGACATGTACAGTATATTTTAGTGATGGCAGTACACTCTCTGTGTGTGTGTGTGTGTGTGTGTGTGTATGTGTGTGTGTGTGTGTGTGGTAAAAAATAAAAAAATCTATTAATAATTCCTGTGGGGAAATTACTTTTGTTTAACTCCAAATGCTTGCACACATTTACAGTATACACACACACTCTCTCTCTCTCTCTCTCTCTCACACACACACACACACACACACACTGGCAGTATGGAAAATGATCATTTGGACATGATGAAAACGAAAATACAGTAAACATGTAGTGATGGGAGGGTGGTTGGGGTTGGGGTATGGACATCGATTGTGCTTTTGTAATGTTGAGTGATTATGCCAGTGATTATGCCTGGGTCATATCATTGGTTTTTATTTAAAAACAACATTTTTGTCCACTGTGGCAGGTGATTTCTTTTTCTTTCTTTTTTTGACAATATTTCCCCTGCTGACCAAGAACTGGCGTGGGCGAGGAACGTGAATGAATGAATTATGAATGAATGAATGAATAAATACATAAACGTTCTGACTTATAAAAAAAAAGAAACAGATGAACAAATATCCAACTATCCAAACTATCAACGCATCTTCGACGTGGAGCTGTTATACGTCAGAAAATAGCCGGTTTTAACTCCGTCTACATGTAGACACAGGTCACACACACTAACCTCACAGCGGTTTTCGTCGCAGGGAGATGCCCCCGGATAGAAAAAGTTTCGGTTGGGCGTCGTGATTGGTGGGGTGCTTGATTGACAGGTAGTGGGTGGAGTTAAATGTGACAGCCTGTGGTTTTCAAGTGAGCTTATTCACATATATACTGTAGGTGGGGAAATGACACATGAGATTGTTTCTGGGATACCAAGCAATTTCAGAACTGGAAATTGAAGAATACAGTAATCAAATTGTTCAAAAATTTCAGAAATGGAAATAGCTTACTCCCTCTCTCAACTGTAAATGAAGAAACCATGCACAATGGCAGAGACACACTGGCTGTCAGTTCTGTGTCCCACTATTTGGATGGGGGATCTGAACATGTCCACTAGATGGCAGTCATTGAAAACCCAATGTCCACCACTCGCCCATGCAGTACGGCAATCACATGTCTTCACATTCCTGTTCATAAAATTAATTTGTCCTGAATTCAGAAAACTGGAGGCAAATGACTGCCTGTAAACTGTAGTTTACATCTCTCTCTCTTTCCTGACCTTTAAATGGCTTTTCAACTCACAAGAGTTAAGAGGCTTACTCCTGTAAACATAAAAACGTAAATTTTCAATACAACATTGTCTGTTGGGCTTTTTTCTTTCCTTCTACCAGCTGGCTTTGTTATCAGATTATTCAACAGTACCTCATGTCATACACAACACAAACAATATCTGGCAAACTATGCAGACAGACAGCATATGGATTTTCTGTCCGTGAGTTGACACCAGCTGATACACTCAGATTAGGCCACAGTGAAGGAGCCACAACTGTTTCCTGCTTCGATTTATGCCACTCTGGAGAAGCAATGTTTGTTAAAGCGATTAACAAGATCTGTGCTGGCACAGTCCTGAATAACAAGAGCCAGATTTCTAGGTAAACTAGATAATATACTGCAGGTTTTTATCTGCAAAAGTATGGGGAAGGGATGTGTAGGCTCCATACAGATGATATAATGTGTTGTATTTTCACACATACAGTATACAGACTTGAACCTTGGGACCTGGTAAAAAAAATACAGCCATTACTAAAATGAACTCTACTGCAGAAAAGTTATATATTGTAGAGTAATTTGCTTCGTTGTGCTTCCATGGAAATGGAGTATTCATCTACACTTGGCCTCTCACTGACCTTTCACAGCTAGTCTCAATGTCTTGTTAACACAAGATGGAAGCACAGTGGCACTTTATATTCACAAACCGATGACATGACATGAAAGTGTAACTTCTGAGCTCAAGCAAAGGACAAGGGTTCATACAGAGCAAAAAAAGCTACAATGGAAACAAATGACAGCATTCAAAGAGTAAAACTGTAATTAATTTACAAGAAAAATGAATTAACCATGTTTCATTGTTTAAAGAAGACTGTCAGTACACACACAGAAATGAACATAAATATTTGCAGTCAAAATCTTGAGATTGCTCCTTTATCGGTATGAAACTGTTAAATCCTGCTTTTTTTCATTATAAAAGGTGTTTTGTGTTTCTTTTAATTTTTCAAGGACCTTCTTCTGCAAGCCATTTAGTGCCGGTATATAATGTTGGTGCAAAGAGATGACCTCACTATGCATCTTGAATTTCTCGCATTTTGTATGACAGGACATCAACCAATAGTGGCACTTAGTGTCACTGAACATCCATTTTTAGTAATGAATTTAATAATGTAACCATCCATGATCTTTTTCATGCAGGTGGGAGAGATGATCCCCACAAACCTACAGTAGATATATTTCTTTAACTGAACATTTCACATGTCACACCATTCCCTGCATTAAGTGTCTGAAGCAATGATGCGCTGTTTTCCTCCTCAGGACGTTGTGGGTAAGCTTGCTCACATCTCTATGTTTTTGTCGGTGTGATTACAAATGCAAGCTGTGTCGCAAAAAAAAAAAAAGTCTTGCCAGGATTAAAGATCATGGTGCTCTTATTGACAGACACAGGTCTCACTTAACTACATTTGTAAACATTTATCTATAAGCTACTCAAATTCAGATTTAATAGACAATACTCAATGAACATAACACGTAAGTATGATATTTAAATTTCAGGACAGGTTTAACTGCTAAAAGATGATGAATCAACATTTTTCTAAAGGATGCTACGTGCAATAAAATAAACAATAATTAAGAATGAGCAATAAACAACAAACAGTTATAATAAACAGAAAACATAACTTTCAATTTATTTGACAGTGAGCTATATGGATTGAGTACATTATTAAAGATGAAATAGTTAAGATTGTGAAAAGCATCTCTTTTGTTCTATCTTGGTCAAAAATAAAAGCTGGGAGAATGATTTTTGTTTGTCAAAATATCAAAACCTTCTTAGACCTAGATAAAGGTGGCCTTTATCTTACAAACATTGCCCAAGATTTGCTTAACAATACAAACCAAGCACATGATGCTGCTGTGCATTGATTCTTACAAACAGCAGAGGGGGGCCAGGCAAACAGTTGATGATCTCAGCAGCCACACTGCTACATCTGTAGGGAACATGGTCTTTTCTAAATCCTCTAAACACATTTGCATAAACCCCCAATAATCTTCATGAGGATAGAAAGCATGTCCATGTACCATAAGTGAGGTTTCATAATAACTTTAATTAGCCTTTTACTAACACTTCTTTGGATAATACAACCATAGTCTTTCCCGGATTTTCTTTAACTAAAACAGATAGTTGGGGGTTTTTTTGCCAGGAATTATATGATATTTGTAAGCGTGGACAGCCAGTGTCAGCAGCTAGTTTCAAATGTCATTAAAAATTAGATATGTGTCTTTTGATATGATGCTGTACAAACAGCTGTGCACTGTCTGTCACCTCACCTGACTGCTTAGAGATAAAACAAATGGTGACTGGTTGCTCATTTACTCCTCTGTTTGTTTTGTTTCTCTGTTGCATCCCAGTACGGTGTACTAGTTCTTGATGTTAACGGCATGATAATTATTTTTTGAAGCATTTTATCTTTAGTGGCTTTTTGTATTCCATCAACATACTTCCAACATCGCCAAGAGTTGTGGAATGGATTGGATTCACGTTGTTTATATGACATCATCTGAATGAAAACACCCTATTCGTTAGTAGAAAATGCCCATGAAGGACTAATGCTAAATTTTAAAAAAATACATGTGGTTTATAATGATACTGTGATGTATTTTTCTAATGTGGTCAAAAAAAACCCAACCAGTTCTTATACATACTGACAAAACAATATGTACAGAGTAAACGTGATGATTAATTTTGACTCCAGTTGTGCAATTATTTTGTAATAATATGCAATGCAAACAGTATTTTTCCTCTAAGCTTTTGACTCATGTTGTTGTTTTAATTGGCAAGAACAAACAGTATTAGTTGTGGCATTTATACAACAAACTTGCTGACACTTATCCCGCTGCTTGGGTTTTCGTTAATTGTACTGTACATTACAGAAAATAAAACAAATCAAAGGAAACACAGTTTGTTTCCATTATTATTACTTTTTTCTTTAGCTTTATGTAGCAGACAGACTTGTGAAAACAAGTTCTTGGAAAAGGCGTCTGCTGTCTGTGAAAATTCAAGTCTGTACCCCAGTCAGTATAAAAACACCTCTTTCTGTGAATTCTGCTTCTCTGCTTACCAACTTGAGCAACTTTCTCACCTTAAGATAAATGTTATTTGGTGAAAATCATCACAATTTACTGCAAACAGGGACGACAGAGTTGTTCTGTTTTTCTGACCCAATTATCTCTATACGGAATGCATTGATTTGTGACATATATAAAAAACAGTTCATCCTCAGGGCTGTCAGTGTTCAAGGATGTTGGGACAGAAATACGTCATGAAGCCTTTCTGTCTCAGTTGTATTCAGAGGACAAAATCTAATCTAAAGATATAAATGATGTGCCTATCTGAACGAGGGTAAGTTCTATTGTACCACCTTCACATCCCTTGAGAAGCATAATAATCTTTAAAAGTACAGGAAATCCCATTACCTGTCACAGATTTCTTCCCTCATTATTGCCCGATCTTCCCCTTTGGGAGGAATAGGGGGGTGAAGGACACCAGACAAGCAGATATCAGACTATCTTCAGGAAAAATCTAGGGGACATCTATTTTAGTTTTGTCATTCCCATGGCAAGGTTTAGCCTTTCTCAACAGCTGAAAATGAGTTTTGATGAGAAGAAAAACTAGAGTGTTATTGCAATGCACTATTCATTGAAGCTTGAATTCTGCAAGCCTTGAGAAGGTCTTGTAACAACAAACCTCATATTTGTATTTGAAATCAGATTGTTTAGCTAAAAATCTGTTTTTATTTTAAAGTATAGTGGGGACCAGTTGATGCCCTGCATCATCTGTATGTTGAATGTTAACAAAACTGTTATAAATTCACATTTTGGTTTTGTGGAGCAATCTTTATTTACTTTTTCAAAATTAATTTGTACATTTTTGGTCATTTGGTAGTGTGCTATTTATGCATCTCATAAAAGGCATTGAAAGATTATAGTGACATTTTTTACAGAGAGACAATCTGTTTTTCTTATTTTTTTGCAAGATACAGTATTTTCACCCCGCTAGACTCAAAAATATTAATCAGCACCACAGTTATTTTTATCATGTGATATAGCTTAAATGTACGTATGTAAAAAATCATGACACTGATAGTAAATATTTTTTATCAGAGTGACCTTCTTGTTCACGATTACTCATACTAATGCTATCTTAGAAGAAGTGACAGGCAGCAAACTGCAGCCATTCATTTATTTTCTACTCGCCGTGCCTTACATGTAGGTAACAACATAACTTTTTTTTTTTAATCAAGTGTGCTTATTTGTGTGTTACAGTTTGTATGTATGCTATGAGACTTTAAACATAACCGACTCACTGTTGCTAATTAAATGGTGAATAAGCTACTCTGTAGGTTCATATGTTTGTAAATCTAATTATGATGAAATCAGAGCCTCACCAGCCATGAACAGCCACGTCACTGGAACCAGGCTATGATGTAATAGTAGATTTGATCAGTTACACCTATATTTACATTATGAACTAACGGTGACCTCAATTTTGAAACCAGATGAAACTGAACTGAACTAAAAAGCGTCTATGTTGTGCTCAAGTTTTGGCCTTGTTGATCATGTCTAAATACAGAGACACAGGAGGTTTTGCCAGATATATCATTATTATCTTACCTATTATTTAACTTTTAATAGTTTCTAACTTAATGTGCTATTCAAATGGAAACATCTGCCTTTCATACACATTCTGACACATTTATTCAGTTATTTCCATCCTGAGTGAAATCAATGAAAAGCTCTTAATGTCCTCATTCCTTTTTTGAGCTATGCTAATATATGCAAAATAAGGGTCATTAGCATCTTTGTCCCAAGCAATGTCTCATTGCACTGATTGTATTTCTGGGGCCAAAAAATTAATATTGACCAGCCATAGTTGTCTCTTATCTGGTAGATTATTCCATTAGCCTTGTTCCACAGATAATTCCAGGCTCTCCAAACAACCACAGGCTACACTCCTGTATTATCGATAATTATTACAAGTTTCTAACATACAATCAAATGTTGAAGGTATTCTTTGTATTCGCTTGCTGTACTTAACTGCAGAGGATTTCTTTTTGTTCTGAGGTATGTGAAAAGAAATTAATAAATTTACATGCAGAGCTTTTACACATTGTGAGCACTTTATTTAAAAATATCTCAAGTCATAACACCTGTAATTGGGCAAGAGGCGGAAGACGAGACGATTATGGTCATCTTGTTCAAGAAGATGAATGAATGAATGACAGAAAATTATAATGGACTGTTTTAAGGTACTGAGAAAGCAACAACTATGTATTTCTCAACAATAGTAATTTTTCATGACAGTCCCATGACTGCTAAACAATTTTTTCAGCCCTCCTTTCACCAGTGGGGGCCACTTTGTGTTGACTTATCATAACTATAGATTTTCAGTCAGAACTTGTCAGAAATCATTTTAAAGAGATTGAGGTTGAAAGCAAACACACCAAATATTTGAATGGAAAAAATGTCTATTACAGTAATTCAATAGGTTGAGGGGCTTGTCCACTAACCAGAAAATTGGTGGACAGTCCCTGCTCCTGCTCTATATCAAAACTGCCTAGGGAGAGATGCTGATCCTCAAAGTGCTAAGTGTCTTAGGAATATCATGGGATCATTTGTGTAGGAAGCGCGTACTTAGTAGTACTTGGCTTGTACAGCACTTTGTCAGTTGACTAACAAGGTATATAAAATGATATAACAATATATCTTTTTACCATTTGATCAAACCTGTTTTCTCCTTTAAAAAAAAAGTCAACTATCTGTTTTTGTTACATTTACAGTTATGTAAACCAAAGAGAACAACAGCAGCGGCCAATGATCTGAATATATTCCTCACATGAAAGATATTCAGTGTTTACTAAGAACAATTAAGCTAAGAATGTCAATGCAGAACGCAAAGTCCTGTGTATTATTAGTTGCTTGACAGAAGGTTGTTGTGAGGGGATGATAAGAAAATGAATGGGATTTTATCCAGGAATATCATTATTTAAAGTGTCAGCGCTGTTTAAATCGAATATATTTGTTAACCAAACAAAATATGATCATTTCACACTATACATTTTTTTAATGTTGTAAATGCATATACCAAAAATTTGTGAATAAATAATTAAGTATCCTAAATGTTCAACACAGCCAAATATGAACAATGGATCTGAAAAATGTGGCTATGAACAGTATGTTTTATTTACATGAACAACAACAGGATTATTGACTAATGCCATGATCAAATGCACGATCCAATAAATGTCACACCAACACTGTCTGGTCCTCTGAACATGAGGGTGCATTAATTTGTCAGATTGACATTAACATAGACATCCGAATTTCCATACAAATTATACTAAATCAAAGCTGGTTCAATTGGACTTTAACTACAGATGGAATACGTACACATCCAAAGCATCTCAACTCAAAAGCTTTTGTTTATAAAAATGTTCAATGACACAAAAGCTGTTCTCTGTATAAAGATGTCAAATTGACAGTTTACACATAATCCTTATGTACAAAAACAAGCTCTGTTTCCAGTCTTTTCCCATTAAATATTAACTAGACATCATTTTAAGTTCATGTGTAAGTGCTGCTCAAGCCTCATCAGTTAGAACAAATATCATTAGTATGAGTGCAGTCTTAGGTGACCTTTTCAGATCTTATGATAGTGAACATGGAGAGAAGGTCAGAAAGTATAATTTTTCTACCTAAGTAGGTACATAATTTGAACTTATTGAGTGATTTAAATATTACAAGAAAGACAAAGGAATGATGATAATGATGATGAAAAGCTCACTATCATAGATTATACAGAACTGTAGAATTTAAACAAGGACTGCAACCAGTAACATGTCGATTACAGTCTTACATGTCAACGCAGACTTTTCCTAATGGTGCTTTGGTTGATCTCATTGAGAGCATGAGACAATTCTATCAATAGGTTGTAGAAATAGTTTTCATTCAGGACTCATGACTCTTCATTACTGTTTTAATTGTAAAAATTAAACTAAAGTAAAAATGTGGTTTGTTTTATTGTTATTTCTTAATGCAACTTCAAAACATTTCCTTTTAATTCTGGTCAGGTAATGTTGGATTCAAGAACCCCATTTTTAACTTTATGGACAAATGTGTCTTACTGCAAATTTAAAACTAGGTGATGAATAAGTTGTTGGTTAAGTCTTGGGGAATTATGTACATTTAGAAAAAAGAGACTTGAGCTGGTGAAATAAATTTTAGCATGCCTATGGGTGACAACCCCCCCCCCCCCCATCCCCCCATAAAATAGAGTGTACTTTTAAAATGATACAGGAATGTAAAAGATGACTATCCGGTGTGTACTGTATAAACATTCATCTATTTAATAAGCTTTTTTTCAATATTTTGGCCCAGACCAGACTATTGTGATATAATGAAGCTTATCAAATACAGTACACTAATGTTCCAATTCACAATCTCATCAACATTTTGATCCTGATTAAGAAAAAGTAGCATTTTGGTGTTAGTTTTTGATATATAAATGCTGAAAATCAATCAGTGAAGTTGATTACTATTCTCCCTGAGAATAGATTGTCATTTCTCACGTCATAAAGAACCCATTTCAACATGAGATACCATGTAAAATTCATATTTGTGCAACAAACAATATGTTAATGCAAAAGTCCTGGACCTTCTTAAATTACCATTATACACATGCTTAAATGATATGTATCTGAATTAAAGTGCTAGTATTTATTGGCTGTCAATGACCAAGCTCATTAAATGTACATTTGCAGTGAAACTGAGACAACTTTAAGTAATGGCTGTTTTCACTTTGAGCTTCATCCCAAGTGATTTGCAAAAGGTGTAAAATTTTCTATTGTTTCGTCTCTTGTTAGGATTAGTATAATTCCTGTTTCACATTAAAAAAAAAACCATGTTAACTTTGTTCTTTAACTAAAGTTCTAACACCAAGGGCGGTGTACGATTGCAGGTGAGTCACCCAGACACCCATTGTGCATGAACACAAAGTGTTTGTCAATACCACTATAGTCCGACCAAACCCAGATACCAGACACAATTCCCAATCATGTCAAAGTGGGGATAGTCTCTGCATCTGATTTCCTTTTGCTTCTGCAAAGAGAAACTGACTGCTTGATGGATTTGGATATCTCAGATAAACTTGGCAAAAAATACACCAAATCACCCAATGCAGATGTGGCTGTGGTAAGAAATGCTGGGAACCAACTACTTGAGCTTCACTGATTCGGAACATCCAGGACCAAATCTTACCTCAGAGTAGAGGATTCTAACCAGAGTTCATTTTACCTCAAGAAAGTAGTACATGTCTGGGATGTGCTTCGACAAAATTTTGTGCATCCCAACATGACGTTTATTCATCCCAAAAGTAATAAGAGAATATACGGTAGAAACAAGGATGCAAGGATTGAGTTATGCCAATAGTATAATATAAAAACTATACAAACTGTAATTTTAATGTTTTTAACACCATAAATGTTTAAAACAAAAAGAGTTAAATTATATATTAGTTTTATCAAAATGTTATAGCCTGGTAGTCATTTAAAAAAACTGTTTTAGAAATAAAGAAAGATGTAATACCGTTTTTTTTTTTCCACTTTTGCTTTTCACTTAATAGTTTTCTTTGCCTTTAATTCATAGACTGTATTGTTCTGTGGAACCAGAACCAACCTGACAGCCTTCTCCACACAAATTTCAATAATATCTGACAGTAATATCTGTTTCTTTTTCTTCATTAACTTTTTATTTTTGTGTTTTATGCAAGAAAGCACTCGTCACTTGCTTTTTCTCCAACTTTTGCATCTTTTTCTTAGGCATGGTGATAACCAATCAGTCAACCAACCTTTATTTGTCAAGTGCTTAATCACATCGGCAGACGTTGCAAAGCGCTTTAACAGACAGACATACCCAACAGGACGCTTATGCTTGCTCTGGATGGTCTAACTAATGCCTTGCTCTCTCACTGCAGCGTGTAAAACGAACAGACTTCGTGTTGCTGCTTGCCAAAGGATTTTAACAAGGCAAAATCACGCAGGTTAGTCTTGTGATGAGCAACTGGTGCGAGTAACTCGCGTGAGATCCAAACATAATGGCGATTTCTGGGTTCGAAATTTAAGTGGAGAAATGGAAATATTGTGAATATTTTGTTGGATGGAACGCATTTAAAGCTTGCGTCTCAGGGACGATAGTGCGTCCCTGTCAAAAAATGTGCATCAAAGATTCAAGGACGCACGGAAACGAGAACGTTGCTCTAACTCTCCAGGTTGTTGAAATTGTGCAATAACAATATCACAATCTTCCAAAGGCCTGCACTGCCCCATGTGCTCTACATTAGTGGCACCACGTCTCTGGGAGTCAATCAAGTTTTGCAACACAAAACTTAGCCTGCAGAAACAGCAGGATTTACTGAGCAAATGGTTTTGTTTTGTTTGTTGGTTGCTGGCTGGACACCAAACACTTCAGGGCAGAGCAGTCTGTAAAGGCAGACCTGTATGGACGACAAGATCCAACTGTACCTCTGCATTAATGGTGGGATGCAAGCGGGATGATGTTTGCATGGAGTTCACATAACAATGAGTCTTCACATAAGTCTCACATAAGTCTTCTGAAGGAAAAAGGGGAAGGAGTCCAAAAGGCAGGGCGGATGCAGAGGACTTGAGGCCACTGGGGGGTCTACTGCAAGGGTATGGACATTGCTAGAGATGAACAGGAACTTTTACTCTTAGTTAACTTCCTGGAGGCAAAAACGGCTTCATAGTCATTGTCTAAAGTCAAAGCCAGATATCTCCCACATTTGCTTCTGAGGGCTTTACAATCTTACAGATTAACACCCTCTACCCTTAAAAACCATGAACTGGATGAAGAAGAACTCATTGATAATGATACTTTCCTGCAGACCTTGCCTTCTAAACCCTAATAGTCAAAAACAGGAGATACTTTCTCTATCTGCAGTAACTAGAAATCCTCTTCCCTCTTAGGAGAGTCAAGACGCCGAGTTTCAAGAACCTATCCATCCACCAAACTGTTCACACCCAGGAAAGGGTGTCGGTACAGCTCCAACAAACCTCATTACCACAAACACCTGAGACTGTCCAAGGTTAGCCAGAGGGGAGGATTTACATTATCTTTTCATTTTGGAACAATTCAACCTGTTCCTTCCTCCTCTTTAAAATCTAAATCAGGGGTGCCATTGTCTTACCTTGCTCATTCTTCTTCAGTGGCTGGAGGGTTGAAGGTGTGGTCTGACTAAAGTTCAGAGGTTGGCCACCCTTGGGCTCACATTGTTGAAGTGAAAAGCCTGACTTTGAAGAAAAACAACTCACCAGTATAGTTAGATCATTTCATACAGAAGGCTGAATCTCCTATGCACATACAATGGTGGTGCCCATGGTACGCGACAGCCATCTGATTAATACATGTTACACTCCATAGCTCCTCAAACTTGCCTCAAGGTGAAAGGGAGAGAAGTTGAGAGCAAGTCAGGCAGGCAGAATTTCTGAAACAAAGCCAAGTGATTGCTGAACGTGGATGTTCACTTTCACACTTCATGGTTGTTATTGGACTGAAAATTGTAAGTTACGTTGTAATTGCAGGCTTCTCGGGCCTAACTATACTGATACAAAAAAAGCACTTCTCAATACACAGAGGTAGCAGAGGCTATGCAGACAAACAAGAAACATTTAAGGTGCTCACGTGTCAGCTGAACTTGTTCTTGGATATGCTGCACCCATAGAACAACACTAGATTTCACAACAGAATAATGCTTTATTGCCTCTTGTCTGTTTAATTTTGTTGACAACAGAAGCAAATCTTGGTGTATTATGTTGGTGTACTTAGCAAGACACAGGAACCATGCTCTGTTTCGCCTACATGGTCGAGCTTCTGATTCTGGCACTCATCAAGCACAGCAGTTTCCCTTCGAGATGCCAGTTTTCAATGCCAGGCTACATGTAGAAACACTAAAACCGCTGAGCAAAATTTCTCCATACTTTCTTTGCGCAACTTTGCCGCCTCAGTGTACTTTGCTATTTCCTTCAGGGTACAAGTTCTGTCATGAGGCTGTGCTGAATGCCTGGTTAAAAATCCATGAAATTGACATGAACAATGGCACCATAAGACAAGTGAGAGACAAAATAATGTCTGCTGATATAATACACTGCCACTTATTTTATTATTTGCTGTTTTGTTTCTTGAACTTGAGGTTAGTCTTTAAACTTTAGTGTTGTATTTCTAAAACTACCTATAATGTCTACCTCTTAAAAACATTTACCACATAATTACATTTGGAATTCTTTGCCACTTGTCCAGCACTGAAAATGTGATAATGCAATATTTGCACGTTAATAATTTTAATTTTGTGTAGGTGTTGTCATGACATTTCATCTTTCCGGTAAAGGGAATTATAATCACTGATTACAGAATAGCACTTGAGCCTTTGCTTTAGCACACCATGCTTACCTACCATTTAATTTTGTAATTAACATACATGAATCTTAAGCTCATCTTAATTGAATTGCGCTGATTTTAATTAAGGGCTACTTTAAAACTGTAATGGGACATGTCACTATCGCTCTTTGTCTGATAAGTGTAGGGGGCAGGGCAAATGAACATGCCTATTCTTCAGTGAAAATTAAGAGATTGTGCATTATTAATGGCTGAAGTAGCATCCCGTTCATCAGACATACCATGTCCCCAGAAAGTATCTCACTTCAGGTGATGTATGACATGCAATGAACTAAAGAAAGAAGATAAAACAAATAAACATGATTTGTCCTTTCAGGATTGCGCTTGGTTTTGTCTCGTATCCTCACTTCCTCACCTCTAGTATCATGATTGATAAGTTCACAGTTACAGTTGATGGAGGAGAATTCAAGTCCTTATTTCTAGAAATGGTAATAAGAAGAAAGGTGCTTTTGTCACACAGTTCTAAATCAAAGTAACGGATCATTAGTGTTCCTACACAAACCTCTGCTCTAGGAGGTGAAGACAATATCAAAGGTGCGCAGGTTCACTTCAGTTCGAAGGTTTTTTTCCGAATACATATGACATTACAAATTAATGAGCCACATGTCTCTGAATGTAATCATAGAAACAGCCATGCTGTGCAGTTTTTATCAAATGTACTCTGCTGCTTTGCCATGGAGACATTGGCAGTGTGCAATTGTGAAACTGTGTAATATCATCTCAATGTCATTTCAGATATTATCATGAAATAGCTCTGAAGTTACTGATGAGACTCAAAGCATGAACTAATAATAGCATAAAAAATAATGTCTCACCAACTCAGAGAATGAAAACAAATGATCAAGGGAACAAAATCTACATGCTGGTTTAAATGGAATTAAAAAAAAGAAGAAAATCTACAAAGACACATACATTGTTAGATATCAGCTTTGTGTAAATGAGCATGCTATTTTGTGTTGATCTGTTAATGAAGTGGGTTGTGCTATTTTTACTTAACTCACTTTTCTTCAACATTTCTTGTTGAGTAGTGCTGTGGATAGTGATTTTATTTGGTTGATGCATGACTTCAAAAACCTCCAGAGCAAATTTGTTACTATCACTCAAAAGTGTTTGGATGGGTTAATAGCATATAAAAATAGCAATCCTGTGTATTTCACAGCTACATCACCACACTAAACATACAATCTTGTTGCTAGCTTCTAAGATAACCTGCTGATGGTATGGTTGGAGGTGAAACTGCTACATTCATCCTGAATTTCATCCTGCATCACAGGTCCATAATTACAAAAGAGACAAACCCATGGTCATTTATTATGAGGGAGTGGTAACAATTCTTTGTTTGGACATAGCTTGTATTAAATTTAAAAACTATGTAAAAGAAAAATCAGTTACATCCAATGACAGGTGATATTGACGACAACATGAAATTAAAAGTACCCCTCAAAAATTAGGGCGAAGGTCCACTTGTTGTTAACTGTGTTAAAAGTGAAGAACTGGGTTCTTCATTTTTAGAGGTCATTCATCCTCTGGTAAGAGATGCCCTTGTATTATAAACAGCATAGAGAGAGAGAATAGGAGGACTCATGGTCTGTTGGTCCTCCCATGCCCTGCTGCTTTCTATAGGGAATGAGGGATGCTTTGGCATGATGATCATCTCTTTGCCATGGTTACTGCCTGAAAAACAGATTTGTTTATTTCTTCAGTACCAACAACGAGCTTTACCTACTAACTAAAAAAAACATTTATATAGGGAAATCAAGCTTTAGGCAACAATTGGACAATTTTGTGTGTGATAATGCTGGAATGCTTGAGGAAAAATACATGTATTTTTTTTGCAGTGGATTAGCCTTGTGCTGTTGTAATTTCCTAAATAAAGTATTTTTTCTATATCTATCAAATAAGATCTTAGAGCTCTTTTAACATTACTGGCTGACTTCGTTTTGAAAGCCTTTTATGTTTTAATGTGCCTCCTTTTTTGGGGGGCAAATCCAGGATATCTGAAATACTGTTCTAATGGAAAGCTTCAATGTGCACAACAGCAAAGCACCAAATAGTAGCATATCTTTTTTTTTATCATGTTCATTGGTCATAGTCAAAAATACACCACACAAATTTCAGTTTGTTTGTTATTGTGATGCCACACAAATCACTGCGTTGTGAGTGTGTAGAACTCAGCTCTTAGTTATGTTAAAATATTTAAAACTTAGGTTTGCTCTTTTAAATTCTACAAAAAAACCCATAATATGTGTCTGATTCAACATACTGCATTCATATGGTTGTGAGTCCAAAAAAATAGCAAGAAACAAGATTTGGCAGCACAACGCAACAGTAATAACAATGTTTGCTCAGTCTGGGTGTGAAAGTGTGCACATGTGTCTCCATTTGTCGTAACTTGTTTGTCGCATTTCTTTTGCTTATTGATTTTTCCAAGATATCCCTTCAGTTTTACGTCCTTTTCCCTTTGCTATTCCCCTGCCACCGATTTAACTGATGTCCCGCCTGACTTCTCCCTGGCTGCTCTTCAGACCCTCCCTGGCAGCTGGTCTTCTGTCCTCTGTTTAGTGGCATAATGATGTCAGATGTGTAACATTAGTAGATAATGCTTGTCCAGTATGTGAAGGTATGTTTACTTCACACTTTATGAACCTATATTGTGCCATTGACACAAGAAAATAATTCACTGTTATGCGTATATATGAGTTCTGATTAATGGATCGCAAGATTATGTCTGTTTAACAGCAACTCAACTCAGCTCTGTAATAAACATACTGAGCAGGCCGTTGCTTACCTAACAGATTTATAGTCTATATCTTAGATATATTGCTGTAAATCAATAATCCACTCACAAGCTGTCCTAATACCCCCAAAACAATGTGATGTTAGTAATTACAACTTAATTATCTGAATTATTAATGTAGAAAATGTGTGTGTCTCATTTGAGTTTTAAACACCCCTCTCAACGCTTGGCATTTCTGTCACGATCACAGACTTTGTAATTAAATGGGCTTTGTCTGCTCATGGATCATTGCTTTCAACTGATTAAGGAATGATAAGAATGACTTTATAAATCAATGACAACCAACCCAACTAATTAGCTATCCTAACTATTATATCCACCAACAACTGCTGGAGGAGGTTTCTCTTACATAATCAACTTCCTTATTAAATTGTGTCACTGCAGCTTGCAATGGATCTAATCTGCCAGTAAAGCAGAGTGCGACATGGACACACACACACCATCACACACACACACACACACACACACACACACACACACACACACACACACACACACACACACACACACACACACACACACACACACACACACACACACACACACACACACACACACACACACACACACACACACACACACATATTATATATATATATATGTGTGTGTGTGTGTATTTATATACAGTGTATATATATATGTATATGTAGATATGTATATATATATATTATATATATAATACTGTATATATTTTTATATATACTGTATATAAAAATATATATAAAGTATATGTATATATATATACACATATACATATACACACACACACACACACACACACACACACACACACACACACACACACACACACACACACACACACACACACACACACACACACACACACATATATATATATACTGTATATATATATTTTTTGAATAAGCCCACTTGAAAGTCTCACGCTGTCATCAACTCCACCTAAACCTACAGAGGTTTGGTTCATTTTCAATTACTGAGTCTGGTGAAACACTTGACCGGTTCAATTCTAATATAACTTTTTATCAATTAAGAAACCTTGACAGCAAAATTACATCACAGTACAAACTATAACAATGAAGGATTTTCCATTCTTTGATGTTTAATTTCTGGAATTCCACATTTGCATTATGTGAATACAAAGCAACCCCCTCTCCTGTATTTGAGTAATACTCTGGTCAGAAAACCAGAGAGATAATCCACCATCTGCAAAAAATCTGTTGCAGTTGTCTGCTTTGAGTAAAGAATTAGCCTTCAAAAGCTTCACCTTCAGAGCGGGGCTATTATGTTTCTCTCTATATGGGGTTGATGCTAATCAGTGTGGATTGTATTTTATGCCTTAAGGCAGGAAATGTGCTGATGAGAGCACCACAATAAATGAACCTTATCACCTAATGGCATCTTGGCCCACCCTGTGACTTACTGAAAAAGCCCTTGCTAAATGTCACAGGCAGGCAGAATGTGCACGTGCGATAATTGGAGGGAAATGAGCAAACCACAGATGGATTGGTCAGTCATCATTATTGCTGATAGCAAACTCAGGAGTGTTTTGGAAAGACTGAAAAGATAATACCACTTTTGTTCTTGGAGAAACAATTGATAGATTTTATACAGCCCTCAAATGCAACAATTATAACAGCTTGGATAAAATGTAAAGTGATGTGGACCTGACCTCAAAGGAGGAGAAATCTTAAAAGTCTAATCTTGTAAAGATACATCTGAGATACATACAGTATATGCTGTACTTATGACTATATAAACTAAACCTTAGATTGCAGAACAGAGGGGTGATTGCATTAACAAGTGAAATCTCACAACAGAAGCTTTACAATGCGAGATAATTATCAACAAAATACCTCTCTAATTGCTTACATTAATACGACTAATTTTGCTATACTGATATTTTTTCTTTTCAAAACACTGTGCAGAAGTCAACAAATAATTTAATTACTTTCAACTATGTTTTTGTTCTTCATCCAGTTAATAAATGCAGCATAAAGAACACAGAATAGAACATTTAAGTGAGATAAAGCTGGAGATGACAGCATGTACTGTAAATGCTGTTTACAAAGGAATTGACATCTATGATTTAATGTCTAATTTTTGAGTGTTTATGTTGTCATGTTGCATATTTCTGTGGCAAAATTGTGGAAATGTATAATTCAAACTATGTTATGGCCTTGTGCTGCAGTGCTAAACAATGGCCCATACGAGCATTACTTTGCAAGAGCACAGCACCAACCACTCTAAATATAATACGTTAGAATATTCTAACTGTCTGTCCAAAATTGCTTTGACATAACTGCCTGATCACTAATTATTTTACCCTGTAGGGTTCCTCTCCACATGTTTATCAAGAAATTGCTGGAACTACAGTATATGCAGGTCATAACAGTTTGTAGTATTGAGATGCAATCTAATAATTGATTGTGTATCCGTGAGTCTTCTTAGAATGGAAACACCCTGTAGAGCAGAGCTAAGAAAGCAATCACTCATTCTAAAATGCAAAGGTGAAATGTAAGTAAGCTCTGTGAGTGCACACGGCCATCCAAGCACCAGATGCTACAAGCTGGTGCCAACATGGCATGAGTGACTCATTAAATCAAGAGGAGCAGAATCCATTTAACTCTCTCTGACGGCTCTGCTTCTCATTCAAACTAAAAGTACTTTTGCCCAAGACTTCTGACCAAGTTCCCAATTCACTATCGGAATAAATGAATAAATAAAGAATCATTAAAAACAACAACAATGAGAATAGGACTGTAGGGGGCAGATGTGGCATTAGAGAAAGGATAACAGCTTTCTGTAAGCAGCAGATTATGAAAACATTAAGCAACAATTAAGGTGATGAGAGTTATTGAAGCAGCAAGGTAGCAGACAAGCTGTGTGCATCTGGTTGCTGCATCTGGCCACAGTGGCAGAGCATCCAAAGGGGCAGGCAGGAAGGTATTCATTAGTTATAGCTGTTCCTTCCCAGTGGAAGGAGAAATGGCATACCGGTAATTGTCATACACTCAAAATTATCTCATAGGCTGATGCTGGTACATAATCTGCAATGGATAACTCATGGTTTGTAAGAATATGATATCATTTTCTGTCTAGTAAATTGAAGGAATATGTTTCAGTTGGCATCTTGATTTATTCCGTCTGTTTTAAGAGAGGAGCACACAATAGATATTATCAATTGCTGCGAAGGTTCATTTTTCATTTTAGCAGAAACAGCCACAGAGAGCAGCAACATATGGCTTGGCATTAAACCAAGGCAGAAATATTATCTAAACTCATACAATCTAACTTCTTAGGAGTATAATATTTATTACTTTGGTGATTCATATTGTATTTACTCATACACAATAAAGTTTATGCTCAATAATGTTATCAATGACTTTAGAAATTGACTTGTTATTCACATTGGCACTCAAGTGTATAAATTCAAACGCAGAGGTAGCGTGTGCTAGTTAAAAAAAAGTCTTCCTTGTTTCATAATTGAAAATTTCTTTGTTTTGATATTTGTCCTGGGTCTAATCACAAACAATTTATTGCACAGAGCCAGCCCATGTGCCCTCAGCATCTTCAGGAAAAAAAGCAAAACAATACAATACCATTAAATTAATCAAAGTAAGCAAACGTATTTTGTGGTTAAAGCAATGCCTTCCACTGAATCTGTTTTCCCTTCCCTCAACATCTGAAATGTCTTTACCTACATTTTGCCCCAATTCACAATTATAGGTCCAGAAAGTTTCTTTATTTCTATGCCTGACTGCAATACTCATAAAATACATTCACACCATCCTCTCAGATTCCAAGAAATCCATGGTGTATGTGATGATTGCAAGTAGCTGAGACTGTGTTTCATTCACTTTGTGTTGCATTCCTGTTTCCATGTTTGTCACTGCCAATTTATAGTACAATATTGAATTCTGTCCTCACTGTGCCTAGCAGCAGGTTTAATCAGGGAGTGGGATTAAGTCTGAGCCGTCAAGCACAGACGAGATGTACAGTAACGTGACTCCGTACTAGGGACTTAAGATGGATGGGTTGGACTACAGTCTGAATGGAACGCCTCCATTGGGCCATTTGGCCTGGTGGAGCCCATCAATCAGGGTGACACTAGAGGTCTAGGCTCAGGCTGTGTAATGATGCGAGCAGCATGTGGTCAAGCCATCCCTGGCTGCTCAGGTGTAAGGGTCTGCCCTGTCCACCAGAACTCTCATCTCCATCACTGCTATCATCTATCACGCTGGCCAGATTCATGGCATGCAACATATTTTAGGTGCAGCTTGATAAAGTAACTACAGATCAGACTGTTGGTAGAAGTCGAAGTTAAACATGATGTGACGCTATTTTTTCAGGTTAGTTATGTTCATTGATTGATAATTATTACCCATTTAATGTCAATATTTAAAGCCTTGATTTGAATTTTTTGCAGTGGCTAAAATTCAAATACTTACTCCCTGATAACCGTCCCTATGGGCACTTCAGTTGTATGACATGTCACAAATTGTATTTGGATTTTTAATCTTACAACGGGAAATGAGCACAGAGGTGGAGACCAGCAGATCATTTTCCTTAATAGCTGTTTTACAAGAAGTTGCCATTAGGCATTTTTATGTGCCCAATGCTTATGGCAGTGTGGACGCTTCAGTCTTGTATAAAGTTCATCAAAGGACATATTTTATTGCACATTATGTGCTTTATACCCTCACACAAACATATTATGCTCCTGGATGAAGGTGGCCTTATGAGTCCCATAAAGCAGACCTCATGAATATGATTGTAAAAGCTGCTGCTCAGTATGAACTCAGTGAAAAGGGAAGGTCATTTGATAGAAAGCATGCACTGCAAAAATGTATACTTATTATGACGCCTTTGGTGGAGTTTCCAAGCAGCTGAAATACATCTGCAGCAGCCTAATGGACTTCTTTCTCCCAATGGAAGGAATGTTTGGGTTAAATTTCAGTATGTTATAGGTTTAAATAAAAGAAAACCAACTCTTTGGTGAGAAATTTGTTTTATGCTGTTATGAGTTGGGAAATGCAATGCCCCAAATAGCTCTGAAATTATGTTATAACCTAAGACTGTAATTATTTTTGGTTTGATTGCAACCATAAAATGAATCTTCAGTTGAAACCAGACAAAACCAAATGAGCATAGGCAAGTGATATGCGAATCCTGCTGTTGTCTGCTCATTGTTTATTTGACTGTATGAAGTACTTTTAGTCTTTGTAATTCTATGAATGTTATAATGAAGAAAGTTAAATCAAGTAACCTTTTAGAGTTATTGTGATGTCATCAATCAGTGTTTGAGAGGTAAGGTGTGAATGCTAATACTTGTTTCTTGTTCTACATAGATGAATAAATTAAATGGAAGCAAAGCAATTTGTTAGGTTTAATTTCAAAACTGGCATTTTAGTTGTGTGCGTGTTTGTCTGTGTGCGTGTGCATGTGTGTCTGTGAGACATGCAATAGCTTAAATTCTGTTCTTTCAACTGACTCCAAAAAATCATTAATCAGTGCTTTATCTATCTATCTATCTATCTATCTATCTATCTATCTATCTATCTATCTATCTATCTATCTATCTATCTATCTATCTATCTATCTATCTATCTATCTATCTATCTATCTATCTATCTATCTATCTATCTATCTATCTATCTGTGTAATATCCCATGAGATCTTTGGGAGCTCATAAATCCCAGAGCACTAACATTTCCACATCGGGTTTCAGCATGTCTACTTTAAATGTTTGTCTGTCACATCTTGTTAATCTTTTCTATATTTGGACATGAAGTCAGTGAGACAATATGGTATTAAAATCATCAATGAGGCTGTTTAATAATTATACTTTATCTCTACACTGTCATAACCACATTTTAATTAATAAGATGCATCTCCAATGCAGACATAATTTGCATTTGCAAAGTCTTTTGTGGACAGGAGTGTACATGCTACTTCTCTATTTGCGCAATTTTGATTATTCTAAACTTTATAATCCAGATGTCTGGAAGTATCAGGTACCTTAAAATTACCTGAAAGTTGATTTGATGGTTTTGTATCTCCACCTATCAAATTAGAAAGTGCCATGCTCCACTACTGCTTGTCGTTGCCTCCAGTCTCCTGACAGCGTTTAACATTTCAAATGTCAAGAAATAAAAAGACCTCATGGCCACTTTACTCTGGGGTTAATAGCTGCGTTATAAGGAGTGGAGAGGGTGTTTGCCCCCCCCCCCCAGTGCTTTATTAAGATGTGTTGCTAAGATGTAATAGGGTTCCAGCAAATTAAATACACCTCTCTATGTCGTTAGGTTTTGTCAGGCATAAAAACACTCATTTTACTAATACAGACAAACTATTCTTCATTGGCATGTTAACTATTAGGGAACTGAGCCCAGCCCAGTCCAGTCATCATTGTGTCATGGATGGCCAGGTACCACCATAGATGGCACTGTTGCACTGTTGACTTGATGACTGACAGAACGCTGATGTGCCGGTCATGATGCTCAGATGTGTCACTCCAGATCTGTGCATTTGTTGAGAAGCCATGATGGCTGATGAGCACTCACACAGTTACTTCTAACGAGCTATCAAAAATGAAAAAAAATCGCATTCTAAATCTTTTTTATTTTTTGGTTTGAGTAAGAAAAACAATATAATATGACAAGATTATAAGACACACACTATCTTGGCAACTTGGGGAAAAACTCACTGTGTCAAATAAAAAAAGCTTAAACTAGTTTGCTGTGATTTCCACAAAAGCTTTGTCCACTAATTTCCAGTGAATATTATACACAGTGTCGAAATATAAGGTGCCATTCCCTGACAAAGCTATTTTCCACCGTCATTCCATCTGTGCATTTTAAACATAGTTATAAGCATACATCTATTATAGTATTTGGCATGTCTAGATTGTCAGTTTACTTCCTGTTGTTGATGTTTCATTTGTTGAATGTACTTATGTTGACAGTAAATACTATTTCCAGAGAAGGACATTTTGTATGCTATTCTATTAACCTAAAATAAGATGAAACATGCAGGTAATTATTGTAAAATGTATTGACCGCAAATGACCATCAAATGAATCCTATCAGTTTCTACCCTGATTTGCACAATGACAATCTTATCAAAATGGGTTTTGTGACTTACCGTAATAGACAAATACTGAGAGGCTTCCTGATGGCTGCCTTGCTATGCAGCTGAGATGAGAATTAGAGATTAATTTCAAATGGCTATAAGACACTTTAACAAGCTATCCACTGAGCTTTCACATGGCAAGCCACACAGGCTTCCACCAGGGCTGTGGGTCTCTCTGTTGATTCTCCAATTTAAGAAAGTGATGTTTTAATGAGCCTGGCTCAAAGGGGCAGAAATAATATTCTCATGTCAGCTCCTCAAAAAAGAAGAAGAAAAAAATTCAGGACACATGGTATTGTATAAATGCATGTTGATAGCTTAGCAATGTACCATTGCTTGGTGACAGAGGAAATAATCTTGTTATCTCCATTAGTCATCGGTTTTTAAGACCTCATTACTGGTTTTTAAATGTTTTAATGACCTTGTGCCATCTTATTTATCTGATCTGCTTTCACCATATCTACCCTCACAGACCCTGAGGTCCTCCGACACTGGCCTTTTAACCATGCCAAAACCTAGAACAAAAACCATTTAGTTACTAAGGCCCCGACTTGTTGAACAGCCTGTTGGAGGGCCTCAGAAGGGATGACACACCTTTGTAGTCAGGGTTTTAACTAATATTTTAAACCCTTCTTTTGTTCTTATCTGGTTTTATCTGATTTTATGTTGCGCTCCTCAGTAGCAAAGATTGAAGACCTTGACCTGTTCCACCAGGTCCCCTCAGATTACAAGAGGCCGGGGATCCTCCCTCTTCCTCCTGAAGTCCAGTTTTGAGGGGTTGAGTACCAGGTTGTAGAGGGAGGAGCAGGTACTGCGGTTCCTGAACTGCAGTACCTGGTTTTCTCTGTAGGCTGACTCTGTAGGTGATTGAACTTTGTAATACTGCTTCTGGTAAATGCAATGTCCTCAATCGGAAAGTCACCTTCACATGCTAAAAGGATCACTTTTGTAGATTGCATGTAAGCCTGTGCTTTCAGATTGGTTGACTTTATTTTTAGTGCTTGTTTTAGAGGTGGTGAGTGGCTGAAGGCTCACACTGGTTGCAGACTTGACTGAGACTCAAACTGTCATTTCGAAAGTGACAAGGTGCTGATTTGCCCGCCTGCCACTGAGATATTGGACATCACCGTTGACAAATACGCAGTGGAACAAAAATGCCCTCGGACATTCTATTCTTATTAGCTGCAGCAACTGGTGGACAGCTAGTAAAATTCTTGAATCATTATGATGGTAGAAATCTTAAAAGTAAAACACACTTCTAGGAAATACTTGTCCTCTGTTCTACCTTGTATTTCCTGTCTGTGCTCTTTTCCAATTATTTATGTGTTTAAAAATATTGGTTATGTAGACTTTTTAAAATCTAAATTCTAGATAATGATCTGATTGTCACTTTACCCCAAGTCTATATTTAGCTTTTTTAATTATCTGGTGTTCTTACATGTGTGTGTGCTACATGTAACATATACACTTGTTGCAAAGTATCACTTTTACCAATTGCAAAAGAAATTGAATTGACAAATGATCTGACGATGCTCAGACTAAAATCATCCTGAATGCCTGCCCTTGAGCAAAAGTGGAGACATTAAAATGCAGATATCTTGCCAAAAAGTTGCTGGCAGCCAGTGGCAGTCTCCAAGGCTGTAGACTACCAGACATGACTTTGGCAGACTGTGGTTTCTATCATATCCTGTTGAGAAATAATGCATAATTCAATCATTAGATTGCTTAAGAGTTAGAATAAAAGTAGAACACCTATTCACACCCAGTCGCCTTAGGTCTGATCAGATCTTGGCTCCTATCCCAGAGATTCAGAACATGTTTGTTTGGCAGAATCTGATGAGTTGATGACACTTTGAGACCTCATCTTGTGGCTCTAAAGCATTTCTCCTTTTTTGGCTATTTTCTCTGCTGTTTTGAGAAAGCAGTTAAATAAGCAAGGAAAGGGAACAAAAACATGTTTGAATTCTGGTGCCTATGATTCAAAATCAATACCGACTATTGACAGGTAAGACTGGAATCATAATTGAATTACAAGAGAAAATTCTGGTTTCATGTTTCTAAGACATAAATCACTAAGCAATGTATGTTTTCTATCACATACTGCTGATTAATGTTGGTGGTTAAATTGGTTTTCAGATTATCACGTGAATATGTATGGATACCCTATAGTGGGTGCATTTATGTATTGATATGAGAATCAATACTGGCCTGAATGTAAGACAAAAGACAAGGCATACACACGGGGTCCTGAGGTTTTCTCTTATGGCTGAAATAAATTTCAATTCTATCACTGGCTGTCAAATACACAGTTGCATTGCCAACAAATAACAAGCAGCCAGACCCCCTGCTTTAAATGTGATGACCTCAGGTGCTCCTGATCCACAGTGTTTCACCTTAAACCTACAAGCATGTGGCAGAAGAACTACTCACACCTTCTATTAGGTGAGAGATGAGGAACCAATTACCCAGAGATGTGTCTCAGGGCCAGAAATATCATTGTCAGCTTGTCACATTGTGAGATATTGAGAAAAAATAGTGTGACAAGTTGTGAGGTAACATGACAGATCTTATTATCTTTTAGTATCCTCCCCAGATCTAGAACCTGGGTGCTGTGTAGCAGCTTCTGTGAAAATCTATCAATGACTATTTCTTACTTCCTGTTGAGTATTATTACTTACTTAGAAGGTTTGAGGTTATGTATAAGTGATGTAACATTTTGCTCAAGTGAACTACAGTATGAATGCATTTTAACAAAGGTGAGTCAACCCAAGGCTTTTTGAGGCTTTGCACCAAACTACCGTATATGGCTCCTCACAGCACATAGTTGGTGACTGAACCGTTACCTGACCGGTGTTAGTCCAATCATATTTCTCCTTTCCCCTCTTGTTTGGCGTTTACTAACTGAAAGACATAATTGACTCAACTCCTAAATGACACATTGTGCCATGTTCACCAGGTAGCTTTTGTCTAACTGTCATTCTGTGCTGGGTTTTTATTGATCAGTGAATGTTAAGAGCTAAATACAGCTACTGTTGTTGCCACAAATTAAGTTAAACCAGAAGAGAACCACTGAAGTAGGTGATAAATCTCTTTTGGTTCATGAGCGTCTTAACCCATAATACAAGTGGTAAATATGGAAATAATACTTATAGCCACTTCAAAGATTAAATGTTACAAAATACTTTAACTGTCCAGTTTCATTTAACATTTATTTGTGCTTTGCAACCATGAAAGCGCAACTAAACATAAACAACATGAAATGGCATGGATGTATTTTCAAGTCACAATACAGTTTTATAGCACAAAATGTGACCGATTAATAAAAAATAACAGTCACACTTGTCAAGTTTCTCTTCATGTTCACTATTTTATGCTGTTGTTCAGTATTATTCAGGAAAGAAATCCATGGCAATAGAGGTAGCAATACCATTTAGCTGCTGACAGTTTCTTCAATAGAACATAGAGCGGTATGGGCATAAGACATGACACAGCTTAGATTAAGAACAATGACACGATTCTGAATCTCCACTTGAAATTATGATCTCTTGCTCTCACTATTACTTTTCCTATTGCTAACACCATTATAAATATTCTCTGCATACACAAAACTCACACAGGTGAAAACATGGAATTACTTTTATGCAGGAACAGCAAAGGAAAGCAGGTCAGCACAACATTGTTTCGATTTGATAAATCTGTTGCCCTCTAGCCTGTTAATCATCCCTTGGAGTTCGACTCAGACCCAATAAATTATTTTATTCTATTTTACAAAAGTATGATTATAGCAGCCATGGCTGTCAAAACCCAAAAGCAATATCAGTAACAGGCTTATGCTGTACACATGAAAAAGCTATAATGTCAAGTGTCTCTGTGGCCTCGCTGCAACTCCCACAGGACCCCTTTTTTATTACTGTCAGTGTATTTAAAATATGCCCTGCAGCAAGGGAAATAGATGACAGCTGCATAACAGAGTGTACAATCAGTGTAAGTAGCGGTGATCTTCTCAGGTAACTATTTCATTTTCACAGGACAAAAACTGATAGCAACAGCTGAGACTGACAGCGCGATTTATATCTTGACACTGATATGTACATCATTCTGTATCAGTTTCCCATGTAATGGAACAGGCGGGTATGCCTCTGCGGCTGTGAAAAATTCCTGATAGGTACACTTGTATTCTTGAGATGATACCACACATTTTCAAAATTAATATAATGTATAGATTGCACATTTATAACAAATAAGATAAACAGATAAGGGCCATTTACACAATAAATGAGTATATATTAAAAGGCTAGGTCTGGTTGTCTAGTCACTAATGTACAGGAACTACAACGTGTCATTAATGACTCTCTCAGTTGTGTAAACAATTATTTAAGTACAACGATAAAGCTAACGGAATCCCATGAGTCTCTTTTCTTGTCTGTGACTTTGTGTCTGTCAGTGAAAGTGAGCTGTGCTTGGATCTCATTTGCTAAATTGTTGAGCAGAGTCACTATATGACTATATGTCATTATATATATATATATATATATATATATATATATATATATATATATATATATATATATATATATATATATATATATATATATATATATATATATATATGCATAAATATAAGCTTAAGGCCAACACGTAATTCAGGACAAATAAATAATTAGAGCCCAACAACATTCCCAGGACATCAAACACTGCTGTTTTAGCATCTCATCCAGATGCAGATCGTACCCTTGTGCGTCAGTATGAGACACAGTGGGCTTTAATGGACCTCCACTGGGACCATATCAACATTAAAATGAGACAATTGGAGTAACTGCACATGGCGGTGCATTTTACAAAGCAAGAATATCCAAAAAAGGAGGAGGTCAGAATTTGAGTGTAGGATCACGCACACGACTTTCACCCTGGACAGCAGACTTGGTGTTCATGTGAATACAAAAACGTTAATTAATAGCCACATGGATTCTGTAGTTAATCTTACACAAAGTGTTGTGGCATGTTAAGCTTTCTATCAGTCTTTTCTCTATCCCACCCAAATGTGCCATTTCATGGAATGCAAGAGGAGCTTTGTGACAGGAAGAGTTTGCATATTATACAAAAAGGGCAATTGGAAAAAATCTGCAGTATGAACTGATACCCATTAAGATAAAATGAGTGAGTTAAGTTAAAGAAGGAAGGACATTTTAGTATTGAATGTCACAAGGAAAAGACAGGCCTATTGTGCCTTCAGAAAGCCATTTTTCTCCTTACCCTCTTTATGTAATGAGAATGGTTCATCTCTAAATTAGGAACATGTACAAACTTGCTTTCTCAGTGAATATTTTTTGAATGAGTATAGAAAATGTATTATGTTTGATAAAATATATGTGGGTAGTGAATGTTGGTGAATGAATATACAGTGTGTGTGTGTGTGTGTGTGTGTGTGTGTGGGTGTGTGTGTGTATGTACAGACATATGGATGGATGGACGGATGGATTAGCATAGGTTATTTCGGTACTGCATTACTGTAGAATAAATAAGAATAAAAGCATATAACCATATTAAAATATGGACGTATAGTTCCAATATATACTATTAAGGGTCACTCATGATTCAAACAATTGTTTTGAAGTCATATTAGTTCAAGCATAGTAAGCTTTTGCTCACTGTGCTCAATCACATAATGTATATACAGTATATACTGTATATATCAGTGACGTACGGTCAGGGGAGGCACATGACGCACGGCCTCACCTGCCATCATGAAAGAAAAAAATGAAAAATGGAAGAAATAAATTAAATGGTTATATTTATCCAGTGATGTGTATTATAAAGTTATTTCCATTTAATGTTACCAATTTTAGGTTATTTTTACTCAAAAGCTGAATTTTCACATTTACCACTGAAATACTGAGAAGAGACCTGCGGTGAGACATCAGCCAGCTTAGCCTCACCATGGATTGCGCAATAGCTCAGATAGCTGTGCTGGCATGCTATAGTGAGCCTGTAATGCTATCTTTCTATATGTTGCTATTAAAATGTGAAAACACTTTTGCTCTATGAAGTAAATTCCCATAATTTAGCTAATTTGTATAATGTACAATGTACAAATGCATGTGTGTAACATCTTTCATGAGTTGAGCGGTCTTGAAGCTGCTTGGAAAAGGCATGAAGTGAGGCACTAAGTTCCTCAGCTTCATGGCAGGGGGCACTGGTGATCCCAGGGATTCGCCCGAGGAGTCTTGTTCCTCGGCTGTAGAAGAAGTGACAGTAAACTACAATCTATCAGCGATTCAAGTGCAGCCATTCATTTGTTTTCGGCTCGCCTTGCCTTACAATAAAAATGGAGGATTATATATCTCAACTCGAAATTTTTTCGATGCTTTTGTTCAGAAGGAGCAGCGCATGGACTTCATTCATAAGTAAACGTAACATAAGCAAACATGTACAAAACAACACAACGTTTTTGTTAATTAAATGTGCTAATTGTGTGTTAGTTTGTATGTGTAAATAATTCTGCTCTGAGACTTTAGAAATGACCTTGATAATTAAATGGTGAATAAGCTAAATTGTAGGTTCAAATTTTTGTAAATCTAATTATGATGAAATAGTGCCTCACCAGCCATATATATATATATATATATATATATATATATATATATATATATATATATATATACACACACACACACACACACACACACACACACACACACACACACACACACACACACACACACACACACACACACACACACACACACACACACACACACACACACACACACACACATATACAGTATATATTATACGCCAAAACTCTATTGCACTGTCTTGGAAAGATATTGAAATATGTGTAACTTCAATTCAGTCACACTGAGTTATATTGAGATCCGCATGTAACTACTTGCACTTGATCAGGTCATTCATTTGCGGAATACAAAATAATGCATTCTCTTTAATGCTGACTGAAATTAGTGAGATATTCTGTACTAAATTATTCTAAAAACAGAAAGAGCTAAGAGGAGGAATATGCAAAAATTTGAGTTGGAGGAACTAAGGCAGATATTCCATCTGTTTGCTTTTCCCAAGGACAGTAAAGCTACTCATCATGATTAACATCAACCACTGACATGGAGAAACTGCACTTATTCAAGTAGTCATCTGCATTTGCTAAAAGCGCTGATTTGCATTAAGCAGTATCTGCTGCTTTTAAATCAAGTTCTTGTACAGGGAAGATCACTTCTCTCCACCAGCTATATTAAATGAACAGACGTTTAGCGGTTGTGAAAAATAATGAGCGCTGAAAGGAAGATGTATTTTATCCTACACTAGAGGACATTTAGATGTTTGAGAGATGCCTATTAGTCTTGGTCAATGTCCTGTCACTCTGTATTTTTAGTTTTACAAAAGTGTCTGTTGGGATCTGTTGGACTTTGCTGACATGGTCCTTGTTCTATGTGCTGCTATATCAAAAAGAGCAAAAGGAGATTAATGTAGTTCTCTGATAGGTGAGCTTTTTAACCTAAGCGCAATAAAGGGAGGCATCACAATTCAAAGGGCCACTCCACAGTCTGTACACAGTAATCTCTTTAGTCATGCGTCACTGTCATCCACATTCTCTGGACCATCACATTTCTCTTGTCGTAAATACTTCAATCACGCCATACCCACCTTGAGGTATAGCACTTTCTTGAACCTAAGGGGGAGGGGGGTAGTGTGGTTTCAAATTCCAGCCAACAGCTCATCCATCAGTTTGAGCAGTAATGGCACCTTCTGTGTCCTTATCAAGAACACTTCTCATAAGACACAGAGGACTTGACTTGTGTACTACAATGCTCAATGCTCCATGGGATGTGTATCTGTAAAATTAAAAAACTGAATGACAACAGCACCGACAGTATTCAACGATGCACAGTGCAAGAAATGATTTCAACCATTCGTTTATGCTGCAACCAATTTGTAGATTATGGTCAGTGCATTCTTTTTATTTGGGGCCAGTACATTCCAGATCAGGTTTGTGGGGTACAGTTTCAAATTGTGCAAACACACTACTTCAGATAAAATGGAATACACAGCTTCATCTCCAGAGAGTAAGCCTCTCTGCACTCTCCTTAATGATAGCAAGTACAGAATATAGATGATATCCATCAGAATTTTTATTGAGGAAAGCTTGGTCAGTCATCTAGTTTTTGGTCAACACGCTGAAGCGATTTTCTTTGCCATCACCGCATGTTTGCCAAAAAACAAACGCTATTTGCATCACCAGACCCAAGTAAACTATATAGTATGTTAATACATGATTGAACTGCAATCCTGGTTTTGAAACTACCAGCTGAACAGTAACACAGCAGTTAGACGTAATCCTAGTTATGCATTAAACATAACAAGCAAAAAGTTCTCATCATCTCTATATTATCTTTTTATTTAATTTCTAAAGCAAATATCAAAGTAAATTATGCCTACATATTTATTAGTAGAAGTTTTCTCCTACTATAAATTACAAATCTTATTTTGGATCAATAACCAATCATCTCTCTTTGATGTACATAGTTAATATAAGTTATATATATATATATATATATATATATATATATATAATATTACATTTTAATACCAAATATCAAATACAATACAATATATACTATATATATATTATATATATATATATATATATATATATATATATATATATATATATATATATATATATATATATATATACTGTATATTGTAATAATAAAATAATAATAAAATAATTGATCGTGGTTTGATATAGAGTTAAGGTTGAAAAATCTACACTAACCATTCAGTGCAAACAGCCTATAAAGCCTCTCTGAATGTACTGAAAAAGTGCAGGCACAGATAACTGATCACACACTAGTCAATACAATGCCAAGTGACTGACAGACTTATTGGTTTGTGAGATTCCTCATGTTAATTTTGCGGAAATTATATGACGAGATAGAAATAAAAATGATATTAAATTGATATATGATATTTAATCCTATTTGACAGTATGGGGCACTTTAGCAGTGCAGTGGGTAGTGCTGTCGCCTCACTGCAACAAGGTGCTGGGTGATATTCCTTTTGTTCTGGAGTTTATATTTTCTCCCTGTGTCTGTGATGGGTTCTTTCAAGGTTCTCAAGCTTCCTCCCATCTCCAAAATCATGCATTTTAGGTAAATTGATCACTCCAAATTGTCCTTAAGTGTGCGCGTTTACTGCAATTCATCTTTCAAGTGGCCCTGTGATGCGTTGGTGACATGCTCAGGCCTTACCCTGCCTCTTGTCCAAGAATAAAAACATATAACTATATTAACATGTGTACGCACAGTTCCAATATCTGCCGTTAAGTGTCACTTGTGGTTCACACAACTGTTTTAAATTCAGATTGGTTTTACAGTAGGCTTTTGCTCCTTTTAATTTAGTCCTCGAGGAGAATAATAAGAAAAAACTTGAAGGAACTTTCAACCAGTGCGTCCAACAACAACAGCCAGAGTCAGCTGTTGGTGTTGATTATCCACTGTACGGTACTGTAGCATGTAGCCTGTGACTTACCTTGGAGCAAAGAAAGAGGAGTGAATTATTCTAAGTTAAAGGCAGACTTGTCACCAGAGAAATGGTCACCACTAACACTGATATCACTAGCCTTTGCTCTATCATCCATGATAAACAGTACAGTGTCCAACGAACAAAGCTGGATGCTCTGAGAGGCTCACAGAAACGAGTGTTGGAGATCTGACAAATCACACCCTGATTTTAACAATATCTTTTAAAGCTTGCACGTTATCTTTCTGTGTTGGTGAGAGACCAAGCTAACTTTATGTTATGGTAATGTGTTTTTAGGCATTAGGTTTCTTTTCTCACTGGTGTGTAATATATAATATGAAAATTTTAAATTTATAATCTAATTTTTTCTTCTTTATTTTCTTTGCAAGAGACCAAAAGAAAATAGGCAGTATCATTGTTAACTATATGTTGAAATTTAATTTTAAAATGACATTTATTTAGTTACTTTTATCCAAAGTAACTTAAAGAGACACAAGGGTAAAGAGTAAGAGACACAATGAAGCTATGATGCAATTGAGCCCTATGTAAGTCGAAAAACTACCTTTACAGTCCTCAACTACCTACACAAGTGCGAAGCTGTGGGACAGTTCAAGGGATAGGAACAAGAAAGGATTAAATAGAGGGATATGAACAAGAGAGAAGTAATATAGAGAGGAAGGGTGGATAGAGAGAAGAAAGATAAGTGCTATTAGGAGAGAAGGTGCTCTCAGAAGCACTTCAAGAGCATTTTGAATGTAGAGAGGGTTGGCCCTCATCTGACAGTGCTTTGGAGGTTATTGCACAATTGGGGTATGAGAATAGTCAGGATTGCAGTAGTCAATGTTGGAGATCACCAGGATTTACACCAGTAGTTGTGTACCATGCTGGGTTAGGTACTGCTGTTGAATAAGGCAAAGCAGCATGACCTGGAGACTGAGGCAGCATGATCAAAAAAAGTCAGTTATTCATCAGTAATGACACCGATATTTCAATCACCTTGGTAGGAACAAGATACGAGGTGATTATGATGTCCATGTTGTGATGGATGTATTGTTTGGCTTGGAAAACCTGGAAAAGGAATTTGATCGTGTCCCTCGTGGAGCCTGGTTTGCATTGCCGGCAATAAGTCAGACTTGTTCCAGGTGTGTGTTGGACTTCAGCAGGGCTGCCCTCTATCACCGGTTCTGTTCATAATATTTACGAACAGGATTTCTAGGTGCAGCCAAGATCCGGAGGAAGTCCGGTTTGGGCACAAAGGATTTCGTCTCTGCTTTTTGCAGACAATGTAGTCCTGTTGGCCTCTTCAAACTTGGACCTTCAGCGTGTACTGGAGTAGTTTGCAGCTGAGTGTGAGCAAGTGGAATGAAGATCACCTCAAAAATCCGAGGCCATGGTTCAACCAAAAAATGGTGGTCTGCCCTCTTCGGGTCAGTGGAGGGTCTTTGCCCCAAGTGGAGGAGTTAAAATGTCTCGGTGTCTTGTTCACAAGTGAGGAAAGAATGGAATTTGAGATTGGCAGACAGATCGGTGCAGCTTCCGCAGTGACGCGGTCGTTGTTTAGGTCTGTTGTGGTAAAGAAGGAGCTGAGTCGCAAGATGAAGCTCGCGATTTACCTGTTAAATCTACATTTCTACTCTCACTTATGGTCTTGAACTTTGGGTCAAGACCGAAAGGACAAGATCCCAGATACAGTCGGCTGGAATGAGTTTCTTCCATAGAGTGGCTGGGTGCACCCTCAGAGATAGGGTGAGGAGCTCAGTAACCAGGGAGGAGCTTGGAGTAGAGCTGCTTCTCCTCTATATTGAGCAGAGTCAGCTGAGGTGGCTTGGGTATCTGTTCCGGATGCCTCTTGGACGCCTCCTCGAGGAGGTGTTCTGGGAAGGTCCTACTGGTAGGAGACCTCTGGGAAAACCTAGGACTGGAGGGACTATGTCTCTCAGATGGCCTGGGAGAAAAATTTTTCGACTGAAAAAACCAAGATGAAAGAAAGAGATGACCTTTTTCTGTTTCTTTAGACAAATTTGATTAAAGAGCTTTCCCATGTCCTGTTAATATCCTGCAGCTAAGTATGGCAAACCTTCTTATTTTAATATGACATGCTTGCTCCACAATTGCCATTAAACAGTTAACAAAAATTCATTAAAATCAGTTAAACTATCAATATATATTAAAAAATGAGACAGCTACCTATAATAAGAACTTATTGCTTAAAATATGTGCATGTAGTTGTTAAGATGCAACACAGTCAACAGTTAAAAGGCCATGGTATACAAAGCATATTTTTTGCACATATGGTGATGTGTGTTTGTGGCGATGACATGCCATTATTTGTATTTAAAGCTAAACTAATTTCCACAGTCTATTGCAATATTGCTGACAGCTGTGTATGTGATGCAGACAGTTCAATTAAATTGCAAAAAAAAAAGGGACTCAAGTGAATCAAATCTTTGTTACATGATGCTTTCTTTTTTTGGTGTAAAGTTGTGTTGTTGATGAACACTGCTGTTCCACAAATGGATTACCAATGGAAAGGGCTGTGGACAAAAAAAAAAATGCTGGTTTTTTTTTAAAATTTACAATCAGCTGCTATGCTCAAAGTACCACATTATATCCAGCATATTACGTATAAATCTAAAGAGTACTTGGATCATGGCTTTCAACACACCTGCTTTCAATTTCACACTTGCAAAATTTAAAAACACAACATGTAGTTTATTGATACTTTAACAGCCTGGTCTCAATAAAATAGCTACTATTGCTTTCATGTACAAAACATTTGTAGGATTTTTGTAGTAGCAGGATTTTCTTTTTCTAGGGGCAACAATAGCTCAGTCCACCAAGTCTTGGACTGGGAACCAAAGGGGTGCCGGTTTATGAGTGTGAACTGGCAAAAGGAGGTGGCAACTCACCTCCTGAGTACTGCTGAGGTGCCCTTGAGAAAGGTGCCATCTTCTTAATAAGCTTCTTATTTGGGGCGCACCACAAAGGAGCTGCCAGCCACTCTGCCTCCACCTCATCTGCATGCCTGCAGGCACCCTGTGTGTGTATCTTACAGGCCTGCTCCCACAATATATATGCATGTGACAAATCACCAGTGTGTGTAGAGTGGACTAACAATTTCCTTTTGAAAAAGTTGATTACATTTGCAGTTATCCTTTACTGTTTCTAACCTACTGTTTCTAATAATCTGAGTGGTTAATTTTCAGTTTTATTTTAGAAACTGCTTGAGGTTTCAGCTTCAAAATACAGTGTTCATTTTCAGCATAAATAAACGGAAAGGAGTTGGCTTTTTCTTATTTATTTTATAAGAACATTATATGTAGCAGAACTAAACTAAATTATCGGGGCATTGGAGATTACTGACACATTCTGAAGTTCGGTGGAGAGAAATTACCAAATTTATTTATATTAATGTAATGTGGAATGCTTTGTGTCGCTCACATTTTGTCATTCTCCATTACAGTTTAATGGTCCTGAGTTATATAATTTCTGAAATAACATGCATCATAAAAATTGAATGAGTCTAGTTGTGGCTTTTGTACTAAAAGTACATCAAATCACTGACTGTGTAATAAGCACATACTTTAAAAAAATATGCATATTTCCTCTAGAAAAATCTTCAAATGAGAGTCAAAATGAATTAAACGAGAAAGAAAATGAGAATTAAAAATTAAAATTCAACAAATTCTATTTTTTTTGGGTCATTTTGTTCATGCATTACTTTCCACAGAGAAATATCCTTTTATTATGTTTATCCTAAAATGAATATGAACCAAAGCAGTGTTCAAGTTGTTCTTTGTTCACTTTGAACTTTGACAAGAGCAAAGTGAAGGGCGCAAACTATTTCAGTGATTCATTCCATTATTACAAAAGCTGAATTAGCGCTTACTACAGCTTATGTAAGTACTAGACCACTCACTTAAAGCAATTTTCTGCATGTTAGACAAGTGGCTCTGTAGTTTTACATTCAGTTAATTCTTCATTTTTTATTTATGAAACACTTCTGGTTCTTACAATGACAGCAAGAAAATATGAAATCGATATTGATTTCACTGACATACTCTGCATTGCATGCCTACTGTACGTATTTCAGGAGGTCTTAAAGGTGTAGTGTACATTTTTTATTAGCATGGGAGTGTAGAAAGCAACTGAACACCACATCATCCCACCGTCCCTTACGGTGCCCCTTAAAACCACAAGATATTTCATGGCCTTCTCCAATGCCATCTATTATCAGAGATTTTCCTCTTCTCCACTCTTTCCCATGCCATCCACTACCCTTGCTTGTGTGCGCCTTCCTGCTTCACCTTCCCGCTGTATCTCCCGGATCACCAGCTTGTGTCTCTCAGCTGGGTTGGCTTTGCGATATATTGACCTTGAAACCAAGACCACTTCTTTCCTGAACTCGGCCACCAATGTCTTAAAGTCTGAGTGCTGCCATTGCCTGCTCAGTTACAACCAACGAGGTCAAAAGCCTTCCAGGGGCCAGGATTGGTGCCCTAACGAGTCTCATCACGTCATCTCCAGTTTAAAACACCACTAACTCACTAAAGTTCTTATTAATTTGCCTTATAAATAAGCTTTTGAAATGAAAAATTCTAAATATTTTTCTCCCTTTCTTAACAAGGTTGATATTGCTATTTTTTTGTATTCCCTTGTATGCCTAGAAAACAAAGGGATGAAACACACATGTTCTCTACCATAGGTGCAAGACATTTATTGACAGATGGACAGGAACTGTTTTTGAGTCAGCTATAGAGTTAGAGCTAGAGAGAGGAATCCCTGTTTGCTCAGACAAAGCATTGAACTAAAATACAGCCACAGTGAACCCCACGATTTTCTCGTCTCCAACAAAATGGATGAATGAATGGATAGATGCAAGCATGGATAGATAGATGGATGGATGCATGGATGGATGCATGGATGGATGGACGGAAAACCACGGTGAGCAAATAGTTTGACTGCTTCAATGGGTTCTATGTATATCTAAAGCTTTGCTTTGACACCATCCCGTTTACCTCATCCTCACTGAAGTTTAACAATTGAAGCCTGGTTCAGGCTGCCGGTGTGTGTTACAGATTTGCAATTCTATCTGGTCTATCTGCCACACTCTCTCTGTCTCTCTCTCTCTTTGTTGCGCTGTCTATATCCCCATTGATTTCCTTTCCAACACAACTGGTCAAGTGGATGACCACCCTCCAAAGTCTAGGTAGCTCAGTGAACAGAGATGCTGCTGCCCCTAAAAGACATGTCAACGAGGATGGGATTCAAACCAATGCATGCAGAGCACAATGGATTAGCATTCCATCGCCTTAACCACTCGGCCACCTTGTCTCATGAAAGTATTGCGTACTGCCCTAAACTAAATTGAAAGTTTTTTAGTAAAAGGGTTTGACAAGTTAATTATTTTTTCATTATTACTGTCATCTATGTATACAGTACTGTATAAACATAGATGAGAATGTTACCACATAAAAGTACAACAGGAAAAGGTATTATTCTCTCTCGGGTGCTTACTGCATCAATGGCAGCTGGGTTTTTAAGGCATTGGTGAGTGCAAAATAGTCTGGATAAGCAGTTGATAGATGATATCAATCATGCTGCAAGCAACAATATCAGAATCCAAGCAAAATCCTCATTACAAGCTATTTTAACATATAGAAGCAACTCTAAGTCACTTCTTTCTGTATGTTATGTTGTCAAGATTTCCTCTAAGGTTTTTCTTTGGCGATTGTTGAATGTGATTTGCAATGTAAATTCATTGCAACAATATCTAGAGGTCATTTGAGTAGCTGTGTATGTAAATTGCAAAGAACGTATTTACTGAAGCACAGAATCACTAATCAAATTTGCTCTCTGTTGGAAATGGAATATGTAACAGCTGTCATTTCCAATTGCTCAGACTGAGTAGGTGGCAGGTGAATGACCCTGTAAACATATTTTCGGGTTATGCATAAAACTAGCCAAACAATGATAATGGACACCAGGCAGTCATCTGCCTTTGTCTCTAATACTTTCTGTGCTTTGGAATGATCTGTGCTTGAGTAGTATACAATTTTTGTTCAACTACTATCTGGAGTGAAAGATATATTTCTTATTTAAATGTTATATTTTTGGAAATTATGGCCAATATTATTTTTTTGATTTATTAGTAAGTGTGAAAGTGTTTGTGCAAGCAGACCTTATTAACAAATGGGAGGGATAAAAGCATTTTACGTCTTTGGCAATGATGAACAGAGTACACCTGGCAGTAAATCATTGAGTTGTTTTGTGCTTTTATGAATTTGAATATGCAGTTTGTTTTCATCTTTGAGACCAAAGTACAAATGCCTGCATTTCTTGGATTAGATTCTAAGGAAAAGAATGAGTTCTCATAAAATAACATTGACCTAAATGGAATTTTCTTCACCAATACATCATTATATTTAAACATTGTTGCTTAAGTGAAATAAAAAACAGTGTACAGTATGTTATTATATTGCTCGTGTGTTGCTGTAATCTCTGATGTACTTGTACTCTCAAAGGCAAACACTCCTTAAAGATAATATATGAATGTCAATACAGAAGCATCAGCCAAGGGTTGAAGTATATGAGCTTTTTTATGTTCTTTTTGCTTTTACACTTTTGTGAAGTGATCTGATCTAGAATAATAGTCCTCAGTTAGACTTGATTCTTTTACAGCTTTTTTCATAGTTGACATCAAGAACACACACACACACACAAAAAGCAATATTCCAATTAATCCAAGGTCCAGTATTTTGGCCATGGTGATGTCGTTTAACAGCTTACAGTTTGAAAAAGACAGTATAAGTTGTTCAAATGGATGACTCATTTTATTTATAGTTTTAATGTGGCTCATTTGTTGCATTTTTTGTTTAGTTGAATTCAGTTCAAGTCAAAAGTACCTGATGTTCCAAAAAAACAACAGCACTGGCAGAATTTCACAACATAATTAGCAGCATTTGTTTGGAGTGAGAGCTCAACTGCATGAGCGCCAACATGAAATAGAAATCAGAAGTTATTAGACTATAGTCAGAGGCTTAGGATTAAAAAGACAGTGATAATGTAATATGATGGAATAAACAGTATCCATTTTAGGTCATATAAGGATATCAGTGCACTAAAGCCAAGTGTGATGAAAATGACCTTGAATAGTAGTTCTTATAATTGATCACCCTCAGCAGTTGAAAGCAGCCAAATATGTTCTGCAGATGAACATTAAAAGGAGAAAATTCTGCCATTAAATGCGTCATAGATCAGATGAGTAATTGTATTACTGCTGGTGTCATAGCAGCAGCAGCAGAAGATCATATCCAATTTGGACAAACTGCTTTACATATAGTTGTTTAGATATACGACTGTTGTTCTCTGCATAGAGTCAAGGTCCGCTGTTTTTTTTTTTCAATTTTTCCACAATGTTTCAACTACTGGCAGCTTAAAATATCTTAAGACATATCCTGATAAAAGAGTGTGGTTCATTATATTGATCATGCAGCAGCCAATGAAATTAAAAACATTGAAAACCTTGAAAAACAGACCGGTTGCTCGGACATGTCAAGGACACAGGCCAAGATGATCAGATTGGAGATGTCAACTGTGTACAGACTGGAAAAGAATGAGACCTTTGACCTCATATATAAATAATTGTTACACAAGTACATTTTTGATAAAACTTTAAATTTATTAGTGCTGGAAGAGAAACCACAGTTTAAAGGGTTTTAGGATCTCTCATGATAGAAGGCATTAAAGTAAGATGTAAAAATATCTGTCAGCTTTGTCATATCATCATCTCTGGAAGTAACAACAGTACACAACACCAATTTATTATGAAACTAAGCTTTGTATATTTTTTTTAATTTTTAATTCCTGATAATTTAATTTTGTTTTAGGTTATTTATGTTAATAAAACAGTTTTTTCCCCTGTATTTTAGTTATTCTGACTTGATAACTAGCACATGTACAAATAAGAACAAATAGGCACAACACAGACTGATCGACTTTCACAGTGCGTTTTCAACCCATTGCACTTTAGCATTTCAGTAACAGTCTGCATTAGCAGATTTTGTCACTAGTGAGAATGTGTGATTTGAGGATAATCTATCTGATATGAAGACGTAAATATTTTAAACTGAGATTTAAATTTCTCACCCAGTTAAAATAAGAGGTCGCTAATCTCCATTGTTTTCTTCTTCCTTCTTCAGTGTATGCAATTTGAGTTTACAGCTTTCCACAAACAGTCCTCACACCTTTCTGAGATCATTCTAAATTGAACTTGCTGCCCAAATGAAAAGGATTCAGTCAGACTTTGAAATTCAGGAAATGTTGACATAAATGAAGTAAAATCTAGATGACAGATCAGGCAGACAACTCCAGCTGTGCCACATACACACAATTGCCACATGATAGGCCTCATTCTCCTCAAACATCGTCTAACACACCCTCTCAACTGGCAGGCTGCACCGCAACAATTTTCCAAGTCTTCATGTGCTTGTCAATGCAGTGGTTCCTGGCATACATATTGCTTCATGGACTTCTAACCCTACCACCACCTCAGCAACAGTTAAGAAGGTTAATTAAGTTTGCTCAACACTCCCCAAATGCCTCTATGTAAATATGTCTGAGAGAGTGATTAAGGCCTGAGCCTAGATGCCAAACCCAAATGCATTGTAAGTTGCTGTTGTGATAATAAACAAAACAAAAGTGAGAATTGTCTGACTGAAATATGACAGCATGCCATTCTTTCAATACATATGCACACATACAGACATACGACAGACTGGAGTAAGTTAGTTGTTGCTCAACATTGGATGACGCTTCACCGAATCAAAGCTTCCCCTGTGCATGAGCAGGTCTGAGGGTAGGGCCAGACGGGCCCTTGTCAAAGTTAAATTCTGATTCATTACCAAAGTGAATATGGAAAGGGGGAGAAGAAGGCGATGTGTGTGGTGCTTTTACCTCTCAACAATAGCCACATGTGGAGTTAATGGCCTCACATCAGTTTGTGTTAACATATGAAAGAGTTTATTAGCTGCCATCATTGAATTTAAATAGTTAACACCAGGCAGTAAACCTTTTTAGCCAAACTTGTTGGCTAATATTTCAGTTCATTATGGTCAAGGGTTCTCATGTTCTCTTATGTGTCCAATAAGAATCCCATGATATATTGACTAATTCTCAGTACGTAATGCTGGCGTTACGATAACCCAATTTGATTTTTAGTTAGCATGATGGCTATTTGGAAGGAAAAGAACTGTGGCACCAAAACTGCCATCACGTGTGGCTCCTGGCTTGGGTTTCCAACTCACAAGAAACTGTAACTTCAAAATCAAGAACAAAAAAACTGATGGAAAAACTATTTAACACACATAATAAATCAGCCTGTAATCTATTTACAAGAACACTTAGAGATTAAAAAGCAGATCAGAATCAACTTAAATTAAGTTTGATGGCTACTCTTGTATTAAATGATGAAGCTTATGATGTAATCCTGAGAATGCCCATGCATTTATCAGAAAAAGTTGGTGGCTGGGCCGTGATGTCTTTTCTATTTAACTTTTTAAAAAAAAAATCTTTACTCCCAAGAGAAATAAAACCAGCTACTTGAGTTGCTGTGGAAAATGAATACCCTGGGTAGTGAAAACCACCACATTTATTACTGTCAGATCCTAAACAATGCTTGGTTGTGGTACATGTTCATGTAAAAATGCATATATTACTCTCCCGGTTGATTTTGCAGAAATATCCATTCAAATGTCCTGATTATTGTTCACTACTTGCTGTGTGTTAGTCTTTTCTTTGAGTTTTAACATTTTCTATCATAGCAGCTGCAATCTTAGTTTAATTTGGAAATTGCAATATATTATGTTGCTTACTGTCTACACGGTACTACAGAAAAGTCTGTGATGCTAGAGTTGTGTGCCACCTCTGCTAACTGCTGAAGGCTTTAATGCTCTCTGCAGTTTTAATTATGGGCCAATCTCTATGCTGAAAGGTGGAGACAAAAATAATGTTACTGATCTTATTATAGCTACTTCCATGAACTGTACAGTGCATCATGTCAGGCATACTTCCAACCTCCCCCTGCTGCTCCATATTATGTTTTCTTCTGTTGTACTAAGTACCAGTAACAGGCGGTTCACACAACTCAAATGAGAATGCAATACATCAAATCTATCCTGTTTTTATTTTGTTTTTTAACTCATTATTGGATGAACTAATGTTATTTCGCTTAACCTGCTGTGTTAGGAATTAATATTTATTTACATTTTTCATTTGTGACCCATAATTTACAGGTACGAGAGTGACTATCATTGGTTTTAATGGGAGTGACTATCATTGGTTTTATACATATAAAATGAAGCACTAACCCTTTGCACACTCAGACTCCACTTCATTTTTTATGCTATCTCATTACCGACACCTCAGAACCTTCTTTCCATTCTCCAGCAGCACATTGTCAGCCTACGAGCCTTCATTGTCAGCCTATCACCTTGGGGCTATCTTTTTGAAAGAAGTCCCCAGTCAGTACCCTTTTTGTTTAGGTTAGGTAGCACTTTTACTGTGTATGAATGCATTATTCTTATTAGATATGTGAGCTCCTTCCACTTGGTACCCATATTCAGTTTTTGTATTCACCTTATGGTGAATCAGGGCCACATGGTGACTGCACTCATTGCATTGCCTCATGCACACCCTGAGAAACATTTGAAATTTACTTTACATCGAAAAAGCAACCTCTATGCTCTTCTCAGTGTTGAGAGTTTAAATGACGCTAAAACACACTGCATGTGCAACAACAGAATCCTCCAGGTCTCATTTGTTGTCTTGTCAAAAGTGAAGGCAGCAGCTGTGAGTGTAAGGCTAAAGCTTTTGTTCCATCCTCTGAGCTGGTAGTTTATTTAAGAGAGACAGTCAAAATGTGGAACGTTAAAGGGAAGGAGAATACTGTGTTGTACACTTGTCTGGCTTGGTGTTTGCCTTCATGTAATCCATACCTTTGTTTTGAGTGATCGACATTAGTTGGACGAGGCAAACAATTGACTTGGTGCGGCTCATAGTTGCTGTTTTTTTCAATTTCTTTAATAACGTGAGAATTTTGAGTGTAGCCACTTTGATGCTCGCATGTGGATCCTCATTGGCAGCTTACACTTTACTGAATACCTTTACTTTTGGGCTTCCAATTAAGTTATTAATGTGTGTTTTAATGCATTATTAAAGTCTTTTTCGCTAAAAATTAGTGAATGTAAATCTGTAAATTCTAAAATTTATTTAACAATGAAATTACTGTTGAATAGACCAAATTATTCAAAACTAAATTGGACAAACAACACATGATCCAGGAGTGGGTATTTCTGCGGTGAATGCATTGATCATCAGGGAACAAAAGCAGCACTTTACAATTTATTTAACTAATTTTGGTAAAACTAGATCCTAGTTTATGGAAAATACATTTTTAGGTTATTGCTGTTCTTTTACATAAGTTATGAATAAATACATATTAAATTCTGCAATTTGTACTTTAATTCATGTTATTTTTTCCTTTTATACAAATGAGTGGTAAAGAAAAATACAATTCAAGGAGATTCTGTAGTAGCTTTCTATTTCTTGCTATCCCTCCCAGAAATGGTGATAGTTTATTTGCAGCTCGGTTTTCATAATTATTCTGTCAAAGACTTGTTGTTGCCAGAATTCTAGGAAAAATGAAACATTAAGTTGTTAGCATCATTTCTGTAACAAACTAGGAAATACACTTGGGTATCATTAACAAAGTTTTGTGTGCACAATCTGTCACTATTCACTATTCTCATCAATTGCAGCCTTGTGGGACTTTTGTCCTCCCTTCCAATGGCCGCTTTTCAACCACACAAATCCTGTGCATGCTCAACAACATTCATAATTATGCTTTAGATTAATTTTGTCTGTCATTCTGTTTGTCTGCGTGTCAGCAAGATTATGGAAAACTACTGGACCAATTTTCAATAGAAAATTGGTGGAAGGATCTGATTAACAAATAATTTTTTGCTTTTGTTAATGAGTATTTGGCCTTGGTGTAATAGATTTAATGCATCCAAAAAATAGTTCAAAAACAATAAACCCTTGCTAACTGCAGAATTTTGAATTCATAGGGAGTATTTCAAATATTTTTTTCTCAGACATTAAACAGAAAATAGCTGTTACGCAGCATTCAAGACATCAGTTTCATAGGAAAGTGGCTGCAACAGTAACAATGGGGTTTTTTTTAATTGAAATTTTCACATACACTTAAGATGTATTTTTTTAAAAAATATGCCATCATTTATTATCAGGCCAGATAATATCTTTATTTCTATGATATTTGATGTTAGGTCTTTAGTTGCAGCAGACACAACTATACTTTTGAACATCCAACTGTTTTGAAAATAAATCAAAACATTGTGAATGTAATGGCATACTGCATAATTGAGTGCAAGTGTCTCCTTCGAGTCAGTATAACTATGCAATGGTATGCTGATAGAGTGTAGCACAGTCATTATTTCTAATCTACCTATGAGGGGATACAGTATGTCATACTGCCTGAATGCATGTGGTGATTGAATATTTTTTGCATGAATGAACGAATCTTCCTTGTATAGTGTATGCAAGACTGTAATTCAGTATAAGTATCATTAGACAGAGAAATGTACAGTACCATCAGTATAACAAAGAGAAATGACCATGAGTTACATTTCTGTATAATTACATGCTGCTTTCGCTAAATCGTCTGGAAACCTGATACCAGGTTTATTTATTATTTTATTTTGGAATGTGGTAAATCGGTTTGTATGAATTTTACTTAAAGTAAAGGTCCGAAGGCAAATTAAATGTAGAATCAAAGTCTGCATGAGATGCAAAGCTACCTTTTTACTTGCCTCTTCAAAGTTGGGTTTGCTTACAAGTATCTATCCTCTAAAATGTTTTGCATTACAGTTCCTACACACAGTACATGCAACACTTACAAGGACTTCATAATAATACATTCATAACAAGAGTGATAGGATAATGATGTCATAAATTTGTATTTCTTTCAACTCATGAAATATTCATTAATTGGGAACTGGAATCAGCGCTTGCGTTTCTGTGTTCCAGTCAGGATACAGCCTTGAATACTGTAACTTCCCAGTAGTTTTATTGTATATTCAAATATTACCATTTAAATGTAGTTGTATGCATGTTTTCATATTAAAATGTTTTTTTTTTAAATGTTTTCCCACATGACCTGGCAGAAGAGTCGTCATGGTGGCGTTGCTACTTATAACCCCTGTAGCATACCAGTTTTTCTTTTGGGACTGACCTGTTGTGTGTTATTGATTTTAACGCAGCATGTTCGCTCAAGCCAGTGACGGTATGCAGGGAGTGAGTCTGAGACTTCATGAAAAACATAACAACTTCCTTTCCCTGTCATGTATACAGTATGTAATGGTCTGTGTGTCTGCTTGGGGGGCAGACCTGAGCTAATTCAACATCCTTTATGGTTGTCCACAGGTGTGTTGAGAAATGGTAGGGTATTGGTGCTGTAACCTAGGCCACCATTTTTTTTTAATGGTTCAGTGAGCATTTCCATTTGGAAAACCAGGACAAGAATGTGATTGAGTTGACCTTTAAAGTCTATGACTGTCCTGGGGCACATAATTGGAGTTATTACTCTGGAATCATACAGGATAGCAAAAAAATTACTTTGTGTCAGGGCACCAGCAATGGATAATATTTATACAGATCATGAATAAATATAAGCTCTATTCATTAGTTCAGGGAATTTCTGGATTGAAGTGAATGAAACCACTGATAGACTACATTGTTCAATTATGAAGTAATTTTTCTATGAAAGATGACAAAATCTGTATTATTAACAATCAGAATAGTGCAGTGAATTTTCACACCTTTCCTGTATATACAGTAGAATATTATACTTTTCATTATTTCAGATCCAAACATATTTGGTCCTCAAGGAGAATGCATTTCTTTCCACATATCATGTCAGAACTTTTAATCTCCTTCAATGTCCTACAATGTCCTTCATGCCTTTACTATTATTGCATTATTTACTTTGCATCACATTTATATATAACCATTACTGATTCAGATAAAAGTAAAATATTAGATCATATTCATTGCTAAAGAAAACTACCTTTCTTATATTTCTGCATATTCCAGGCAAGCTAATGCAAGATTATCTGATATTTAAAATTAAATGTAATATTTAATACCCAGCTTAATTTGGAAGTAGTTGTGTGCAGACAAGCATGCATAAAGAGAAAAAAAATACTAAGACATTGTAAGATGAGACATTTGCACTCTGTGCACATGTATGCTTGAACACACGAGTGTGTGTGTGTGTGTGTGTGTGTGTGTGTGTGTGTGCGCGCGCGTGAGTGCGCGCGTGTGTGCGTGTGTGTGTATGTGTGGTATAAACGAATATAATTTATGTAGCTGGCCACACTAAAGCTCTAATGCAGATCAAATGTGTTTTTCATGAGGAGTTCTGTTTAGACAGCAAAAGACACCAAAATGTGATATTTGATACAATGCACAACATTATGGGTTGGAATCATGTAGGAGGTGTGCTAACCTAAAAAAAACTATGATATAAGATACTTTGCTTGTGGCAGATTTTAGTTCCTGTAACTTTAGCCAACCATGGTGAATTTCATTGCAATCTTTACTGTAGTATACTTTGCATACCATAAACACTAAATTGATTTTTTTTTTAGAATGATATTTTCCCCTGATACAAATAAAAACTGCATTTCCTTTGGTTTGGTTAGTAAATGCTCTGATTTAGAGTACTATGTGTCATTTAATGTGACATAACAAAGAGCATTCCTGCATCAACACAGAAAGCAAACACAAACAGTGCCTTCCTAAACAAGAATTGACTATAAATCTTTGAAGATAACAATGCTAGTAACAGAGTGCAGACAAACAAACAAACAAAAGACATATATACACATGATGTGACTGTGCTGTCATTTATTACTGTCAGGCAAGTAATAAACACACACACACACGCACGCATGCGAGTGCGCACGCACGCACGCACGCACGCACGCACGCACGCACGCACACACAAAAAACAATTTAAGCAGAGTCACCATACAGTTGGACAGTCTTACCCTGTGTACTGTTTTGAACATACTGTATATACTGCATATGGTTTTCTGTTAGTGGATCTATTCTGTAATTACGTGGGTACTCATCACTCACAAGCAGAGCACAAGCAGAGACAATTGAATAATGACAACAATTTGTCTGGTTTTATGTTACACTGCCTGGTAAAGCCCCCCTGGTAAGACATATGACTAGACTACTAATAGATCTATAAATGCTGCAGAAGAAAGTCACTTTTGGCGTTATCAGTTGAGTTTGAAAGGAATACGGAAAAAAATTCCAGACAATCCCACTGACTGGGAGACGTATTGATTTGCAATTCAGAACGACAGCCCATGTTTAAAAAGAAGGAGCATTGCTAGATTCAACATGTTTGTGGTAAATATAATAATGGAGACAGTGGAATCTTCATTATTCTGCAGAAATGAGTGAACCACAACCAGAAACCAGAGCTCAGTGGCAGACATACTTTTGTGATGATACATTTATGCCATTTATGTTGACAACAATGAATGAAGAATTGTATCTTTAGGTGATCTTGTGATATTATGGGAAAATATTGTGTTGTTTGTGTTGAGAATCCATGAGTCAAAGTGTAACAAAATGTTCATGCAAGGTGGTAATACCTACGTGTAATTTCAAAAATGAAGTGTTTTACATGACATTGCACATGCAGAAAGAGAACCCAGCTTAATGGCTTATTATGTGGTTTATTGCTGTGGAAATTGAATATTTATTTTCCTATAACTAAAATAAATTGTTTTTGTAGTGTAAGCAAGTGAGAGAGATTTTTTTGTCTATATTCAGTCTTTATCCAACAAAAATCAGCAAAGATGCTGCAAAATGAATTGTCTTGCCAGTCAATACCAAACAGGTCGGTTCTTGTTTTTGCCAAAAAGCAGACTCTTAATGAGATTAGATACCTCGGCTTTGGAAGACATCTTGAGTTTCATTTTTATTTATCAATCATTCATGAGGTCACAGAGATAAGACCAAGGTCAGCACGGCTCCCTGTCAGAGGGACTCTCATTAATACATCTGCACTGATCTGTATTTCACAATAATTCCAGTCTTGCACCACATCATTACAGTGGCTGCCCAGTGTGAGGCTGAGGCTGTCAACAGACTGACTATGCCTTTACACGTGTGCAGCTGTCAACCCAATTTTTAATGTCTCCAATAAATACTAATAGTAAAATGCATGAATACAAAATGTCATTACAAAATCAACGAAACAGCCTAAAATAAAGATACTAGTTACAGGAAGAGATTTTCATTTCATGAGCGACTGTTTGTTGGTTGTTTGTCTATTAGAGAGATTACAAAAAACCTTAATCTAAACTGAAGTGTTGAGCATTTAACGTAATTATTTTGTTGACCTAAATAAAAGAGTATGCAGTTATGTTTTTTTTTTAACCTTTGACATCGCACAATAGTTTTTTTCACCATCTTTTGCACTAAAGCTACATGAAATATATTTGATAAAACTTGCATAGCTGGTGGAGCATTAAGGCAAGAAGAACCAATTAAAACTGGATGAAGAGATATGGCTTTTTTCTTCAGCATTAGTATCAAGTGTGTATTAAATACTTGACACATTTTTAGAAAATGTGAAGAGTGTGGTATGTGGCAAAATAGTAAGCAATGAATTGTCAAGTAAATCTGTGTTTATTTTTCTTTTTTAAGGATGGAAAATGCGTTTTCTTCTGCATCATTTTGTCATGTTGCCTGACTGATTTTAATAACAGATGAAATACTCTGAGGCTATGGTCAGCTAGTCAGTGTATGGATAGCTTGAAGCTTAATAATTGAAATTTAGATTAGATTTTAAAATAAATGTATGACAGCTTGCCCAGAGAGGGACTGTGGTATTGTATGAGGAAGTCTGGAGTGGCAGAGAAGTATGTTAGAGCAGTGCAGGACATGTATGAGGACTGTAAGACAGTGGTGAGGTGTGCTGTAGGTGTGACAGAGGAGTTCAAGGTGGAGGTGGGACTGCATCAGGGATCAGCTCTGAACCATTTCTTGTTCGCTGTGGCGATGGACAGGCTGACAGACGAGGTTAGACAGGAATCTCCATGGACTATGATGTTTGCAGATGACACTGTGATCAAAAAGGTGGAAGATTTTAAGTACTTAGGGTCAACAGTCTAGACTCTAGACTGTTGACCCTTAGACTCTAGAGCAATGGAGAGTGTGGACAATAGGTGAAGAAGCGTGTACAGGCAGGATGGAACGGGTGGAGAAAAGTGTCAGGTGTGATGTCTGATAGCCAAAATGAAACGAAAGGTGTACAAAACTGTGGTGAGACCAGTGATGTTGTTTGGTCTAGAGACAGTGTCACTGAGGAAAAGACAGGAGGCAGAGCTGGAGGAAGCAGAGATGAAGATGCTGAGGTTCTCTCTGGGAGTGACCAGGAAGGATAGGATCAGGAATGAGTACATCAGAGGGACAGCACATGTTAGAGGTTTTGGAGATAAAGTCAGAGAGGCCAGACTGAGATGGTTTGGACATGTCCAGAGGAGAGATGGTGAATATATTGGTAGAAGGATGCTGAGTTTTGAACTGCCAGGCAGGAGGCCTAGAGGAAGACCAAAAAGGAGGTTTATGGATGTAGTGAAAGAGGACATGAAGGCAGTTGGGTTGAGAGAAGAAGATGCAGGAGACAGGGTTAGATGGAGGCAACTGATTCTCTGTGGCGACCCCTAAAGGGAAAAGCCCAAAGGAGAAGAGATTACATTTCAAAATAATTAAAAGGGACTGTTGAGCCTTGGCAGTGCTGTATGCTGTATTGAGTGCCTGTCTATTATTTAGGTTAAGTATTAGAAACACAATTTGTATCAGTGGTTTCATTAAAATGCATGATAAGATGAGTGCATCATGATCCAATAGTATTTAGTCTTGTTTAATATGTAGATTTGGGGAATCCTTTTTATATATTACTCTCCAGAAAATCACAGTGATGTTAATGATTACATGTGTAACCTATTTGGTACATACACAATAGGCAGCAGATGGCCTGGTCCCAATCTTGACAGGTTTATGACTTTTCTGAGGAAGGCGTAAACCATTTGACATCCAGCATGCCCATATGAGCAGATGTCTGCATACATTTAAAATATGCATTTACTTTCAGATTAACCCCATGAATAAAAGCTGCAAATGTCATATGAACTGAGATGGCTTTCTCTGAATTATCGTCAACACAAAGCACCAATATCACCTGCTTGTGTCACATGCACAGATACTAAATAACTCTTGACTATTCAGGCAAAACAAGATGCTGTTGAGGCAATGCTGTCTGAATTAACAAGCATCTATAACTGCAACATAATGATTGAGCATACATGGCAACTATTTGATTGATTTAGTGGCTTTTAACTTCGTGTTGGTTCGGCCATCACAAGTAATTTGACAATTGTGGCTATCTCAAAATGTATAGCTCCAAAAATAATGGACAGAGTACATATATTTACTTAAGTCATGGCTACTGTCCTTTGACCATAGTTCTGATTTAACCAGCTACCCATTAAACTCTTCCAATGCAAAGGAAATTACTTGTTTTGGGAAGACTCAAAGATACGATACTGACAGCTTCCACTGGCCTCCGGGTCTGACAAAAGAACATCAACTCCATCTGTATTTATAGAGGGTTTAAAACTAAGGGACAAGGGCCTCTCTCTTCTGTGACCTAAGAAATATCACTAGCTTGACTGAATGAGGATATCTTTGAAGACTGGAAGGTTTAACCCAACATATCATTTGAAGAACATAGCACTGCCGATATTTCCACAATTCCTCTCACTTTCTTATGTTTCTGTTTGTTCTCCCCTACCTTTCTGCATTCTCCTTCCTCTGTCCAATTTGTTCTCCGGAAATCACTCATGTTTCTACCTCTAAGACTGCTGGTGGTTATCCCAAACCATTGTAAGCAGTGTATTTTAGGATGGACTTTATGTTGCATAAGATTAAGCTATAAATGGGTCCTAGTCTAAGAAAATTCTGGTAAGCTGGTAATGACGTCATTGCAGAGAGACCCAGAGATGCATATATGTATAACCACATCATAATATGATAGGAAAATCCTCTGTTTTGCTGCAGCAAAACAGGGCAGAATGTATTCTAAGAGAACATAGTGCCTAATGAAAAGATAGAATGGTATGTACACAACAAGTTAATAATATTTTTTTAATCATCAGTAAATTTCGATTAATGTGTTTCATTGTTGTCTAAACAGCCATAATCATCTAAACCACTGTCACAAACAACATTAAAGCCTTTTAAAATACTATTGTCTTACAACCACCTTTGGCACACTCATTCTATTTTGACATTAGCTTTTTGCTTCTGGCTCTTGATCATGCCATATAAATAAAGCTTTTCAAAATGGACAAAGGTTAGATCAAGAGTAATGGTAAAAAATCCATGTTCTGTCCTTTAATTACATTATTCCTCTGCTTGCCTATATTTATTTCTTCATCATGTCTGTTTGGTCAGACATAATAAACCATGGCCTCTGCCTGACATACAAGAACACGAAGCACTCAATATGTTCCCAGTGATCTATTTTGTGCTTGTGCTTTTAATTTTTCACGTTTAATTTCCTTTTTAACTCCCTGAAGAGTTCTGTAATGCACTTCGAAAAAAAGAGCACTTAATTTGATGATTCTGGAGACAAGTACACACTGAAGCATTTTGTCAACTATGCTGATCATAAGAGAGTTAAAAGGTTTGCAGCAGTTGTTATGAACATCTTGATGAGGATGACCTTGTTGTATAAGTAATTTTCAATGTCAAGGGGATACTTTTCCTTTCAGTCTTCCTTTAGCACCAAAAGCGAGTTTTCTATAACTGTTTTCCATATGCTGAATAAGGTCTTTAATTTGGGGATACAAAGGTAATCCATTGACAGCTGATCAGATAGGAAAGACTACAATATTTAAAGATATATAACAGCTAGCAGGAACCCGTGGAATTTCCACAATAAAACAATAATATCAGACTTCGTTTGTTTTCTTTTTTTCTTCGCCATCACAAGAAAACAAAGCGCTGTGTCCAACGAAGCTGTAAAGGCTGTGTGTGGGGGACGGATGAACGCTATGACGAAGGCTGCTTCGGCGTTATGGTCTGGCCATCCGGGTACACGCCAGATTCGTGAGTTCGGTCCTGGTGAATAAAGCATCGGGGTTCCTCACACGAGAACGTGAGGTCTGTCATAATCAAAGAATACAAACCGCTATGTTTGATGATGCCAAAACGGCACCATAAGTGAGAGACATGGACATATGTGACAACCGGAGCTAACTCGGCTAGTGGCCTCAACTTCCGGGTAGATGCCGGCCAACATTAAACAGAAAATAGATAATTTTTTTGTGGTGACAGCTGTTTATTTAATTCCATGTTGCTCTCAGGAGCTCTTGTTCACGTGATTCCTTCTGGCAGATGCGCTGCAATTGGTTGGTCGCTTGATTGACAGGTGACGTTAGAGCGTGACACCGTGAGGTTTTCAAGTGAGCTTATTCAAATACATAGGTGGGTAGATGTTGTAGAAAAAGGGGAAAGTCATAAAGTTATAAACGGAGCAAATCAGCTCAAGTGGACAATTACAAAACCACAGTGCGTTATATGTAAACCCATTATCATATAATCTCTCCAAACATGCACACATTAGATCTTGCTATGAATAATAATTAAACATATCAGTACCATGCTGTTCTTGATACATACATCACGTTACCAAGTGTTTTGTTTTGATTGTCAGTTTTAATGAGTTGTCATTGCACTAATGCAGTAGTGAATTATTTAAATGTGACACTAGAGGATGGAAACACACTGAGAGCAGACAGTACTGTATATAGTTTTGCATAATACCCAGGTTAAATATTGCATGTCATTGTGTGTAGTCTTGTTAATGTGACAAAAACGTTTCCGTTAGTCAGTCAAACCATATCAATGTGTCACTGATATATTTTGACTCACAACAAGCACGTTTTATAAACAAAGGAAGGGAAGGAAGAAAAAAGTCAGATTTCGAATATTCGAATTCTGCTGTCAATTTATGAAAAACAACATTTAAGTAAAATATACTTTATAGAAAATGTTTTTCTACCAATATCTAGCTTTTCTGTTATGAATAAATACAGGGATGAAGTAAGTGTGGGCTACATTTATATTACAGATGATAGAAACCCTAGCTGAAAGAAAAACATCTCCTAGAAAAGCTCAAACTAAAGGAAGATAACCGTAGTGTAGTCACAACTGTAGTGAAGGTTTATCATAAAAATGTTGCCAAAATACAAAAGCAGATTTTATTTTTACATTTCCGTTTTAAGTCAAGAGGTGCTTTTCTTTTTTGGTTTTAATATATTAAACATAAAAATGTCCTTGATTGCATGATTTAAGGCATGAATACAAACACAAGCTTTAATCCACTGGTATTATCTCTATAGTCTAAGATTATTTATGTTCCTCATTGGTAGATTTAAAGCATCTTACATCAGATCATTTATTATTCCAGCTGTTGGGAAGGAGCCTTTCTGTCTCCACTGAAATGTTTTTTCAGCTGCCCTCTCAGCATTACACACACCTCCCCAGGCAGTGGACAAGAAGCAGGACCAAACCCCCTTTATCAGAACGAGCTCTTGGATTCCACTGCTTTACTAAAGTGGTGTAAAGGGTGTTGAATTTTTTATCTGGATAAAATAGTCCTGCACTCTCCTCATGAGTTTTGTAACCTCACAATGAAGACAAATTGATGGGCATAGCCACTGTCCTCAGTGTTTGACTGCATCACGTTCTTAGTGGGGAAATGTTTTCATGCTGTGATGTTTTTCTTTGGAGAAGACAAAAAAGTTCCATTGAAAGTTCTTGTATACTTGATTGCATTTTGTTTTTTTCCTTTTCAGTTGTGGCAATACCTTTTTATAGCACTGCCCATTGATGTTCTTACTGTCATGAAGTGCAAATGACACTTTCACTTGTTGTTTAGTGGAACAGGCTTTGGATCAGCATGAACATGAACATCATATGTGACTTGTAATAACCAGGATTTTATGTGCAAACTAAAATGTGATGTTTATCATGCTTAGATTTATAGCTGGAAAACATGTCAACCAGACAAGTAAACACTCAGTTAAATTTTCCTTAAGTTATAATATTATAATCAGATAAGTAAAACAAAAGACAACAGCCGAGTTAATGTATTTATTAATTTTCAGTTTATACCGCATGAACCTTATTAATCACCCTTCTTTGTAAGACTGTTATTTGATCCTTTTCATTAAAAATTGTGGCATTTCATATCAATTCAGTTATCAACAATAAAAGCATTCTATTATCTCATAAATACAGCACAAGCAATCTGTTAGAAAAAGACACATTCATTCAGAATAAATTGTGTTTTGAAAAGAATATATATGCTGCTGGGAAGATTACTGTAATTTTTCACTTAACATTACTCGTAATAAGAGCAGGGGTTAGAAAAACTTCAATGGGTGGAGAGGAGGACATAATTTTAGAGTAGTTCATGGAGCAACCCAGCCTGTAATATAGTGCTCACATTTATTGCTGTATAGCCACTGGACCCAGCACTAAGGGATCATTGCCTTGTGTTATTTTGCCAGTAATAATTATTTTTCTTTCATTGTAGAGGCTGAATTCACTAAAGACAGTAACTGTGAGACACTTGATTGAACTTTTGTTTTTCCATTTGCGTTAGTAGTTGCACATATATAGAAATTTATCTCATGAAATGTTTATGTCTGGAACTGTTGAAACCTTACACATGTTGGTCTGACACTTTTAGACGAATAATTAATTAGCTCCATACCGTAGTAATTAATCTAGAGATTCAACATCATGTTTTTGTTTTTGTTTTGGGAAAAAGTGGCATGAATTTCAGAGCCTGTGCTTTGGGATCTGCCAGTAAAAGATTCCTTCTCACAAAGAAAGGAAATGATAAAGCCAACAAATTACATCCACCTACTAATTCATATAAAAGAGACATATAACATTAAAAAATAAGCAATCAAGTGAACTCAGAAAACTAAAAAATATTGGAGAAAAAAAGTTGCTAAATGACAGCTATTTAATTCAAGTTGAAAATTGAACACCTGCAAAACTTCATGTAAAACACAAAATGTGAAAAATATTTCAGAGGTATAAGTCAATGTGAAAAATTGTAGTAAGACTGTCTCCTAAAATAAATAGATATGTTTTTGGTTTTCTTCAGAAAAATGAAAATAAAATTGTTTCAATCACAGTAATTATACATGAATAAGGAGAAGAATGACAGAAAGCGTCCAGAAGTAAATAACTGAAGTATGCTTTAACTGTTGTCACAGCTTGCTCAAAATGATGCGAAAATGGTTGCACTCAAAATGCCACTTTTTGTAGCATTTATGTTAATGGCAACAAGTACAGCAGAAGTGGCTAGCAGAGAGGGCACTTGTGCTAATAAGAGTGTGGTATTGGTAAAATACACACTGTATAATGCCCCCTGAAAAAACTCTTAAGAATAAGACCTATAACCTCCATCGTTCTTTCAGGATATTTGATTTCATACCATTCCTCCTTACAGATGGATCCCCAATCACTGCAGCCAAATTTTGTGTGCACACACATTGAATATACAGTCCACTGGCCATACTGTATCACCAGTAGCAGTGAGTTCTGGTGTGATTGATCAAAAGCGTGGTCCTATTGCTAGGACAGCCTCTATAACAAGATGGTGTGCATTATGTGTCATGTAAGCTCCCAGCCATTATCTCCTGGGCAGTGCAGATGACCTCACTGTAACCCAAGCGACTCTTTTGACCCGAGGCACTCAGCTTGCCTGTCCCGAGTTCCAACTTGGAAATTAGTCACTCTCTGACAGTTGGGGATGGATGCCTGTGATTCTAGCAAGATTCATACTCTTTTTCACCCCCATTTATCATCATCCATGGCTCCCTTTGTCTGGAAGTCCCTCCATCTTCCCACTTCTGTTGCAGACAGTATATTCTGAGGATATGAGTCTGTCAGTGTCAGTTTAATAACATTCACAGCACTGCTCACCTTCAACCTTTGCTGCATTACATTAAACAATTTAAATCATCTGAGACAAATTTTTATGTTTAACTATATTTTGAGATGAATCTGGTCTATTTGAACATTCTACACAATTTTCAAGATGAATTTCATCTCCCATACTTTGCGTTACTCTTGCAAAACTAACAGTTTTTTAGGCTAAATGTACAGAATTGAAACTATCATAATCAATCTGCACCAAGTAATAATATATAATAAAGTTAAGATAGAGACACAGAGGAGGCTACACATATTTCTAAGATGCCAGCATGTTTGCATATGTATTTCACTTTATTCAAAATATTATTAAATAAATCTAATAAATATTGTTATATTACATCCCGCTTCAAAGCGGTGATGTATTGTAATTGTCAGTGTTCGTCTGTTCGTTTGTTCGTATGTCCACCAAATGTCTTTGCAACTGTTGCAAATAAAAATATGAAACAAAAATCAAGATTACTCAGTCAGCAAAGGGGATGAAAATGAGATGATGACTTTGAGAAAACTAGGTCAAGGTCAAATTTCAACTTTTGTACGCTCTGCAACCAGATAAGATAGAAGGACGAGGGAGAAGGCCAGTGTAAGACCTATGCACTAGCTTTTGATCTATGGTGAAAGCCAGTGCATAGAGCTATGCTGATAGGTCAAAGCTATGCACTTATCAGGTACTAATTTCCCAGTACCCTGACCTACCATTTGCAGTACGTTACAGTCTCTGACTGCCTTGTTTTAATTGTTTTTTGTCTGTCATTGACAACGCACTATTTAATAGATATTCCACTCAACTCATATCAGACATTTGAATGAATAAGTGTATTTAAACAACTTGCATTATGCCACTATGCAGACAATGGAGGCTGTCCTCAGCTTGATCGGCTTGACTCTGGTTGACTATATGCATGCAGTTTATTCCATAAATTAAGTCAGCATTGCAAGCAAGAAAAAGAACGTAAATTTATTCAGCACAACCCACTTTCTATCATCCATTCATCGAATAACTATGCTCCGATTAAGTCATACTTTTGACAGACATGCTCAGATATCCATTTGTTTTTCCTTCTATATGCATGCGGCAATACTTTAAAGCTTGTGAGACGGCATATGCATTAGGGAAATTGCTTTACAATTAATTTGCTAAACGCAATATTCTCCGAAGTTACATTGTTGGTTGGTATCGCTTCAAGGCATAAATATAACACATCTAAGGAGGGGAATTTAAGCACGAAGTTATGACTAAAAAACCTGGCTCATAATCAAATGCAATTGAATTACGGTGTCATTAAAAAGAGACTTCTTCTTTTTAATCAAAGGGCATAATGGGGGAGAAAAACTTGCAAGTGAAACTGTGAGGAACACAAACTAAAATGTTGGAACCACCTGGTTTTAATCACGTGATTTAATAGATGTAATGAAGGAAAAGGGAGGAACCTAAACCTTTGCGTTTAAGAAGGCACAGATGAAAAAACATTTCTCTTTCAGTCTTTCCTTCAGTCCCCATCTTCGACCAATATTAATGTGATAAAAAGACATTGTGACTGGGACCAGTTCATGTGTATTAATGAAGTAAAGAACCGAGCCAAACAATTGTACTCAGCTAGTTATGGAATCTGGAGGCAGTCACATGCAGAGCTCAACAATTACTGTAACTTGGGCGCAATTTAATAAACTGTTGCAAAATGTCTTTTGTTCAGCAGCTCTGAACTTTTATAATGTATTGTTAATGGTTGTTTTTTTAAAAAAAATCCAGTACATAAGGTTCAACCACCCAAGTCAGATTTAATTTCTAATCACTAACAATGGAAAATATAATAGTACTGTACTCTAAACCTTCATGATATTTCACTTATAATGCAGGAAAACACTGATTTTAAAAAAAAAAGCTTATTTGGATACGTTACCCAAGGGATGTTTAATTTACATGGATGAATTACCCCTCACATTTTCCTCTTCCTGAAACTGGTCTAAATGAGTCACTGAGGTTTCTTCTTTTTTTTACATGGGGACTGAGGGTCATTTTATTTCATTTCTTATTGACACTATATGATATAGGATATGCTGGTGTTTTATATTGTTCTACCAAGAGATCTGAATTGATGGGCCTATGGCATTTTGCAGTTTTTGTCTATAATGCAAATTCCAACTGCAGGTTAAGGCAAAAGGGCATTCTTTTCAAAGTTGTCACACCTGCCTTCCATCAGTGAAGTCTGGATTGCAGGCTGGCTATGGGGCCACAGCGGGCCACAACATAATTTGAAAGATGACATTTTATCAAGACTATCTTTGGATTATGAGTATGGGTGAATGCAGGCAGAGTTCAGGTCAATTGTTCACCATGTTAGTATCTGTTGTAAGGCATCTGCACCACCATATAAATTGCAATGCTGCTGCAATGTCTTCCTGCCTCTACTGGGATCCTCTCATGCACAAACATTCTCAACACTGTATACAAAAATATACATTTTTTAAAAACATTGCAAGATTATTTTATATATACTGTTATAAGCCCCGGAGGGAAATTAAGAATGCACACTCTAGAATGTTAGTAAATCAATCACACGCATGTGTGTACAGGCCCCTATAATACACACAACCACACACAATGGGGCCTGTAAGAATGCAATGGGAGGTAGAGTGGCATGAAGCCCCCTTGAGGACTGCCCAAATGAGTAGCTTGTGAGGGGGACTGCACCTTGCTCAAGGGTGCCTCAGCAGTGCTCCGGGTGTTTTTGGGCGAGAGCAGGAATCGAACCACCAATCTTGGAACATTGGATGACCTGCTCAACTGCCTGCTCTACCACTCAGCCACTGCCGCCCCAAAAGGGAGACTGTTTCTGCCCGGTATGGTTTGGAAATAACACAATATTAGTAGGTATTAGTAAGTGTGTCATATAAAAAGATGACCTAATTAAAATAGGAAACAAACCCTTTTTCAAATATTTTGAAATCCATACTATGTACTGTCGAACAATTTTCCAAAAAAAAAACTTTGAGGTAAGCCTAATAAAATGTTCAATAACTGAAGGGGTATTAACACTCAATGGGTGCATGGTAGTGAAAAATAAATATACCTAAAAGGAATGCTCTGTGTGTTTCCAGCATCTATTGTTACTAACCACCCTATGGGGCCTTATTAGTTAGTAGCTACACAGCGCGAGCAGCATGCCGTTTAATTTGGCAGACACACAGTGCACTAAATTAGATACCTTCCCTTTTTTAACCACTGTTTCTTGAAGCAATCAGTTGCTTTTGAACTCTAGCTAATAGAAAAGGTAAAGTTTGAAACAAATGATGGATTTTGTTTCCATCAGACTAACCTTTGGCCATGGGTATCAAGCCTTTGCAAAAGTGGTGTTGGTCCAATTCAAAATGAGAGAGCAGAATGGAGATTCCCCAAGCATCATGACCTTTGCTAGCCACTCCATCAGCTGCTTGTCACCACAGACTCATTAATCTGGTGTTGCACTGTTAAAAAACTCACAGGTGCTTCCCTGGATGGGGTCACCTGACATCACGGGTCATCTCACACAATCTTTGCTGGAGGCAGTAAGCATGTGGGCGGAAACACACTCTTCACTGTTCAATACTTAATCAGATAGAGCTGTGATGCATCTGGGCTATTTTGGCACATTCTCACATGAATATAGATGCTCATCACACAGGTGAATATTGTAGTAGTTTTTCTGACTACTTGTCAGTATAACAACCGTTCAATTGTATGAGGATTTTAACTTAGATCATGGAAAAACTGTGTGACAAGCAACATCATATTCTGGCAAAATCACAGTCTTTCAGGAAGCACGTATTGGAACACTGCATAACAAGCAGCATAGTTTGTTATGAAAGTCAATTGTAAAACAACACCACAGAAAAACATCTTATTATAAATTAAGTATTCTGCATGTAATGAAATTACAACCAATTTGTCACTCAATCTTGCCTCACTGAATGCAATATAATATAATATAACATGGTATAATATAATGTAATGTAATGTAATGTAATATAATATATAGTGTGATATAATATAATATAATTTCATACAATATAATATAATATATAATATAACATAACATAACATAATATAATATAATATAATATAATATAATATAATATAATATAATATAATATAATATAATATAATATAATATAGAACATTGTCAGCTGTCTTTTTTTGTTGTTGTTGTATAATCAAGTACATTGCTGGTTTGTGGTAGCTGTGCATCTGCACATATTGCATAATATTGATTGCATATTATATCCACCCAGTGCTTTCAGGTATAAGATTTTGTGGGGAAAATCAACTTCCCGTCGATAAGGTTAAGCTATGGTATTTGTGATCATTTATTCCATATAGTATGGACCATTTTTCTTAAGTTACATATTCAATATTAAGTTTCACTTTACACATGATACAATTTACATTTAGACATTTAACAGCAAACAGAGCCTATTTTAGTTTAAGCAACATGTTTGCACTGTGCTAGGAAATTGTCCCTTTCCAATTTATTTGTTAACTACAAATAACTCAAAAGTGGTCTTGTCATCTTCCACCAATGAAGGGAATTCTACAAAATGTTTCCCTACTAGAATACAGTATGATGATGAACAGTATGCACCCAGTCCTGTACAGTGAGTGATTTTTTTTTTGCAAGCTAAGCCTTCTTTATTATTCATCTCTATATCATCCAACACATTTGCATGCATCAGTAAATTTTGCCTAACCTGCTGTAAATACCTTAAATATGAAGGTGTGTCTGGTGACATGTTTCAGCTATTTTCTGCTTAAGGCCATGTATTAATAAATGTCAGTGGCTAGCTGTCTACTGGTGAATTGACCTCGGACCCTGACATCACCCGTCAGCTCATATTAAGACAACACAGTGTGGTAAGCTGCAACTTGATTTTGACGGACAAGTGGTGTTATCTCTGTTAGTCGCCACTAATCACATGCTGCTTTCAGAAAGTAATGGTTCAGGTCACAGGGATGAAAGAATTTCAAGGGCAAAACTCACCCAGTATGTCTGTTTTGTATATACCTGTGTCACTGAAGTCACACATGATGAAGTATGCTCCCACTATATAAGATCAATACTTATGAAGTAGCGCTATCCACAGTAATTACTAGATAACACTTCAAGGTGCTTAAAATATATTATCTTTAATACTTACATGACACTAGTGACAGCATCCTGTTCAATGAAAAAACATCTTTATTTCAGAATACTGTATTCTAATCAGAGAATCCCTTCACATTCTTGACATAATACGTTAAAAATATGTCTTCAACTTCATCTTTTGTGTTGTTGTTTTCATTTTTAACAATTTTGAAATGGAACCCCCCCAAAAAACCCCTCATATAATAGATTTGCAATGCATGATATAAACTTAAATGTACTGATGCACGAATGGCAAAGCTAAGACACATGAGAGTTGATTAATGAAGATGATAAATGGGTTCACATGAGGCCATATTTCTTTGGTCAAAAAACTATCATGTTTTCTGAGAGGTTAAACAAGTATGTGATTACCAGCAGAAGAAATCAACATTTCTACAACTATTTTCCTTTCCAAAGATTTATTTTTTGCTCACCTCTCGGAGTATTACACACTCTGGTTCACCTGAGGAGGAGAATGGTCCAATTAAAATGATTGCAGTCTTTTCCTTGTTGCTATGTCACCAAGACTTTCTCTCAACCACTTCACTGCAGTGATCTTCTCATCTACATGGTGGCAGCCCCTCTACAAGCACACAAACTAGAAATTGGACCTCAGCAGGGAGCTAAATGTACCGTCAATCTCAACAATCCTTTTAATCTTTCATCAGTCATGTGGAAGCAGCTCGCAACCCTGATCCTATTACAGTTCAGAATTGACAAACATGAGAACTGCCGTGAAAGTTTGCCATGCAAGAGAGCTGTGATAGAAACTGGGTTGGCAATTTGATTAGGAAAGACTCAACCTGGTTTGCTAAAATAGAAAGTAAACAAATGATTTGAAGTGGTATTTCACTTGCTATCTACACAAGGATCCTGGAGAGAAAAAAGAAGGAGATTTTAATTTCTTTTACTCAGCTGCACTGTAAATAGCAATCACAGAGACAGCAGGACTAAATTAAATTCAAACTCTAACCAGGGTCTAAATTTACAAAGCCTCGTCAGGTCAAATTGCTCTTAAAGGGCTAATTTAGAAATAAAGCTGAAGAATAATGGGTGGTTCATCACAGCACAAAGTTTCTCTAATAGTAATTTACCAACATTTAGCACCAAATGTTCTCCCAACTCAAGACCAATGAACTGGAAAGGTGATTTAGAGTAAATACGGGTGTTCTTATCACAGAGATGGTGTTGCTGTACCGCAGTGAGAGAAACATTACATCGATGTTTGTACAGCAGAATTTAAATAAAATAATGGTGGTTCTTAGAGATGTTTGATTGGGTTCTGATTTTGGAAATTATATAAATTCCAAGTCTAATCAGTTCTATGTTTAATTTTACAACATGCTTGGATACTAAATTATATCACACTGATAATTCATGCGGTTCCTGATGCAAGAATGAACCTAAACTGAACTATTTTGTTTCCAGATTCAAATATCAGCTAACTCATACTTACAATCTTCTTATCTTACCTTAACATGTTTATTACAAAATGTATGCATCACAGGGAGACATTTTTAAGATTAAATTGTGCCATTGCTTTCAAGTTTTTTTTTTTAGTACATAACAGGGATGTGTTGAAATGGACACATCATTTTTCATAGCCATATATAGAAAACGTATAATTCTGTGTGAGCAGAATGCAAAGTGGAGTAATTATTAAACCCTATCTAGTTACTAGTCATCTAATTTACAAATAGTAACAGATCAGTTTTGGCACAGATATGCTGAATTTCAATGTATGAGTAAGCCTCATGGGACTTTATTCATCAAATTGAAGAAGCGAGTTCTATAATAGTATAACAATATCTCCACGTGTTCCCAATGTGGTGCGTAAGGGTCTGAATTTTAAAACTTGGCTTGGTTTGTGCATTCAGATAGTAGAAAAAGCCTCACGTATAAAGCATATTCATGATTAATTTTGAGCCCATGTATGACTTGATCATTAAAAACATACACTAGATATGCAATTAAAATTATTTTGACACAGATATATACCTGTTCATTTTGAAGGGATAGTGTACTTTGATAAATTAATATCTCCAAGATTGTGGTCAATTATGCGGGAGTTTTATGATGAAAGTAATTGTAAGTTTCACTTACAGGTTAAAGGGATTATCAAAACTATTTTTGGACACAGCATAACATGATCATTTTTGCATTGACTTTTTTAAGCAAGACGTTTCTTGTATCAGCCAAAGATCTGTCTTACTGGCACACCTTGATCACAGCAACAGCAACGCAACTCTCAACTGTTAAGATCATGATTTGAGTTCATTCAAGCTCATCTGAACTCTTTAAAAAGCCACACTTCGTACACATGTTGTAAATGACCGAAACTACACAGAATGAGAAACAGGGGATGTGAGAATTTCATACACCTACCTTTTGATTTAGCCTGAAGAAGTATTTCTAAGCAAATATACCTCTAGTGTTTCCTTGAGTCCAGTAAAAGTTGTGTATAGAATGCACTCTTAAAATATGCTCCACTGTGGTAGATTAGATACTATATGATGAAATGTTCCATGATTTATCTCAATGCCAATATCAAGAATGGAGAATTCCATAGAATATACTTATGTTTTAAGATGATTTCTGTTGTTCATTAAGAAAGAAATAGGAGAGTGAAAAGAAAATAAGACACACACACACACACAGCTCTGCATAGCCAGGCATTCCTAATTAAGAGTTTTATGGGGCACATAATTTGAGTTTCAGCTCTGAGCTTTGATTCAAAAGCAAAGACTTTTTTCCTTTGAATATTACAAGAACACAGTGCTACAGTCTGAAATCTCCTAAGTTCATGGCTTTTAATTAAGTTACAGACCTGTACTTAAACTTATACACCATTCATTAACAATACAGCAAATGGCTTTAAATAACTTATGTTTTCTTTTAAAAAAAACTCTACTGTTGCTGATGTCGACTCTCTCTATGAACATCTTATGTGATATGTGCATTTTAACATGCATTAGCCAGAAAAGCATTTCACAATGTATTGGGGGGAAAAAATTAATGGATAGAAGGATGGATGAGTGCATGATTTTTCTCTGTACAATACAAAATACATGTATTACAAATAAATACTACTGGGAAATAAAGTAAGGTTCATTCATTAATACATTCACATATAATAAGTATGATTTTCTTACAGGCCTACAGCAAGAATTTAACTTGAAGATCTCTGCTGAAACCAAACAAACAGGCATTCAGAATTAATATAAGGTCCAGAAAGAGTAGCAGAATGTCATTAGGCTCAAAGGAAACCATTGTTGGACTGAAAAGGCAGGTGAGGTAAAAAAGATGGGATTAAAAACACCAGGGTTAACATAAGTTTTAAGCTTGTGATTTAATAAGTTTTAATTCAGACTTTTATCATAGCTCAAATCACAGTGAATGTCGTTGATTGCATATTCCATATGTAAACTATAACTATCTAATGAGAAAGACAGAGAACACAGCAACACAGTTAAATGGCTTTTAAAGTGTGCTGTCTCCATCCAAATATACATCATGTTGTAATTATTATGGAAGCAAACAACAAGAGAGCACATTTATGCTGCATAATTGTCACTTCTCTGAACAGGTACCATGTCTACAGCTCAGCTTTTAATGAGGATAACAGCTGTATAGCTATGATGTGAATACACTTGTTTGCATGTTTGTTCTCTCTTCTGTCTAATTTTGAAGCTTGTTTCATATTGCACCACTTTCATACTGTTAGTCTTTTATATACAGTCTTTAGTTTCCGTTGCCTCGGGTTATCTTGTGTTTGGTTATTTTTTTCTTTTTATTTCCAGTGCAGCTCTTACTGACAGCAGGACACACTTTTATCTAGGTGTAGGACTTCATATACAAGGGCTATAATAACTACTGAACTATAAAACTAATGGAGATGTAGACTTCATTCAAGACTGTAAGGGGATGGGCCAAGAAATCAATTAAAAATTAATTGACAGGGATAATATTCATTGCTGGCAGAGGTTGCCACAGTCTAAGCGCGTTCTAGTTTCTTGTACAGACATTTTATACTTCTTAAATGCAGCATGGCTTAACATCTACCACTGATAATACTGTTATTATATCTTTGAGGTCAGATGAGCAGCTTATTATTTGTTTAAATCACTTCTGCCACAGAGATTGTGACATATTTTTTATTCTAGCATTGTTCTTTTTTCTTGTCTGTTAACAGGAGTACTTCTAAATCTCTAAAATTCTAGATTTTTACAATTTTAGACAGGGGGGTATGGCCCAGTGACTCACAGACAAATACAGCAAGATTACAAATAAAACCAATAAAACACAGCAAAATAAAGAAGAAAACTGTCATTTGGGAATATTGTTTGTCTCAAATAGCTATCAAACTAACTGCAATACTAATACCATTTCATATTCTTTAGGCAAGTTTCCATGGTTAAGGAGTCCATCTATGAGGATCAAACTATCATGGCATTGTTGCTTTTAGGTACAATGGCGTAATTGTGAAACTGATGTGCCTCATCTGAGTTTTGTGTTCTATGAGTACTGGAGTTTGTATTTTCCTACTGCAGTGTCCCAGTTTCTCAGGACATCATTAATGTTATATTTTATTATACCTTAGAACATCAATATCAAATTGTTTGTTTTGGGCCCAGCAGTAAAAAACTGCAAATACAGAAAATTACTCATAAGATAATATGGGAAACAGTTTCTCAGCCAGCAGATAACAAAAATCCTTCACGTAGAGTTTTTTTTTTTTTTCTGGTTATGTGTCCAGTTAATGTTAACTGAGAGACGACTGTCTCTTCAGTATTTTTATCCCCCTCCATGAATGTTCATCAGTGAGTCTCATCCATTGCCTACTGTTTATTGTTCTGGGCTGTATACAGTGAGATTTTAGAGTCTATTCACTGAAAACATCTACCTGTTGCATTGAAATGTTGCTGTGAGAGCAGTGAAAGTGAACCACAACAATTAAGTTGTGCATCATTTCACTACACAATTACTTCAACGTAAATGAAAAAAGCTGAGCAATTCATTTAATAGTGTCACATGTTTTATTTATTTAGACATTGTTATTAAATTAATGACGGCAACCATGAGAGTTTTTGATTGGATATAAGTATTTAATGTGAGTTTTTTGATGGCAGAATTGGTTTATCAAGCTGGTCAATCTGGGGAATTCAGCTCCAATAAGTCAATTTGTTATATTCTGCCAACTGCTTTTCAAATTTTATGTACAATATACCACTACATACAAACTGAAACCTGCATTAATTTATTTTTCACTTCAGGGACGACGCAAAAAAGTGGTCCATAACCAATGGATTACAGCCGACCAACTGTCAACATGAGCCTGAATGCAGCTGCTCAGACTGAAACTGGCTCCTCTCCTCCAGCGTCTGGGTCAACAGCAAATCTCCCATTCCCACAATGACATGACCACAATACCAGGCTGGTCTTAAGTTTTACATTTGAAAGCATATTTAACTTTTCACTCATCCTTTCACAGACCACAAGCAGCAAGACTCTGGGCTCGGCCAAGATTAGCTTTTGGCAGACAATGCAGTGAATTAAATGCCACACATGGCCCCTCTCTTGTTCTCTAGGTGACCAAACACACATTCAGGGCCAGGAACTCTTGACCGGTGTGTTTTTTTCTTTAGTAGTTGTAAAGAAGTATGGCAATTGATTTAGGATCAAAACCTGGGCATACAAAAGTCTTAAAAGATCTTTTTCCTTGCTAACACATCTGGTGTCAACAGGTGAAAAAAGAGTGAAACCAGACATAGACATAGGCTGAAATATTTAGTTGTACAATAGTATATCTATTAAGAGACAAGTTGATCATAAATCATGTTCATTTACTATTCAGCTACAACTTTAGATGAGGAAAATCAGTTAGTATTATGTGCATTTTGCTGAGCCCTCTCAAATATCCATCAGGAATTCACAGAGTCAAACAGCTGATTATAAGTTAACTCTTAAGATTTGCACTATTGATTAAAATACACGCAAGCTAAATAAATAAATTACAGAAAATGTATAATTTCAAATACATTTTAATAATAATTACATCATTAAAATTATCAGAAAATATATTTTAGAAATATTCGCAAATAGGACACTAGAACTTTGTTGGTAGTATCCATTTGAATACAATATACAAAAAAATAGTTTTATAGTGACTTAATAGTTATTTGTAATTTTTGCAGTACTTTTTTGCAGTATTTTTGCAGTATAATTTTGTAATCCTGGTTAACGCCCCAATGAAATGGGTTAACATGTCTGAAAGAGAAATAAAATTAGAAAATACGTTTCATTGTTTAAATAGGAAAATATAAAACAGGCAGAGATTTGAGCGGACTACAGCGTAGTACCAAAGGGGGCGACCACGCACAGTCGCTCTTCCCCGCTCCAAAGTCGTAAATGTAAATCGTGAGCAGCATGTCATTCCACAGCATATCGGCTGTCGTGTCGCCTTATCTCTCACTCTGTGTCCGGGGACTAGTTCACGAATTTCTCCCATAGGATTTCCACGGTGCTCAATCAGGTCTGTGAATGCTAATGGGCATCTTGGACGACTGCCTCTCGCCCATGTGAGCCTCTCTGAGCGCGCTGTGAGCAGCAGCAGCACCTCGGTGGAGCAGAAGGAGGAGGAGGAGGAGGAGGAGGAGGATTTTTTTCCCCTGCCCTACTGTGTCGTGCTCACTGGAAATACATTCGCCAGCACTGACTACTATCAAAACGAAAAGGAAGACAGAAGGACACGAACTAAAACGAATAAATGCTTTTTGGGGGAAATCCTACACTGAATCGGTGATTGTCAACGGGACCGGCCTGCTGCATTGGATGTGTCTTCAGAATGGTAACATTCATTTTACTGGTATTTTTTGCAAGTGTTGTAGAAAACAGCTGCACATGAGCATCATGCAATATGGAACCAAATGCGTTAAACTAATGTTGGTAGCCACGATCAGTTTCAATACAGATGTGTGTGTGGGGTTGTTTTTTTTTTTGTTTTTTTTCCGCCGTTTGTTTGTGTTGTCCATTATACAAATATGTCCATTAACCCGCACGTAAATCTTTTGGAGAGAGATTAACGCAGCTTCGTCAACGTTGCAGCAGAGTCCTCGTTTTTTTTTTAAATTTTTTTTTTTAAATTTGTAGCCTAAAGGTTTTTCAGACCGCCTTAACATCGCACTGTGAATTTGATAGCTGCTAGGCTGAGGGATCAAAAAGTCCATAGTTGCTTTTCACAGCAGGCGCAGAATAGCTGCATCGCGTCCTAAATGATGCGAGATAGGTCCATAAATAACAGATGAGAGTGGACAAGGTCTTGCATCCTGAATATAGTGGTAGGTTGAACTGTCCTGCTCTACAAATACCCACTACATTCACAAACACTGTGTTCAATGATTGAATAGGCAGTGAGTGACAATATGATTAATTTAAGGCGTGGAAATAAGAAATGTGTTTTTTTTTTTTTTTTTTTAATTTTTTGTTGGTAGTTAGATTATGGGTCGTCCTCACACGTTCACTCACAGTTTTGGTGAGTGAACGTGTGAGGAACGTGTGAGTGAACAGGTGAGTTCATTCAACTTGTTCCCTTTAGTTACTTGTGGTAGTAATCTGATGGGCTTGCTTCAACAAGAACAAGGCTTGGTACAGGGTAAAAACACATTTTAGTTTATCTTCAGTGAGTGTTAAAGTGTAAAGAAATGCCACTTGTAACAAATACCATGGTTTTACCATCATCAAAACAAATAACATGTTATCGTCTAACCATGGTTACTTTACTGTGGTCATTTTATTATTTATTATTTTATTGTTTTACTTATTCATTTATTTTTTGCATTTTTTGTGTTCCAAATGTGACAACACAAAGTATTAAAAACCATACTTTAACATAATTGGCATGATTTAAGAAACGTCTCAATTTTAATGTCCTGCAGTTCACAATCATTGGAGACTGGAGGAGTAAAAGCGTTACTTGGACCCCTGGGAGTTATTGTTTGGGCCCTACACAACCTCAGACCAACTCTGTATTCTGATTGGGCAACTTGGGACACGCACACGCACACGCACACACACACACACACACACACACACACACACACACACACACACACACACACACACACACACACACACACACACACACACACACACACACACACACACACACACACACACACACACACACACACACACACACACCTCTGTGCCTGGCACTAGATTTCGGGCTTGCACCAAATCAGACTAATATGTGTCATAGGTTTTATCAGTTAATTAATAATTTTTCCAGTATTAAATTATAGCATATTTAAGCATTGTGATAATAAAAATAATGAAGCATGCTTAAATTTTGAATTAAGATAATTTAGTATTTTTAAAAATAAAATATTCACAAAAAAACAAATTGTAGTAGTTACTCTCAAAATTCTGTGAGTACATATTTTATAGTTTGATTGGAACCTGAAAAAATAGAGATTACTGATGCTATAATCTGCCTTTCTGGTCCATCTTTTCCCAGGACATGCTGTAGACATTGGGATGATTAAGAAGCTTCTCTCTGTGTGTGGGGGATTTGTTGTACAAGTGCCACCATTGGCCGTAGCGGGAAGCATGACCTCAGATATTAGAGGTTAAATCCAAGGGAATCCAGGGGCCCTCCATCTTTCATGGAAAGTGTTTCACAGAGGCATCAAATAAGAAGTCTGGAGTTGTTAGGTCCCACCAAGGTTAACCTTTGAAGAACAAGGCTGCATTCTCCCACTTGTCTTTGTCGTGCTGAAGAGCTCTGAGAAGCAGCCTCACCATTAGTTCTGTGCATGATAAGTGGGGAAACAGCCCCATCTTTGTGATCACAAATGAAAAATCTGTTGCCTGTCTTTTCACCTTTGTTTTTGCTTCATGGCAAACTGGACACTTTGCTGTTCTCCAAAGGACAGACTGCTGAAAGACAGATGACATCTAAGTTACAGTTGGCCCTTGTTACGCTCCTTAAACGATTGTTGCGCTTAAACTAACGGTGGCAGCGTTTGGGGGCAGAACGATGACAGGGAGGAAACAATGAAATGCCTCTGTCCCTGTGGAGTTTTCTCAAGGGTTATTGTGTATTTCAAGTAATTTTTGTTTTGAGAACTGCACGGACATCTGGGGAGATAAGTGTTGCATTTGGGGAAAATGAACACTGTTGATGGTGTATGCTCTCATATGGTGTCTGTGGCTCCGTGGGAAGGCAAATTGTGTCTTAGTGTTTGAATGACAAGTATCAGCCTGCTTTGGATTACAGACAATCATAAAAATAATTTATGTGCCCTCCTTAAATGTAAATGATTTATCATATCCTGTTCACTAGCTGCTGAGTCAGTGATCCTTTTGTACCGGCTCAACTTAGTAGCAGTGAGTGCAGCAAACGAGAAGGGCATTTTCTTGCCTGGAGCATTATGTTTAGTTGAAGCTGCAGTCTGTCATTCTGTGATTTATCACACCAAGAACTAATGAGTAGCTGTCACAATTACACCACTTTATTGGACTTCAACGCTGGTTACTGCAACCCCTCACTGTCACACACTCACTTACACAACCCCTCTGTTTTTCAGAATGTTGACAGGATGGTTACAGATTTTGTGTGATAAATTCAGGACACTGCAGAAATCAAAAGCATGTTGTGTCACAAACTGGCCAAGTGTTTGTTGTAGAGCATTTTTTTCTTTGTAGTCTGATACAATTTTGTTCTTTAGTGCAGGTAGCCATTAAATGGAAACCGCAGACACATACCTGCAACATTAAATCAAAAATCTATTTTATGCTTTACATGCTGCATCGCTCTAATCTAATCTGACAAGAAGAGGGTTGAAGTGAAAGTTATTTTTGTGACCACTGACAACCTGACCTGTATTTAAAAATAGAATTACCATGTTTGTTTAAGGAAATATGTGTGTTTTAGTGTTTCAGACAACTTCATTCCTCCCTTTTGATGGTGAATAAAAAAGTGAAAGTGACAGACACCTTTCTTAATGCAGAGAGAAGACTAGAATACTGTTGTCATTTTCACCCTGCAGTTGTTAGGTCCATAATAAACATTACTAATTCTAAAACAAAACTGTTCCAACTTCCATGTATTAATAGCTGTATCACTGATAAAGAGATAAGAGACAAGACAAAATCCAAATTCCCTGGTAAAATGAAATGCTCAATTTTATGTTATTTAATCAATTTACAAAGGTAAAAAAATAATAGATTTGTTGGCTTTTTGATGAAGAACAAGCTACGTTAATAGCATGATCACCATAGTCATTATGTGCAGAAAAGTTACCCTTTTATCCAATTGGATAGAAATGTCTTTATATTTCTTTGTTCAGGAACACTGCAGCACTGAGTATAAAAATTGGTTGGTCTTTGTGTTTGCCAGGATTAGAATTACATGATACAGGTGACTATGCACACATTAGGATTTTATGGAAAGCAATAGATTGAAATACTATCAGCAATGCTATAGATTTTCTAGGCTTCTTCTTGTGTTAACACTAGTACTGTACATGTTTTGGAGACTATTGCAATACGTGAGTGTATAGATATTGTTTTTCACCCCTAAAAACTGTTAGAACCATTTTTCAAAGAACTGGAATCTTACACTTGTTTGTTGCTCTGAATGTCAGAATAACTGAAAGTACTTTCAGAGTGAGATTGGGATTGAAACTGTGCGCTTGAGCTCCCAAACACAGGGTAGTAATTCTCCTGCTTGACACACAGCAACGTGATCCTTGTGTCAGACATTATGTAGTACACATGTAGAGATTTTTTAAGATGACTCTCCTTTGCTGTAGAACCTAATGATAGTTTGCAGGTGTGTTTACTTACTGCCCAATCATAGCCTAATTTTTTTATATTGTCGTCTTCTCAATGCCACAGCAGGGTACTTTGCTGCTGTACCTTTTTTCTTGAATCAGCTGTCCCGAAAATATAATTTCATATCAATTGAATACTGAGCAGAAACATAATAGTAGAGATAGATGAAGCAAGAGTACATTTACACTGGAGGCCGTTATTTGAATTCCCTAAGAATGGATTAGTCTCTCATCCTTTACATAAATTATTTATAAATGTTCTACATATCACACATAAAAAAAGAATTTCAAAACTTTTTATGTAAGTAAAAACAAAAATTGAGCGATGAACAATGCTTTTTCACCCAGTACGTCATGCTGAACAAAATTAGGTCTTGTTCAGTGGTTTCTCTTTAGTTACAACAGTTGCTCTCCTGCCTTTGGTACTTGTACTGCAGGTTCTCCTTTTCTGTAAATACGTAAAGATCACTTATTCATAATATGATACTTTGCGTGGACAGAAGGATTTGTAAAAAAAAAAAAAAAAAAAGAGACATTATCTCAAATATGTGAGCACAAAATATCTGACAGATAACACAGACAAGACCTTATTATCTTACAATTTGGTAGAACACTTGAACCTGATTTTCATATTGGAAGGACAAGAGGGGCACCCATGAAAATGAAAAAATACTGTATTTAAAGATTCTGTAAATGTATTAACACGATAGTTGCTCTGCAGAAATGCATCCGTGCCAGGAGTAAATCAAAGTTGCTTCTCCTCACACTTAATAAAAAAACCTTTTAACCCCACAAACTGATCTTTTCAACATGAAGGTGAAAATACAAGCACAGTTACTTAGTGTAGAAGAAGACCTACAGTATGACTGATCAGTTTCGTAAAAATCTTTTTCGTACAGAAGACGTTGAAAGCATAACGGTGCATTCAGTTGGCAGTGTCTCATTCCCACTTCTAAACATGGTTCCGGATCAGTAATGGGATGGGCAGCCATCTCGAGAGGGTCGTTAGATCTGATGGTTGCCTTCCACGGTTGTTAACAGCCAAATAATATGAGGCCATTTCACAGGACCAGGTGCACTTAGTGGTGCCAGCGCTGTTCTCACCGTATATCTCCATTCTCAGATTATGATGCTCTAGCTAAGCACATTCAAGAGTATCATTTAGTTGGATAGTAGCTGTTTTTCCTACTAAATGTCAGATTTGGCAATACAAGCAATGTTTTTGTGTTATCAGTATTTCTGTCGTTTATTTTCTACAGCAAAAGATAATATGTGGTTGCACCCCCAAAAATCGTTTCAATGACAAAACAAACTCTCATGTACAATTTTTTTCTCTCTGTCTAGTCATCAAAAGCTGATATTTCCAAAATCCACGGGATGAAGAAAATTGTTTCGGTTTCATTTAAGACAATTTTATTTTATATTTGTCAGCTCAATATGGTATTTCTAAGACTGACAGCGCACAATACTGTCCTCCTCATGAGGTAGTGTTTGTCTCATTTGCATTGGTATAATTTGTGTATTGGCTGGGGCAATACTTTTACTATGCCCTAATACGTCATCATGGAAGGAACTGAAACATTCATGGACATAAATGTTCAAAACATGTTTGGTGGTCTGTATATTTTGCTCAGACAAGTAGAGTGATTGATAAATATCCAAATGGAGGCTTTGCGAAGCAAACTCAACATTAAAAGAGGGAAAAATGTTAATTTAAGTCTCTAAAAGCAGTTCTGTAACAGCAGATTTGGCATTGCTGGCTTTATGATCCTCTGTGTTCGAATACACATCACACATCAAAAATTCACTGATGGAGAGAAATTGAAGCAGACCAGGTTAAACTACTCCCTACTGCTTCTTACTGACAGTCGAACGGTCGGGTCAATGTGGTTTATACCACCAGAGTTAACTACACAGCACAAATGACTCTTCTCATGGGGCATGCATCCCATAGAGTCTATGGGATGTCAGCGGTCCCCAACCTTTTTTGTGCCACGGACCGATTTCATCCAAGACAATAGTGTCTGTTGATGCAGACATCAACAGACAATAAACAACCTTTTTTTCATGAATTGGTAATCAACATCTCTGTAAACGAAATAATTGTAAGAAATAATTATATTAAAAACTTGTTTCAAGTGACAGCACTAATGGGGTTTATTTTGAAATATAGCCACTTATATATAGCCACAAACAGCACGTTCTACGTAGGAGAAAAAGTGATCATTTCCAATAAAAGCGTGAACAAGTCAATCAAATAATAATAATTACAATAAGGAGAAATAGTGGTAACGGGAGACAATGGCACCTGAAGTGTGTTCCAGACGTCTGGTCCACTCCGCAGTTTGGTTTTCTTTAAGTTCACTGCAGAAAATTCTGTTTCACAAAGATAGGAGGTTGGAAATGGAAGCAAGGTTTCCGATACTTTTTGGGCGATCCCAGGATAATCCGTCTTGACTGTAATCCAGAACACTGGCTCAGTTGTGGCCGCTTAATTTAGGGGTAACGTCTAATAACTTGTCACGCGACCGAGACCTATCAAGCAGGACAGATGCACGCATTTGTCTGTGTGTCATTCCGCACAGACGTCACTATTCAAAATAATACATCTTTAGACTGCCAACCAATTACAAAAAAGGAAGTCAAACTTTCTGTGCCACCCAGTACCAAATGTTTCTGGTCGCGACCAGGTGGTTGGAGATCACTAACATAGACGGATGTAACAGAATCAAGTAATTTTTCTAAATTAAAAATCTTCCAGACTCCAAAATAAATAAAACGGAAGTACTGTAAATTATTTTTTCTTTCTGTGCGGCCCGGGGGTTGGGGACCCCTGCCATAGACTATTGAGGGAGTGGACAACTGATAGATAAGCTTGTAATTTGATGACTGAACTTCAACTTTGGTTGAACTTAACAAAGGTGACAGGAAGAATAAGATGTCCTTATGGTGTTTGAAGGTGACTTTATGGGACGATTCAGCTGGCAGGCATCACATTACTTGCAGCTATCAAACTAACAAAGTGGCTAGTTATATTTTCTGCATCTTCAAATTCTCCCATCAGAACAGGCTCCCTAGTGGCATTTCATCATGACAAGGACAATCTTATGCAAGATAGTGAAACGGCTGTTGATTTACAGGTAATTAGACCCTAGTGACTTACAGTTTGAAAACCATTGTATACAGTGAGGCTGCAGATAGGATGTCGTGTAATACTTTGAATTTGAATCCTAATATTACACATGGCTACAACTAAAACACACACACAACACACACACACACACACACACACACACACACACACACACACACACACACACACACACACACACACACACACACACACACACACACACACACACACAAACACAGTGAGAGCTACAGTATGACATGGCATGTTTAAAGCTGTGGTCGCAACCATATTTTGTGTTACAGACTGGTTTAATGTCAGCCAATACTTTCATGGACTGCCTTTAAGGTGTGGTGGACATATACATCCATTCATTCATTCATTTTCCTACCCGCTTCATCTGCTTGCGAGGGTCATGGGGAACTGGAGCCTATGCCAGCTGTCATAGGGCGTGAGGCAGGGAAACTGGGTGCAACGCCAGTGCACCGTGGAGCTACACAGAGACAGACACACACACACACACACACAAGGTGTGGTGGACACATACAACAAAATAAAATAATGTTACCAGCATAAAAACTTTTTTTCTAAATATAATAATAAACATAGGGCGACGCGGTGGTTAGCGCTGTCGCCTCACAACACGGCGGGTCCGGGTTCGAGTCCCGCTCTGTGCGGAGTTTGCATGCTCTCCCCGTATCCGCGTGGGTTCTCTCCGGGTTCTCCGGCTTCCTCCCACCTCCAAAAGCATGCGCTTCAGGTTTATTGGCCGGGGTCGCCACAGCGAATCAATTGCCTCCATCTAGCCCTGTCTTCTGCATCCTCTTCTCTCACACCAACTACCTTCATGTCCTCTCTCACCACATCCATAAACCTCCTCTTTGGTCTTCCTCTAGGCCTCCTGCCTGGCAGTTCAAAACTCAGCATCCTTCTACCAATATATTCACTATCTCTCCTCTGGACATGTCCAAACCATCTCAGTCTGGCCTCTCTGACTTTATCTCCAAAACCTCTAACATGTGCTGTCCCTCTGATGTACTCATTCCTGATCCTATCCTTCCTGGTCACTCCCAAAGAGAACCTCAGCATCTTCATCTCTGCTACCTCCAGCTCTGTCTCCTGTCTTTTCCTCAGTGACACTGTCTCTAGACCAAACAACATTGCTGGTCTCACCACGGTTTTTTACACCTTTTTTACATTTGATATTTGTCTCTGTATACCACATTAAAAATGATTTAACATACCCATGCTTGGTATATTTATCTTTAGCACAACTTCAGCGATATGAAAAGATAATCTTTATTTCCCTTGAAAAGACAAGGGAAATAAGACAAGCTCTACTGATGGGCACAAACGTCCCATCACCTTTTAACTTATTATATTGACATACTGGGGCAAAATAGACACACACAGTCAAATTCGGAAATGGAAAAATTCTATTTTATTGCACATAAAAACCAAAAACATGCTCATCGAATTGATTTTGAGCTCCAAAAAGGTTGCCATATGCTTATAACATAATTATACAGTGGTACCTCTACTTACGAATGTCTCTACTTACGAAATTTTCTACTTAAAAAATTTCTCAGCAGGAAAATATTGCCTCTAGTTACAAAAGAAATTTTGACTTAAGAAAGGTAAAAATACAGAATGGGCTGATACTCGCAGCTCCCGCAGGTTCCTGAATGCAACATTCTCATAGCTGCTCTGCCGTTGGCTATTACCTAGTATCTTCCTGGCATCCCATCGGCTAAGAGGGACCTCTGTGTGGACCTAGATCTGTGTTTAAGCAGGGTCCTCGTCATTCGGCCCTCGACCCGTGAGGTGTTCTGATAGTTTTGCACAAATAACTTTTTGAGTATTCGCTATGGACCCCAAGAAAGTGACGGAGAAAAGAGGAAAAGAAAAGATGGAGAAAACTGTTTTTTTTGTCCTTAAAAACAAAGCAAGAGGTCATAGAAAAGCATGAAAATGGGATGCGTTTGGCTTAAGAATAATGCATCTACAAATGCCACGTTATTAAAACAAAAGGAAGTTTAAGGAGTTTAAGGCATCGCGTGAGTGGTTGGAGAAGTTCAAAAGGAGGACTGGAATTCACTCTGTTGTTTGGCATGGTGAGATAGGAGCGCATGAACCAAAGAGGGCAAAAAACAATGAGGACAGCAGTTAAAAGGTAAATGACCATCATTTTTATTATTTATTCTTTGTTTTTTACATTATTCACAACTCTCATTTATTGTGTAATAATCTAATTGTAACATGTATTTGTTACATGTTTTGATGCATTTTTATGCCTTATAAAACATCTATGTCGGAATTTTGGGGGGGTGGAACGGATTAGAGCATTTGCATGGAAAACGTGTCTTTACTTACGAAATTTTCTACGTATGAAATTTCTTCCGGAACCAATTAATTTCGTAAGTAGAGGTACCACAGAGGTGTCACTTATGCCACTCTTCAAAGGAGTTTTTTTGGGCCAAAATAGACACACAGTCAATTTCGAAAATGGAACAAATTATATTTTATTACACATAAAAACCAAAAACATGATCATCAATTTGATTTTGAACTCCAAAAAAGGTTGCCATAGGCTTCTAACATAACTATATACAGTTTGTCTCACTTGTGCCACTCTTCAAAGGAGTTTTTCAAAATAAGACTCGTGACGCAAATTTGCGTCACATGACAAAATGCACCAATCACGCTACATGTTTGCATCACGTGACAAAATGCGCGAATCGCGAGACATGTTCAAATCACGTGAATACATGCATCCCACTAATACGATGGCGACTACATATGGTGCCTGCCCTCTGATTATAAGAAGCCATTTGAACCGTTTGTCTTAGATCAAATGTAAACGATCATATCTCAGGTTTTCCGGTGTCAATCGGCTCCAAATAAAAACCGAAAGACAGTTTCACATCTATACTATCACGTAAACATGCGCACAGCAGTCCACGTGACAGACTTTATTTGTTACGATTGGTTTTAAAAACATCATGTGATCTGATCATGGGGGCGTGATCATAGGGCTGTAAGGGTTAAAGAAGGTGGCCATGTGACTGAGACAAGCATCTTGACAAATGTCAAGATGAGTTATGGACAGATGTGGTGGGGAGAATCCAATAATTTTCCAAAACAAGACATTGTTCAGAATCAATAAATAAGTAAAAAAGAAATGATGAAAGTTATGTTCTCCATCTGTGCAGCTCGGTGTCAATTGACGCACTGACTGGTAGTAGTTTGGGGACCACTGTTTTAAAGGATATAACCTAAGTCTCTATTACATCCAACGTGCAATTCATTTGGAATTGTTTAACTGTTGCCCTGGATAAACTGTATGTACTTTTGAATGTACAGTATGTAAAAAGTTTCAAAGAGATGATTGGAGCTTCCTGTCAGCATTTCTGAAATACTTCGTCTTCCAGACATCATGAACACAATCTTTTATGCTTCTCTGACTGAGTCAGTGTGTAAGTAATAGAAAAAAAAAGGCTCTACTAAATTTAACTATGATTTAAGGGACCATTTTTGTGTAGCTTGTTTCTCATCTTTCCTACTTAACCTGTTAGCTGATCTCACAGATGATTTTCTTTTTTCACTGCCATCAGGATGTTCAGCCTGAAGGTAGAGTGTGTTAGCTAATGAATATATGTGAAATGAAATGATTCAACTCAGAGGAAAGGAAATACACCGCTTTCCACACTTGGGGTATCACTTCTTGCCTCTATGTGAAATTACTGAATTATTTTACAAAAATGATGACATTTGCAATTTAAATTGTTTGCTACTGTAACCATGGCATTGCATGATTGTAGGTTGAGGAAAAACAGTGATGATAATGATGGCTTCTATATTCTTACCCTGACTAATCTACTTTGACTAGCAATTACATTTTGTTATGGAGAGACCTAAGGACAAATGCTTATGGACTTTATCAGAGCAGATTTAATATAAAAGTAAGCTCACCTCAATGTACAGTTCTCCACACTTATAATGTGGCAAAAACGACTGGTTTTATTTTTGAATTTATTATTTTGTATTAATGTATTAATTAATGAAATAATTAATTTTAACATACATATAATAAATAATAATAAATAAATAATAATATGTCAAAAAATGCACACCTTTTTCTAATTGTGAATTGTGTTTTAAAAATTTGCAGCTCATTTATTACAATGTTAGTTTTGTGTTTCAATTTAATGAAATCCCACATATTTTGTCAGTTTCAAGCATAAAGTAAGCCCTAGGAGTTATTCCCTCTGTAAACGTCACTACTGGCTCTTTATCCCAACCCAATATAGTGTGCTGGGAGGATAGTCTGCTGGGTGCTCCAATTTTGAATGTGGCACACTGAATTTTCAGGTGGTGCAATGGCATTGTACAAGACTGTATTTTATGTAGATATTACAACATTTTCTAAGAGCAATGTCCTCTAGTGTAGTGTAATGCTCTGAATCTGGACAATATTTGCATGATTGGGCCCTAAATTTCCAGCTGACTGCTTTTTCTATTGTGGCACTAGGTTTTCCCACCACCAGTGAAATTCAGTCTATCGTGGTTTATATGCTATGACAGTATATGAGGGCCTCTGAGAAATGATATTCAAAATCAGATAATATATTTTTGATTATAGTTAATAAGTTTGTGATTAATCATTAACTTCCCTTGCACTGCTAATCAAGGGAAGTAACAGAAAACCATCTCAAACTGGCACACTGTGACATTCAAGTACAGTGCTGCAGTTTTTTGTTCAAGCAATTAGTCACTGGTTGGATGACATCCCCGTCTGTATGTCATCAGGATTGTACCTTTTTTATTCAGGAGCAAAAATTTCCTCCAAAAGAGAATTGAAGCCATTCATTTGTTTTTGCAAGAAAGATTTTTAAGCTTGCTGCAATTCTGCATTGAGAAGTTTTTCAGGGAAAAACTGGGGCTGAAGAGGATTGGTCAGTATATCCTGAATGTGTTTGCCTGAAAATTGGAGTGATACTTCTCAAGGGGGCTGGCCTTAAACTCTTATTCTATAAATATTAATAAGGCCCACTAGCCTTCCTTGAAGGAAGGTAACAGTTTGCTCTTGTCACAGTTTAGGCCTCTATTTGACAAGTTGTGAGAAAAGTTGCAAGATGACAAAGGCAGGAGGATGGCATTTAGTGGCCGGCCTCATTTTTAAAGCATGAAATGCCATCAACATTAAATCAGAATCTGTCCTCTTGTTTTCAAAAATGTGTCACAACAAATAAGAATAATAAGAATAATCTTCCATATTATTTATGACAAATATGTTACACTATGAGACAGACTATTACAAAAAGTTGTCTGTGTAGGTTCTCAGTTATCCAGGTCATGGTTATCCACAGCTGTTTAAGTCAATCCACTGGACGTTAAGAAAGTTCTTGAGGAAAGTCTCTCGTCCAAAAGACTTCTTTAGTTCTGAAAGTGGCTGGTCTTGTCCCAGCTTATTAACCCTGTGGGGTGTGGTTAGTGCTATTCCTCAACGGTTGTTGATGGGGGTGTCAAAGGGGGGTCGTTGAAATGCGAGTTTCACCTTTGTATACTAATGAGGGTCATTAGTATGAGACATCACCTGGGTGACTATTAAAAAAAAAGATTGTTTTTAAAAAAATTTTTTTTCCAATTTTTATTTATTTAAGTCAACAATGGTTTGAAAATCTCCAATGTATTTGGAGTGTGAGGTTATACACCTTAAAATGTTTACGTTGGGTATTCATTTATTTTTTCATTTTACTATCATGCAATCCGGTGACTGTATTGAAGTAACAATTTTAGGCAGTGCTGAGATAGAGGGCTTCTGCAGCTTTTGCCATGTTTTTATCTTGCATAATGTTGAACATGCAAAAAGCATCAAACCTTCTCAATGAAGGCTACATTAATGTTCCGGAAAATTTTGCAACCATTTTTAGGGTTAGCCTGATTGTCTGTTTGGGTTTCAGTCAGACCTCCATTTCAAGCATGCTGAATTGTCAATGAACAGGATAGGATGGAAAAGAAAATATGCTGAGATAGAAGGTTTCTGTTTCCCTTAAAGACACTTCAGTCAATGAACTATCCTGCTTTTCTCATTTTTCTTTGCCAAGTTGATGAGCCGTCCAATTTTTGTTTTTTGTACTGCTATTAAACATTGGTGTTGGGACTTATTTTTCTGTGCTTTGCACAGCAGCCCTCTTGTAATATCAGCAGCCCAGAATGGAACAGAGTTTTGGTTAAAATAGCGTGAGAACAATTGAAAAAACAATATATCGCCATGTACTAAAAAATTAAAAGAACTTGACTCTCATATCATACTGTCAGTTATCATGGTACTACTTACATTGTTGACTTAGTTTAAACAATAATGCCTGTCCGTTAGGCTTCAACATAGATAATACCTAGATATATATTGTCAACATTTACTATCGTATCAAAGTACAGATATATATATATATATATATATATATATATATATATATATATATATATATATATACAGATGTATATAAGGCTGTGTGTGGAGCTGTTTCTACCACAGACTTGTTGAACAATGCAGAACTCCCTAGTCTAAAATGTTAAACTAATACATTTTGAAAAATAAAATTTCATAAAGTGGGCAGAGAGTCTGCGTTTGGAATGAAAGTGAAGCAAATGTAAAAGTCCTTCATGGTTGTATTCATTCTAATCGTCAGCAATGGGTGGGTCCAAATGTAATTTAAAGTTAGTTGTATAGAAAGTTGTACAGTATAGAAATACACATCCTGCTTCTCATGATACATTACCTCAGTTAAGCATTTCCTCATAATGTTATGGGTCTTGTTTCCTAGCTTCAAGTGTTTAAAAATTGCATTTCAGAAAACCAATTTCTTTAAATCATTACTCCATTTTGAAGTAGTTGACCAAGAAAGCTATATGATTACGTTTGTGGCTAGCTTGCTACTGATATGCAACAACTACAATTTCATGTTGTCAGATCCAATAAATGTGTTAAAATTCATATGCTCCCTGGTGCTTCAGTCTCAGCCAAATATGAACAAATCTGCATTTAAAAAAAAAAGAAAGAAAAAGGATGGTTAAAGAACAGTTTCTTCCCCCAAGCCAAAAGACACTTAAACTGCTTTAATTGTTAAATTATTTGTCTCCAGTCCTTGCAACCTGTTTACATATGCACTCAGCACTTGCACATTGTCCCTCCCCCCACCTACTGCATTTTGTGTCTTGCATTTTGTATTTAGTATAGTTATTTATATTATTTAAAGTATTTAGCATAGTTAAATTTAATGTATGAATGTACAGTTTGAGACACCACCTGCCGAAAACAAATTCCTTGTCTGTTTTTCAACAAACGATGGCAAATAAAACTGAATCTGATTCTGATGATCATAGCCATTGTGCCAAACTCAGGGCTTCATTGCCCAAAACCCAATGGATAATGGGTTTATACAGCCGGAAGATGAATTAAAATGCAATCGTGCATAGCTTAACCCTAGTGCAGGATTTTGTAATATAACTTCCCTCTGCAAAAGAGTATATATTCCAACAACATGTCTTTTCATATTTGTAAATTACATTCATATTTCTGAAACAAAACAAAACTTCTCGTAATGGTATGTTACAGCCAAGAATCCTACTCACCTCATCTAAATATTGAATCATTGTATTTATAGATATTGCATTATTTGACAAACATAAAGATAACAACTTGTTCCATCTATATATGTTTTCCAAAGAATATTTGTTAATGAAGTTTTACACGCATGAGTATATGTAATTCCACTGTCGTAATGTGTAAAATGGTGCAGCTTTTTACTAATTCCCCAATGACTTGAGATCAGGTTGCTAAATATCTAATTCCTTGTTCATAGATATTAGATGTCAACAATATTTAACACACATGTAGTGTATACCTAACAAAAAAAAACACCAAAAAAAGTTTTAGTCTCCCAACATGTAGATTCATTCATTCATTGATCCATTCATTAACTTATTTCCCGACCCACTTCTTTCGTTTTCATGGGACATGGGGGTTGCTGGAGCCTAGTCCAGTTGGAGACTATCTCATCTCTGGATTACATTATTATAACAACCTGGCCTGGATGTGAAAACCTGCTCTTTGCCACAAAGTGAAATAAGCCATATTGGAATAAGAAATTTTCATGATGGCATTAACTGTCAGAAATATAGTGTACTAAAATACTGTAGTTCCCGGTTTTCCAATAGTGTGTTGCCAGCCCAGGGACCTGCTGAGCTTAAGTGGCACCCCTGCCAGGCCCAAATATCGTGACTCTGACAAATCCATTTTGTTAATTTTAGTAATGGATTGAAAATATACACATGCTCTTTTTCAGTTTTTATGAAAAGGCATGCTGATGTCAGCACATTTTTATTTAGTGATTGAATAATTACATTTGAGAGACAATCAAGAAGTATCTTGTGAACATTAAGTCTTCACCTGGAGGTTAATATTAGTGAAGCTGTCAATGTCAGCTTGAAAAATGAGACTGGCTGACAAACACACGCCATATCATCCAACAACTTAAAGCAACTTCAAAGTGAAGAGTCCGTCTTCTGACAGAAACTCTATCTGTTCAGCACCTTCGATAGTAGGTGCTGAACGTGCTTTAGCAACAGACAAGTTTTTCCAGGGGCTGATAGTACAGCAGAAAGCCTGCTCACTCCTGCTGGAGACATCATGCTACTCAGACCACAGGCATCTGCCTGCCCCTGACAGAGGACAATGTTAAATTTGTTTTCACAATATATAATTTAGTTACTAATGTTGCTAACTTGGAGCTCAAATGCCATCTTTTATGTAGCGTTTCAGGAAATTCTAGAGAATAGAAGAATGATGATGGCACATCTTCCATCATCACTCAGCAGGGATGAATCAACATCTCTTCCTCAATGCTTGTTGTGTAATACACCTTCTGTGGTCCTTTTGTTGAGGAAGACTTAAATCTGTGAAATATTTGCACAGCATTATGAAAAAAAAATCCAAAATATGCTATACAGGAATAGATGAGAACAGTGCTCTTTCTACCCATGTAAACAATGGTAATTTGAAAAAACTGTATATACACACTGTTTAATGAGGGGAAATATAACTGCATTTACTTTGATGCTCATTTGTAGTGTATCTCCTTTCTAAAACACTCTTGTGGATCAACTAATTGCAGATATTCATCAGGCTTGACTACTATACTAAATCAGTCAATTCGCATTTGCGATCACAGTGTGGACACAGCACTGCCATTGTTTTTACAAAAAAGGCCAGAGAATGCTTGCTTAGGTGATGTGATGGAGATTACAGTAGTGTTATCCAAACTATCATAAATCCCTTTCTATAAGAGCTACAACTTTGGCTGTATCATTTTCTTTTATTTATTTTTTTGCATTAAATACCTTTATATCCCAACAGAAGAACAAAAAAACATTCTAATATTGATTTTTACGATTGAAAAGAAGCTTGTCTTAACTCTATTACTCTCAGATTTCACATAATCTGTAAAAGATTTGAAAAAGCTTTCTCAACATTACATCTGAGACAAGAATGGAAGACTCCGAAAATAGATATTCTCCTTCATGCTAGATACATGTAAGAACTGTCTTTGGAGGGCGAAAAGAAAACAAAAAAACTGTCAGTGCCCCCCTTCCCCCAACAAACAAACAAACAAACAAACAAACAAACAAACAAACAAACAAACAAACAAACAAAACAATAAGAAAAGCAAAAGAATACAGAAACACCAAAAGAGGACAAAACCAGTCAAAGTATGGAAAGTCTTTGGACCACATCTCTTGCAAAGTTGTCTACAACATTTGAGGTCTTGTTGAGGGCATGGCTTTATAATGGCTAGCTATAGCACGACCAGTGTGTTGTGCGTCTGTGTGGTCACCTGCTTTAAGAGTGGAGTGCAAATGGAAGTGAATTGCAGTTGAAGTGTGGAATATCATGCTAATGGAAAACAACATTATATTTCCATGTCATTTGCTACTCTTACTGTTAGCCGTTCTTCTGTGGGTTGTATATGCAAAGATAGACAATCAAATGTTAAACACATACCTTAAACTTAACACTTTCTCTCTATGAGGCAATACATTCTGTTAAATTCAAAATGTTTGCCATTGCTAATGGAATTAATATTGGTCATGCAAATATTCTGAAAGAAAAAAAGAAGTTAAGGGATGTCTCACTTTCTAGTTGCAAAAATACATTTTAATCACATTATACAAATTTGTTTCCAGGACTGCAGCTTGTAGCATGATAATTACAATAATAATGGTCCACTTTTTAAATACTGAGCAATACTTTTTAGCCACGTACACTCTGGCTTCCAGTGTATTAAATAATAAAGGTGAAGTTGTTCATTGGTTATCTTAAAACAAAAACAATTAAGTGTACTGCATGATTACCAAAATCTATTCTATCTATTCCGTCTCTGGACAGAAAAGACTGTGAATTTACGTATTTATTTTTTGTGTCTGTTGGTTGGTGTTGATAATTGTCACATCTATGTTGGTAATTACTTTAACCATACATACTGTATACCATATACATGTGCTGGTCTAATCAGGTCTAATCTGTTTTCTTATTTGGTGAAAGTGGAAAAAACCCCTCTTATTAACAGTCACAGTTTTTCCCCATTTTTAAAGTAAATCTATATAAATGAAAGTATTTTGGAAAAGAAAAAATTGCTTTCTTCTATGTAACTATTTCTTTCAGAGGAAAGAGCCTTTTTCTTTTAGTGCTGAAAATAATGAAATTACCTATTAGTAAAAAAATGTAGCACATAAAGGGGGATTGAGCAAATGACCAAAATTAACCAAAAATCAATATTTAGAAGCTCTTGTGTAATGTTGCACATGTGGGGTCATGCATGCAGCAACAGCTCACAGGACCCACAGAATGAGCCCAATGCTTTAGCTTCAAGCAAAGTGGCTGTGCTCAACATGAACCCAAAGCAGACTGTGATGGTTCACTATGATGACAAGCATTCACAACATCTTGGTCTGTTTATTCGTGAGGAAGACGAAGCAGTTGTGTTTGAATCTGATGTGTTAATTGCAAATTCTAGTGTGCTATAAAGTCTACATTCATTTGCTGTGATTACAGAGCTGCATGTTTCCAATGTGATTGTGACACACAAATCCTCATCCTTGAGTCTAGTAGATATGCCAAGGGGACTTCAGAAAAGAAATGAATGTATTATACTGCTCTTTAATTCTTATGACATTACCAGTGCAGTTTCTATCTTCATTAGTCTCAGTTATCTGATTGTCTTACTTGCTGATTACATGCGTCACGGTTAGTCTTGTGCTCTAATGTCACATGTGAAATAAGCTGATCATCTATCAAAGGGATGATCAATCAATGGCAATTTTTTTTTAAACTTCTGATCAATCTGTCTGTCTGTCCGTCCGTCCGTCCGTCCGTCCGTCCATCTATGTCTCTGTCTGTTAGTAACAGTATATATCTATTGATTTGAACATTAGCACCTGTTTTGCTCCGAGTAAGATGAAAACTGGAGCACAAGCAATGACCTGTCTCTCCCATAAGGCCAGGATGGACTAACTTGTTTAAATGTTTAACATGCTCTATGTGTGTGTGTGTGTGTGTGTGTGTGTGTGTGTGTGTGTGTGTGTGTGTGTGTGTGTGTGTGTGTGTGTGTGTGTGTGTGTGTGTGTGTGTGCTTACAAGTATGCACAGTATGTATGTATGTATGTATGTATTTATTTATTTATTGTGTGTCTCTTGGGTCTTGGTTTGTGTTTGCAATTGCCACATCTATTCTGTAAATAGCCATCCATCCATTTTCTGTTATGCCCAACTGACTGAGGGCGTGAGGCAGGGGAAACTCTGGGCCAGTGCACTGCGGAGCCAAACAAAGACAGACAACCACGCATGCACACTCTCACACCTACAGTCAATTTGGGACCAGCCAATTAACCTGAAGCGCATGTTTTTGGAGGTGGGAGGAAGCCAGAGAACCCGGAGAGAACCCACACAGACACGGGGAGAGCATGCAAACTCCGCACAGAGCAGGACTTGAACCCGGAACGCCTTGCTGTGCAGCGACAGCGCTACCCACTGCACCACCGTGCCACCCAATGTACCATAGATAAGGAGGGGTTGAAATTATTGAGACCAAGCTTGTACTTGTCTTCCTTAAAGTATTGAACAATTTATTAACCATATCCATTGAACATTATCAAAATGGACACAATTTTCCAACTCTGAAATATAATAATGGGGAACACTGACTATGATATAGCCTCCTCATTTCAGTTGGCTTCCATAAATCTATCCTGAAAGCTACTCCATATTCAGGTGCTGGTGGTTGGAGGGCTTTTCAGTAGAACACACTGCACACAAAACAGGTCCAGCTGAAGCTGATTTGAGTATGAATGTTGTCAAAATGTCACATTGCAGGTGGATGTGTAAACACCAGCCTGAAATCTATGTGCCTCCCTTGAAATGACTACAGTACTTGTTTAGTTGCAGCTTGAGGTCAGATATGTAAATCAAATTACCTAATTTTTGCCCCTTGATATCTGTGTGTTTACAAAAAATTAACTGTTTTAATCAAAAGAAAAAGGGCTCTGGCACAACTCTCCCTCCGTCTTTCCCACTGTGCCACCCACACACTGCTCTGTGTTTCTATTACTCAGTTTCTCATTGTCCAATGCAGACTTACAACTTGGTGAAAATGCTGTCTCGCTTTTTAGGCTCATTTTAAACTAGGATTTTTTTTTATTCTTGAATCATTTTTTGGCTATCCTCCGAACACTAATTAGAGCAAACCTGAAACATTTTATTACAGTTATTATACATAGGCCAGCGGCATGGAACATTTTCAGTCCTGAGATAAAAGACTTATTTGTCATTTGAATGGTGACATTAATCAATGATGCAAGCAGGTCATTGTCAGTAGTCATATTTTGGTGACGTGTTTTATATATACATAATAGCTGATTATATAATGTGTGGGCTTTTGGGAGTTTTTAATAGGTGTGTTGCAATACCTATGGGCAGTTTGTTTCAGGAAATATAAATTTGCTTTTGATATTCAGAAACAAGACCAGTTAGTGCTATGAAATAGGACATTACTAATTATAGCATGCGGTTCATAACCCTATACAGCTACTACACTGAACAATGTGAGGGTAAATTCTGTGTCAATGAAATGTGCAAATTATATGATCAGGATCTTTCTGTCCTTTCAGACACTGGTATGTAAAGAAAGGATGGAAGAGCTGCACAGACGGCAACACTGTAGAGCCACACTATGCGTTGTTTCTATTTTCTGTCTTCAGCCCAGCATCTTCATATTATTAAATGGAGCTCTGTATATGTCTGAAATGCTTTCCTCTGAACACAAGCAGAAGCAGCGAATGAGCTTATGTGATTTAGATCATGACTATGAAGGCTGCTGTTGTGCTGAGTTAGAGGAATATCACAACAAATGAAACTGCAGTGCTATCGCACCCAGTTTCACCCATCACAGGGATTACATTGCTCTAAAATGAAAAACACATCACCCCTTTTTTAGTTATTTTTGCTGGGGTTAGGACTTGATGTTACATAATGGGTTGAGAACATCTTTGTCTAATGTTTGTTTTTAGTGCTTAAAAATACACTAATATTACTGCTATCAATACTAAAATACTATGAACCTATATAAAAAAAATATTCTCAGTGTTAAATGAATCACTTTGTTAATCTGAAGCATTCACCAAGCAGCTCTGGCACAATATGAGGTGAGAAAAGAGTTGAGAAATTCATTCTTTTAACACAAACAATGCTGACCTGTCTCTATGACGCCTCTTTCTGTTCACACCTATCAAAACAATGGTGGCATATTGCTTTTCCAGTATGCTATGTGTTTTTAAATAAACATGAAGGGTTCTGCAAAAGATGTATGCTTAAACCTACTGTCGTGTCAGCATAATTGAACAGTGCTTTGTAAGCAATGAGGTAAAATGGATGAATCTTATACTGTCTATTACATGTTGGTTGATTACGTCCTCTGTTTGGATGGCAAGGGGCTTTAACTGTATCCAGAATTTGAAGATATTGAAAATAATTTTCTTCTTCCTTGAGCTATCAGCTACCTTCAGTCTTGAAAATCTAAATCTTCTGGGTTGTGAATCTCACATATAATACATCATCAAAATGTCATGCCTTATCCTATTCTCCTGCATCATGTTTGCACAAATCTCTGTTTTAGCATGGTAATTACTTCAAATATATCATCACAACATTTTAAAGAACCATTTTGAATAGGCAGTGTAAAAACGGCTGTTGAACATTGTGTATTTGATTCGCTATGCATTCCCAGCATGGCTCATGCTGCAACCCATTGGCAACACTAAAAAGGTGAAGAGAAAAGCAAGGAATGCAACATGTAATGAAGTAAAATTAAAGGATAAAACAATTGTAACCAAATTGTACAGACATATTTTTATACTATTGGAACTATACACATTATAAAACAAACATTATTAAAGTTGAAGGTATAAAAGATTAAACAAAAAGATGTTAACTATTACGGTTGAGCCGGATACTTGCTTCGTACAAGTATCCGGCACATGCAGACATTTACTGATCTCTCTGTTGGTGGCTTCACACTGTTCCTCACGTCTTTCTTCTTAGGTTTTCTTCAGCTTGCCTCTATTTCGGTGTTTGGTTACCTGGTGAACTTTCTTGTTGTTTTTTTGTTGCACGTACGCGTGCATTTAACCACCGCCTCCACTGGTGGTTTTTTTTTTACCTGTTTGTTCTAAACTCTGTTCAAATTAATAATTCTATACTTTCTATACTGAGACATTGTGCGCGCGCGCACACACACACACACACACACACACACACACACACACACACACACACACACACACACACACACACACACACGCACACACTCACTGCAATCAACATTGTTTAACTTTATGTAAAAAAAATGGCAAGAACATTAGGTGCTACAAATAAATAATTGAAAAAACCCAGTTTGATTCTAAAAGAAAATGTAACCGAAAAAGAAGAAAAAATTTAAAGTTTTGTTAAGTATGACAATTCTTGTTCATGCATACTTTGTAGCTGATAATTTCCTATTGCATGCACTTCATTAATGCATTTTGTGTTTACTCGTTCTATATATAGTTCCTTTACTATTGTGATCAAAAGCGTTGAATCTCAATTCTGAGGCTCTTTGATAAATAGTCATTCAGAGACTTAAGAATATTCATGTTCTGACTCAGTTCCATAAGAAACTAGTTCTGTAAATAGGTCTCTTACTTTTGTGATCAAAAACATTGATTTGAATCTCAATTTCGAGGCTCTACAGTAAATAGTTTTAAAATAAACAATAAATATATCAACTTGTGATCAACCCATATCAATTTTAGACTTAAAATAATGTAGCGATTTAAGCCCCACCCATTTCCGGTCAAACCACACCCACTTCCAGTTTAAGCCCCGCCCATTCCGAGTACAGATACGTATACAGATCATCTAGTTGGTTGAACAGACACAGATACAGATAGTGGCATACTGGCTCATCCCAATTAACAATGAATAAAGATATATTCTGGTAGTCACGTCTTTTGTTTTTAATCAAAATGCAACGGAAACTTCAGAATTACAGAAATACATCACACTTCAATGATTGGGTAATTAATTCAGGACAACACAAGTATGATAAAGAACATGCCTATGAATTACTTGAATAGGAACCAAGACTAATTCTGCTGGAGTTCTGAGCAGAGGCCTTGACACTAATTTGTACTTTTATATTGACACTAAATACTGCATGACTCTGATAACTTCAAAGATGTTTTCAAAGATGTAGCATTGATCGGTATGTTTCATTTCAATTTTCTGAAGAATTATTAATGAGGGATATTGAGGTGTACCATATCCCAACACATTTCAATAATAAAACATGTGTTGCTCAGTTTAAGTTGAAGCCCAGTAAGAAAGCTGAGAGCTAAATTTGGGATTCTCTTCTGTTGTCAAGGAGAGGAGAATGTCCTCCAATGAGAATTTGAAGGAAACCCCTACTTGTTTCCTAACTTGTCAAACACAGAGACGGTGTTAACATGCTTTGTTCCAGCACTACTGCACAACCCCCTCTGCATGAGCACACCCCTCCTCCACTACAATATCTAAACACTCCCCCCTTCAAATTTGAGCAAACCTGCATAGTAGAAGCGGAGAGAACTTGGCCCTGATTTCAGTGCAGTGGAGAAGTCAGGGGCCCAAGGGACACTCAGGTTACCAGCATTAAATCCTGCACTATTAGCAGGGCATCATGAAATAACAGCTTGCCATCTGGAACCTATGTAGAAACCCTTGTAGCCTTGCAGTGTTCAATCAAACTGACCTCAATTAAGTGTTATTTGTTCCTTATTTTTATTCACTTCTTCCATCCCCTCCATATCTCTCATATGTATTAATATATCGCCTAACATACTGTGTTGGATCCACAGCAATACTTATAGTTTAGACTTTCTTATTACTACATCGACTGACTGTGTGAGGTTTCTCATTAAACTTTAAACAAGTTTCCTCATAAGAGGTTTCAGGAGAGAGCACCTTAAGTGCAGGAGGACAAAGCTTACCTTTGTACTAAAGAGATGCTGTGTGGTATGTAGGGATAAGAGTGGATGTTTTTCAGTGAGGCTTCATGCTCATGATTCCATGTGGTCTGTCTTGACCCCACTTAAACAGGAGACAATGAGCACACGTGAACAGATCTTTATTTGGAACTACTGATGTTCAACAGTTTCTCAAATGGTATTGGGAAATTTTACATTGCTATTCGTCAAGGATTTTTGAGAAAAGTTACAATAAAGGCAGTTGATATTCTCCAAACTAACGGTGAAGCTAGTGTTAACACTTTCATTTATTTTTTTGAAGCACTCAATTTGTGCCCAAGGTTAATTCATTAGAAATCAACATTTCTATATTCACTGTAAAATCTATTATTTTTAGGATTGAAGTTTTTTTTATGCATTTATAATTTTTTATTTGAAAATAAATAAAACATTGTGTTTAATTTTAATTGTTATGGCTTGAATCCTTGTCATGTTTGACTTATTAATTAAAACATGTTACTGTATTTGATAAATTTATGTATTTTGATGAACATTAATTGCAGTACTTTTTCCACTAATGCCACAACTTTTTTATGCTGTATATTGAGTATCCAGTCACATTAAAGGAAGTTGTTTACGTCATGGGAGGCAATAGCTTAGTCCACTAATTCTTTGGCTGGGGACTGGAGGATCACCAGAGGATAGCCAGTTCAAATCCTGTGTGGACTGAAAAAATCTAGAGTGTGAATAGACACTAAAAGGGTGTCTCTCCACCTCCTGAGCACTGCCGAGGTGCCCTTGAACAAGGGATTGTCCCCCACAAGCTGCTCATAGGGTGCACCAGTGAGGAGCTGCCTGCCACTCTACCCCTCACTATCTACCTGCATGCCATTTTAAAATCTTGAATGTTATCAAAAACAATTAATTGTCAATTGATTAGAGGACAATAATCTGCCAAAAATGATGCAAGAGCAGCAGTGACTCCTAACTGATCTCCATTTTTTGCATTATGTTTTACATTGTAGCATTGCATCAACATTAAATGATGTGTACTGGTTCGTTGGTTCGTAAATGAAGTATGCAAGGCAAGACAAAACACAATGAGTCACAATTATATTAATCTGAAATGAGAAGACATGCATTTTAAACATATTTTATTTTAAAAAAGAAAATCGTGTTGTACAGTTTCTGAATGACTTAAAACGTTAAAATCAATTGACAAAACCTCCTCTCAACCAATGGAACGTTAGAATACAGCAAACAAGAACTTCAACTCTGAAAGTGTTTGCTCCTATATCCATTTGTTTAATAGATCCATTAAGCTGCATGGAGTAAGTGGAGTGTGGTTGCTGTGTAGAGCGCAGAATGACCTGTTAATTCTGGGTAATTTATTACCCTGGGTGTCGCTGGGAAAGGAGCTCCTGACAGATCCCGTCTCACTGGGATTGTTCTTAGCCATGCATCCATGGGCATTGCATGCTTAGCAGTCGCTCCAGCATGTGGTCCTCACATCCAGTGATGCAAGTGTGATGTAAAACCCTTAGTGCAGGAAAACAACAGTGAGGATGCACATAGTCGGGCATTATATCGGACTAAAAGTCTGTGAAGGTAGGAGGCTAAAAGCACACCTGTGGAGAGGGAGAACTTAATTTAATTTACCACTAGTGTTATGGGCACTTGCTGGCTCTCATATGGTTTTCATATTTGGAAGTATCCTTTTCTGTCTGGGGCCGGGCTCTGATTAGATCATGGATGCTGATCGTGGCCTAGAGATGTCGTGATCAATCTTAATTTACTCGGAGGATTACATTTTTATATATAGGAGGATGCAGTGCACTGCCCTGATAAATGAAAGGACTTTTCCTTCATATGCATCGACAATCAAGATGACAGAAAAAAGACAAAACATACACATATTTCTGATTTTCTCATGCTGTTTGTTTTCATAACATTTAGCATTGGGCTTACACTGGGGAATAAAAACTGCATTAAAGACTCATAATAGATAAGCGGGGAAAAAAGTTACTGCATAGGCATTTGTGCACTAAGATTTTCACAAGCCTCAGCACTGTCTAATGTTTAGCCACAGGGATCACAGAGTGCAGACTTCTCGTGCTTTAGAGGCAGAGGAAAAGGATTGTGCGGGTCAACACAGCATCACAAGGTACCCATCAGCCATTTCATGTCATACTCATTTAGGGGAAAATCAGCATACATCAATTTACAGGGCCTTGGGAAAATCCGCTCTGGACTCCTGTCTGCACTGTGTCACTGAAAGGATGGCAAAATCATTCTTTGTGCTCGCTACCAGATTTTTTATCTAATGTTGTGATGCTCTGTTTTTAGGTCTTTACGCCACTGCAGCAGCCACACCTTTTAGTAATAGCATACAGTTGGTGCTGTCATCCAGTCTATGATGAAAAACGGAGTGTGTCGCCCCACCCAGAAGCTGCTGAGATGAGAGATGTGGGAGGTGTGTGGTTGTCAAAACAGGGCTTGCAGAGATGAGTCAGTTAAGCACTTAGAGTAAGATCATTACCATGTCGAAACCCTCTGCCTGGCTTTGCTGCGTGTGCTGATTTTTTTTATTGTTGATATTGAACAGCCGCTGGTCCTATGGTCTATAACAAATGGGTTGTGCTTGCTGTTTGTTGTGCATCAGGTTATCAAACGTTTCTGATGTGATTTTGAAACTCATCCTGTTAGCTACTTCATTTTGTAGATCCCTACTAAAATCCATATTACTGCTATTGTAAAGAAACCTAATTACTTTATGTAACTGGTTGATGTTTTTTATGCCCCCTCCAAACAGGGCATATAGGGTCCCTTTAATTCTGTCCATCTGTGCATACATACTTCAAGGTAAATTGTTTATCTACATCTTCTGAAAAGCAACTAGACTAAATTCTATGAAATTTCACACACCTTGTAAACCCCCAAAAGGTGTGCATCTTATTGGTTCCTCTAACTTGCTTGTGTTTACCTTTTTAATGTCTTTGTGCTTAGACAACTATTGCTCACTTTTAAGGGGTTTTAGTTTATCCTTATCCTTATAGTGTGGGCATCTATACCCTTAAACTAACATTTTCTATATATGTAAAATACATATTCTCCAAGTAATGTGTCAGAAAAATATTATAGTCTAGTTGGACTTTTTAGCTCTGGATTATGTTGCATTCACTGTGTGATTTGAGTCGGGATTACAGGTACATGTATTTCATGTAATTGTTGTACTGGGCTGTTTTCTGCTTTTATGACTTATATAATTTATAAATATGTTACATAGAATGAACATACTGATCATTATTTACATATATTTTATATTCATGTAATGGTACACTGAACTGACACATGTCCCAGGAGAGTTCAGCAGTGATATAAGAATAGAAGACTGAACTTGAAAACAAATATAGTACAGTAGTTTCTTTCTGAGGAGGGGCCTCCTGCTGATGTTGGTGGTGTAAGTCAGTCTGAAGGCTTTGGCTTATTTTGTGATCTTTGCAGGCAACTTTCTCACTTTTGGCACATAGTTAAGTAGCATGAGGAAATATCAGAAGCCAACTTTACAAGTAGATCATAATTGGTATCCAGCAGAATTATAGTAATATGTCAATTGCTTTGTGGGGAATTAATCTAGTCTGGCTAATACTTCATTGGACTTGTCTTCCCAACCTTACACACAGGGAAAGATATATGCTGGGATTTTTTTTGTTGAATTATTCACTTTGGTCGACTTGACCCCCGTTCCAATCCCAAACAGTGAAAGTGATGTGTGTCTTTTGTCAATAAAACAAATATGTGAGTGCCACCATTTGATTCATTTTTTTTCCTAATAAAATATTGATATTTAAAATCAAATTGTCAAATCATGTTTCATGTAACTTGATTGTAAAATGTAATTTGGAGCATTAATTGACAGCCCTGCATCACTGAGAGAAACATTCCTATAAAATATGTTGTAGATCAGGGGTGCTCACACATTTCAAACATTAGAGCTATTTATAAAATGATCACATGAAGTCAAAAATATCTACCAACTACAAAAATGCTTATCATACATTTATTCATATATATATTGAAATTATACGGTATATATACAATGTACATTGATGTGCTTTGTATAAAGGCGTGAGCCCAAAATGCCGCTTCATGTTTCCCTTCTTCGGTATTGAGACGGTAGCCTGTAAGATGAAGCAAACACACTTCAAAAATATTAGTGAACAAAAAGTCCTTCATGTCAATTAGGTGAGATGGTTAATGTTGCTGGCCCTAGCACTGCTGTTTGCGCATGTACGGTGACCTATTTTTTAATATGCGGTCTACCCAAACTACCGATCGATGCATTGAGCACCCCTGCTGTAGATGATGCTGGATACTGTATGTTATGTACTATTTACACAGACCTCATTTATAGTCTGCTCTGTATCGTGTATGGAAATGTAGTGATTTACATGGTTATTTGCATATTGAACAGGGTAGTGAAATTCAAATACAAGTGGTCACTTGAGACACATTTGAGTCAAGTTATGATGCGGTGAGTCCGCTGAAATCTGGTTTAGATACAATCAGTTTTCACTGTTTTGCTTCTGTTTTGTAGCAAGGACTTGTTTTTATTATACAGTACTGTTGCATCTGTTTCATGCAGTTGTATGTGTCTGATAAACTGATTGATGTTACATTTTGAATGCATGTTTACAAAATGATGAGTATCAACATTTCTTTTAATTGAATAACTACACGGTTACAGTTTACACTCACAGACATTACATTTCCAAATATTTGAATCAGAGACATACATAATCATTTATATTTCGATAAACAGAAGATATTTAAGTTTTACTACAAAAGTGTCATCTGATATGTAAATTCAGTATTCTTCAGAATCTGTAAATTACAGTATGTATTTTCTGGTCCCTCTCCTCTCAGGGCTGAATGGAAACCCACCTCTACCAAATTAAAATGCCAGCATCATGCTATGATAACTTGATCCTGAAAATTTAAAATATAAATTTTCAGGATCAGGTATAGTGCTAGTGTGCAATATTTATTTTTAATATTTGTGCAATATTATGATTACAAATGTGACAGAGTTAAGCTTACCAGCTAGCAATTAAATTTATTGGGAGCATAAAAAAATGTCAGCTGTAGATTCCAGTTACAATGGGAAGGTACAAGTATTAAGCATTCAGTGTTAATTTTTAGATGTGTCTGTTGAATACTTTAATTCATACATTTAGAAACCAAATCAGCTTATTATGGAAAACAGGTTTGCAAGAAGAATGAAGGCTAGATTTTTATGCATCACCACTGAATAGCAAATCTCAGCACACTGCTAGTATTTGATGGGAAGCACAGAGCTATTTGCATTCCCATTGTTCCTAGACTATGTTTGCCAAAAAACAGGGGATATCCAGACTAGCTGTCAGAAATCTGAAACTGTCACATGAAGGAATTGTTGGAAATTTTGTCTTCAGGAGTTCTTCTACATGAGAAACCAAAGCTTTGTAGCTGGTCATATAGCAGATGTTAACATGGAGTAAGTGTAAGAGGTAGAAAGAATCTAAACAGCACTGGGTTCATAATATTGATTGGGTTTTCTTATCGTAACCCTTGTTAGCAGTAGAATCAAAATCTATTTTTACACTGTACACTAACATACCATTTTTGCCATAACATTTTTAACTGCTCTGTGCAGACAGTGAATATTAATTGATTTTGTTAACCAATAGATGTGATGAACCATACTGTCACTGGGGATCTTCTGGAAAGAATTTTCTGTTGGATGCTGAGATTTCTATTATTATTATTCTGTGAAGGCAATTAGCATTTTGTGAAATGTTGAGGCAAACATATTAACATCCATCCATCCATCCATCCATCCATCCATCCATCCATCTTCAACTGGTTATCTGGGGCCGGGTCGCAGGGGCAACAGTCTCAGCAGGGATGTCCATACTTCTCTCTTCCTCGAACACCTATTCTGGAGGGATCCCGAGGCGTTCCGAGTCCAACCGAGAGACATAGTCCATCCAGAGCGTCCTAGGACTTTCCTGAGGTATCCTTCCAGTAGGACATGTCCGGAACACCTCCTCAGGGAGGCATCCAGGAGGCAACCAGAACAGGTGCCTGAGCCACCGCAGCTGGCTCCGCTCAATGTGGAGGAGCAGCAGCTCTACTCCAAGCTCCTCCCTGGTGACTGAGCACCAGGGAGGAACACCTCACCTTATCTCTAAGGCTTGTTCAGACTAGTCGCCTATGTCCGATTTTTAGCCCATCCAGATTGATGTCGCATGTCTTGTGTGTAGTCTAAATAGTCCCAATCGGATTTTTGCCGGATGGATTGAAACCACATTTGGGAGGTAGTTTTGTGTCGGATAGGGACAGAGGTGTCGTTGTTGTTGCCACCGTCGCAATTGTATGACCTCACACATTACGGCGCCTCACACACTGAACGGCGCCTCTGCCCCGACGTCGTTGCTACGGCAACCTGTCACATCGGCCGATACTGTGGCCAAGTCTGAACAGAGCCACATCGCATTTGGACACTTGCTAAAAACAGTGTGAACAGTCATCCCTAAAAATCAGATATGGAAGGAAATCGGATATGCCTGCAGTCTGAACGGGGCCTAAGGGTGCGCCCAGCCACATACAGAGGAAACTCATTTCAGCCGTTTGTATCCAGGATCTTGTCCTTTCAGTCATGACCCAAAGCTCATGACCATAGGTGACAGTGGGAACTTAAATTGACCGGTAAATCCAGAGTTACATGTAATGACTCAGGTCTTACTTCACTTGACAGATTTATACAACAACAGCATCACTGCAGAAGCAGCACCCATCTGTCTGTCAATCTCGCGTTCTGTTCTTCCTTTACTCGTAGACAAGACCTCAAGATACTTTAACTTCTCCACTGGGGGCAAAGACTCTCCACTGACCCAAAGAGGGTACACCACCCTCTTCCTGTCGAGAACAATGGCCTCGGATTTTGAGGTGCTGATAGTCATTCCACTCGCGTCACACTCAGCTGCAAACTGTCACAGTACATGATGAAGATTCAAGTTTGATGTAGCCAACAGGGCAACATTGTCTGCAAAAAGCAAAGATGAAATCCTTTGGTCCCCTAACCGGACTCCCTCCGGATCTTGACTGCACCTAGAATTCTGTCCATAAATATTATGAACAGAACCGGTGAAAGAGGGCAGCCCTAATGAAGTCTAACATACACCTGGAACAGGTCTGACTTACTGCCAACAATGAACCAAGCTCCAGCTTTGGTCAGAAACATAATAAACCAGATGTCTCCAAACCTGATGTATGAAATAGACATAGTTCATATACAGTTACAAATTGTTTTTTTTGTGATTCCGGTGACCCAACATGGTACAGCTACGAGCACTATTTATGTTAACACATTTCAGCCCTATACATTTTGTACAGCAACAGTTGCAAACTCCTGCACATTTGTAACAGTGAGTTTGGTTATATTCAGTTCACAGTTATGCTTGAATGGTACAGAGTTGCTTTAACTGTCAAATTATAAATGAGGTAGAGAGTACTCAGAAAATGCAAACCCCAATCTCAATTTACCCCTTGGCCCTTGCAGTTAGTTGTCAAGACTTCTTGATTTTGTCTGTGCCTGTGGAGAGCAGCGTTTTCCCTTTTTGTAGAGACTTGAGGAATGGTGGCCTAAGAGGAATACTACCATAATACACCTAAAATAATCACACAATAATGGTTTTCTTCAAGTTGTTGCACCAAAATGTAATAATTAAGGCCCAATTATAATTCCTTTTATCAACCCTACCCCTTGTTTTTGAGTACCCCCTCGTTTTTTGACCAGCAATATATTATAGTTCTATATGAGCCTGTTGCTTGTTACTATTATGAAGAAGTGATGAATTTGTATGACCATCTGGAGGGCTGGATGACAACTATCTTCAGTTATCTGAAGAAACAGGACACATTACTATACACAGTAGCAATAATGGGTTAGGGCCAAGTACTAGGACGATGGGGGAGAATTGAGATTGGGTCTTACTCTGAGACACACAGCTCATTCTTCCATCCTATTCCATGGTAATTGATCAAGTGATAAAAGGTCCAAACATCTTCCAATATTCAAAGAAAAAAAAGAAAAAAATCTGACTCAGTCAGATCCACACTTATAGAACTTTTTCCCCAAATATATGTCCAACTCTCATACCAATAGTTATCAAAATCCAGTCTGTAGTTTCAGTGTAATAGACAGACGGGCTGGTGAAAACATAACCTCTTTGGTGGGGTTATTCAAGGTCTAACCTTTCCTGGGTAATGAGCATTAATATGGACTAATAAGAGACCTGTGACCTCTGCTCTCAACCTTCCTTGGGAATAGAATCACTTCAGGCTTGTGGAGCAGTCCTTTTAAACCTGCAAGAATTTGAAAGTGGTTGTTGTCTCAGTTGTTGCTCAGGATTGTGAACGCTTCTTGTTTCCTGCCATTTACTTAAACACATAAGTAGATCATTCTTCTCATGTTAGCCTTCATCAATATCTGTACTGCAGTGGCAAACTGGATAAACACACACAGGCATTTCATTGTGGTTATTAAGTGAACATTTCAGCAAAGCACTCCTAATATTTTGCTGTAGTCAAGGTCATGGGTGTACATCAGTACATGAAGTTATTGTAAATAGAGTGCTTCTCCCTCTTATTTACCAGGCTAGCTTTGAGACATTATTCAATTGGCTGCTTCCACTGTCAGGACTAAACCTTGAATTGCTTAGCGTGATTAGTAGCAGGGAGCGTGCTGCAGCAACGGTCTCAGGCTACTTTATGTCTCTAAAGGCTTTTACATATTCTTTTTTATTCACTGGTGGGGCTTGCTTTTGATCCCAGAAGGGGGTGTCTGCTGAAATGCCCCCCACCACCGGTACTCTGCCCTTCCCTAGCTTGCATAAGCACTACAGAATTCAGGTCTGTTTGGCAATTCATTCAGCCCCCCACCCTATCGAACCAAGTCCTTTTTCCTCTACTGAAAGCACACCTTTCTATTGCCCAAGCCAGCTTTTCTATAGTGCCAAACCATGTGAAAGAGTTCCAGAACAGAAGTAAGTGGTGCTTGTATTGAGCTTTCCTTTCTCTCAATGGACATTGTAGACAATGTTCTTGATATCTGTCCAAATTTTCTCTCAGCTGCACTAGAGGCTACTTTTGTTAGTACATGTATGTGAATACATGTATGTCTGCACTTTTGTGCAGAAAACAAAACAGTTAAATACATGCAAATATATTTCTCAGTTGGTCACCTTTTGTATTTTTTCTGATAATTTTAAATATTCAGTGGTTTAGTGTACCTTTTCTGGGCTTGCACTAGGAGGTAGTATGACTAAGCCACTGTGGTCCAGTGTAAAAGAATTGAGTAAGCCACAAAAAGCCACATTCTGTGTCCAAGACAGCGGCTTACTATAATAGCAAGTAAAACTTACAAGTAAACATTGAGTAATACTTTGAATGACTGTATTTTCACATAGTGAATACAAGTTTTCAATTGTTGGGGGTTTCCCCACGGGAAATTTTTTAGGAAATGGGGTTGTTTTCCTGCATTCTGGTGGATTCTAAGGGCAAAATCTTCTGTTCAGTTTTACCTACAAAAATACACTAAAGTCAACAGTTCAAGCTGAACTATCTGTATTTCTATCCTACTTTATGCAGGTATAAATGTGAAATTCAACAACTGAAAACTTGCATTCACTATGAAGATAGTCATACAAAATTTTATTCAATGTTAACTTGGAAGTTTTACTTGGACTAGAAGACATTTTAACTTTGACTTAGACAACACCATTGGTATGCCATAGAACGCACCAAGAAGAGAAGATTTGAAATCCACATTTTACTGGTTAAGTGTGCTTGAAATGAAATTCAAAAGAAAAAAGGCCAAGCACATCAGTAAACCAATTAGGCCAGGTGCATTTCTCAAAAATACAATACAAATACAGTTAAAATAAATACATTTCAGAAATAAAATAAGGCTGAGTCTCAAATAGTCACATAAGCAGACTCTCAATCAAAATGAATACTAAAGCTGAATCAATACAGCAATTCAAAATGAATAGTATAACATGTCTCTAAATAAGACAACTAAATAGCAAGATGCCAACGGCTTTTCCTTTAAAAGGGTAAGCTAATGTTCAACTCTGTGTCCTTGACATGTTTTACATTTAAATGATGCGTTGGGCTGGAGCTGCTTCGGTGATATGAAAATTCTCTTTTACAAAAGGTACAAATAATACTACTACTACTAATAATAATGCATTAGATTTCTATAGCACTTTTCTGGACACTCAAAGACGCTTTACAGCGGATCCATTATTCCTTCACTCCTCCTTCATACTTGGTGATGGTAATTACGTGTATAGCCACAGCTGCCCTGTGGCAGACTGACGGAGGCACCTACAGTGCAGAATCACTGTGTTTTTGTTGATAGTCCGTCTTTGTTCTTTTTAGAAATAAACTTTCTTCCCAAGGGTCCGAGTGGGCTTGCCTCGCTCTCCTGTGTCCATCTCTGTTGTCTGTCGCTCTGCTTTTGAATAGTGGCGCAGGTAGGAAGTGACGTCACTGCAGCCTACTGGTCACTCAATGGGCCAAATTTAAAATGCTTGCGCATTGACTTGCCAGTCACGATTAATTGCGTTGATTTTTACAGCATGTTAATTTGTTAATTTTACAATTTTCCCATTTCAAATTATGTAAATGGTCTTAATCCGTTCCAAGATGCTAGAAAATTACCTGTTCTGGTAATTCAACATGTTATGTCATTTATATATCAAATTGTATAGTAATGAAACATATCAAAGAAATGTAAAAGAAAGAAGCAAACATGAGAAAGAAATCTGGTTAGCCCAAGATGCAAGTTATCGTCGTCTTTGGGACCGAAGTTTAAGGTACCATAACTCGTACCATAAGCAATGGAATGCAAATTAAGTGAAAAATTATTGAATACAGTGAGGGGAGGGTGGTTGGGGTTGGGACAATGATTGTGTTTCTGTAACATTGAGGTATAGCCAGTGATTATGTTTTGTGACATTATTGGTTTGTATTTAGAAACAATATTTTCTCCACTGTGGCAGGTTCCATTTCCTGATTCTCTCCTAAACTGACTCTCTCCACATTATCTATACCTCGCTCCAGACTATATCTAACACTATCTAATTTCCTAACTGTCTCCACACTACCTAACCACAACTCTCCACCAAACAACCACATTCCGAATAGAGTGTGATCGCTTTATATCGGTGTTGGAGCACGTGTCGCTTGGCCGAATCAGTCACGTGGTATCGGCAGCATAGCGGGGCGTTCCCGTGATGGGAGTGTCGATACGGAAGACACCTCCGATGCCTCGCTGCCATCGATGAAGCTAGCCTGAATTCGCGTTTCGCGGGAATGCCCCTCTCCTGTTAGGCACACGCTTCGGAGCTTCGATCCCCAGTGTCACATCACTATTAAAGTGACAGCCCTAGTTTTTTTTTTTATTTGACGAGAGGCGGTTATGACCTGAGTGCATATTTAATGATCGGGAGCGTTTGGGTCACTTCGGCTAATTCCATCGGCATGCGGAAATAGCAGCATGCTATTGTTTTCTTCTGTTATCGTTCGGGGATTTTCGCAAGTCCAAAAAAGTTGTAAGTTTTAGACTTTTTTTCCTAAAAATAAGAACGCCACTGTGGCTACACAAGCTAAAAACCTTGTAGCCATATGGAATTTACTTCACCTATGATGAAGTGGCGAATGGCTAGCACAAGCCCAGCTTTTGATGGACTATCAACATAGCTTTATGGATTAATACCGTGCATTTATGGTATTGAATTGCACCATGATATGAAAATTTCAACCCTTATTTATTATTTTTTTGTTTACAATACAATCTATTTGTACTATAATGGTTGCTGTAATGGTTATAGCATTTAAGAATATTCAAATATATTCAGTGCATACTCCATGTATTGTCATTTGTCTAATAATACCCACATTAAACAGGAAAACATGTCTCAATCGTACTGATACAATCGGTAATAGCAGTTATTAAGTAATTTCACAGACAAGTGATCTGTGATCATGTTGTATTATACTACATGGGATTAATCATTATTCATGTGTTGCTGCTTGTCTGTTTTCTGTGATGCCTGAAAGTGTTTATTGGTATTTAGTCTTGGATTCTAAATGCCAAACCTATGACATGCAAAGAGCAGCAAGCAGTTAATTATCACAGAAAACAGGGTTGTGTGCAAAGTGAAGGTTAGATTTATATGCAGCCAAACTGACTAGCAATTCTCAGCACACTGCTAATTGCTTGATGGATAGTGCAGAGCTATTTGCATTTATATTGTACCCCAAACACCTCCCACACATTAAGGTCTCATTTTTAAACAACCCCTGATACTGAAGCAATGGACATAACGATCTGCCCAGCAAAAACCTCAACAAGTGTTTCAACAGGGGTTTCTGAAACCATCCATTCACATTGCAGGTAGTTGTTTTTATGAGTTAGTTTGATAGATTTTGTGCTTTGTAAGCGGCTACTATCCCATCAAACTTCCCCAAAAAACAAAGGTTTTAGTGTGCCCATGTTTTCATGGCTTTAGTGTTACTTAACGTTTGCAGAAGTGCTGATTATTCAGTGCAAAATGAAAATAATCTGTTAAAAATTCAACAAAATGAATACAAATTTTTGAAAAGAAGAATGAACTCCTTTTATAGGCCAGTTTCAGAGGATAGACTTATTACTGTCAAGCACATATAATTTTCACAAATCAGCAAATCCAAAAAATGTCTTTTTCCTAAAACAATGAAAGACAACGTGTCTGCATTGTTTGTCTAACAAAGGAACTTTTAAGATGTCACCTGGCCTCCTGGGAGCTCAAGATTCCTTTTTTTGCTACTTTCATTTTTTCCAAATTGAAAAATACATGATGTTGAAAATACGCAATCTTCACATCCTTAAAATGTCATATATTAGGTCTATAAATCCTTCATGACATGACATGTTAAGGTGGAGTGACATTATCGGGCAGTATGCAAAGATCTGTAGTGAAAAAGGTGATTATGTTTTTAATTGAAAAATTGTAAAATGCCAAATTTAGAGAAATAATTGTATTTGTTGAAAATAACAAGAACACCATGGGAACACACAGCTGGTAAACCTACTGTGTTAAAGAAATGTGTCCCCAGATGTGTGTGCTTGTCGTTTTTTACTGTTTAATCCTGACAGTGAAATACTATTTCCCCTGCAGCATAACTCTGTCTTCATCTGGTATTTTACACTTCTTTTAATATTTGTTATTGGTAACAGAATCATGGACACATCATAAAAATCTAACTACTGATAAAATACAGTAGGAGCATGCTTATTATGTGGTGTCAGTATTCTGTGATGAACATCCATACAAAATGTATGGAAGTAGTTTCTGATTAACTATGAACATAATTATGATGACTTAGGCCCCGTCCACACGATGCCGGAACTTCTGAAAATGCTACTTTTTTTGTTGCGTTTACGCCTTCTGTCCACACTACAACACAGATATACGGAATGAAAAACGCAACTTTTTGAAAACGCTGCCCTAGGTGGATTTTTAAAAAAAATGCTGGGTCTGCGTTGTCGTGTGGACAGTGTATCCACAACTTTTTAAAAACGCTGACGTCTGCCTGCGACGAAAACCGCTGTGATGTCATATTTATGGGCATCTGTGTACAAACATGATGGATGTACAAACCTAGTTGATGGCAACATTCTTGCAGGCGTTTTGTGACAACAAAACACAGAGGATTCCTAAAATTTGAGTCAATACTGCCACCACATGCTTTGGCATGCTTATAGCCGTCTTCGAAAATGCATTGATGCGTTTACGTTTGGACAGAGATTGTTTTGAAAACGCTGTCGTGTGGACGCAAATCGTTTTCGATGCGTTTTCAAAAAGTTGCGTTTTCAAAACATCCGTCATCGTGTGGACTGGGCCTAACTTTTTTGTTGCGTTTACGCCTTCCGTCCACATGACAAGGCAGATATCCGGAACGAAAACACAACTTTTTGAAAACGCTAGCTAAGGTAGATTTTTTTGAAAACGCTGGGTCTGCGTTGTCGTGTGGATGGTGTATCCGTAACTTTTTTATCTGGGGGGCGTGTCCCTGGGACCAAAACCGCTGTGACGTCATGCATGTGACCCGTGTCTACATGTACAAACGGAGCTAAAACCGGTTGTTTTCTGATGTATAACAGCTCCACGTCGAAGATGCGTTAATAAACATGCTTTGCACTTAAGTATTTGTTCGTCTATTTCTTTATTTATGTGTCATAAAGTTTATATATGTATTCATTTATTCATTCATTCACGTTCCTTGCCAAAGACGCCGACGCCAGTTCTGAGTCAGACTGGGACGCGCTGCCTGCTGGTAGGAGAACTCTGATGGAGGTTGTCCTCCAGGAGGAACAGCATATGTTTCCGCACATCCCGGTCCTCTCTCCTGTCGTTCTTGGAGTTGTTCTGCTTATACACGTGTTGATAAACGCACTGATACGTTTACAGGTGGACAGAGATTTTTTTGGAAACGCGAATGGTTTTCGATGCATTTTCAAAAAGTTGCATTTCATTTCATGGTGCAAAAATGTGTCCATTCGTCCCTTGTGATGTACTGTATTTCTTTATTTTAATATTGCACATGAAAATGAGAGATAATCTCATGCGGTCATTCAAAAGGCTTGAAGAGATGCATCCTGATTCCTGGTGACAAACTCTGAACAGGGCTCAGATAAACCAGAATACCTGGTTTTCAGTGGGCCTTGGATAATACGTTCTACCAAAGATGAACCGAAATAGTGATCATTCACTTTCATACATCCTGCTTCTAAGGTTATTGAGTTACTGTATTAAATTTTTTTTGTTTTGTTTTTTTGGGGACATAAAAACCAAAAAGGTTTCTCCCAAAAGATATTTTACAACAGGCAACAAGCATCATATGCACTATTACTGCATCTGATAACTTCTGTTCACACAATTCATTGTTCACTGCTTGCTGGAACACCTCTACAAAACCACATTATTACCCTGCTCCCTATTGCTATACAGTTTCTTTACACCCACAGACACACCTGACTCTACCCTGGGCTATGGTAACCAACGCAATTGAAAAATGTAGTGTGTGATTGTTTCAAAGGGGAGAACAGACCAGCCACCATTTCTTTTGTCTTTCCAGAGAGACCTAAATTGATTTTGGATCATTGCATAGATATGCAGTCAGCTTCTTTTTGCCTGTTCTCAAGCTCTGCAGCTCAGGCTTTATAGGAACGTTGTGTTTCAAATAAAAGCACATGATTGTTATCTTTGTTTCAGAGATTTCAATCCATGGTCTGAAGTTTTCACTGGTCTTTGCATAGAACTTTTCAGTCTTTGAGAGTGTGCCCTCATTAAACTTTTCTTTTAAAGTTTCAAGCTTCTACTTCAGTCTCCTGCGTTTTCTTAGGAGATGATGATACTTTAAAAATAGTTCTCTTATCACTTCTCATTTTTGTTTCTTATGAAGTGTGGAGGCATCTTGGTTAAATAAAACCTGTTTATTACGTTCACATATGAGACTATTAAAATAATACAACACTGGCTCTTACTCCCAGGATTTAAACTTGGAAATATGCTCTCTCTCTCTCTCTCTGTGATCTCTGGCACTGAAACACAAGCAAAATGCCAGCTGTAGCTGCATTTACAAAGATGAGCTCTCCTTACTTTTACAATATGATTTGTGAAATTGAGAGAATTCCAACAGCTGGTTTTAAGGTGGATGTTTTTCAGGGGCTCATATAATCCATTTTTGTGTATGGCCTATTTCATCTTTGTATAAAACCTCGGGTTTTCCCATGGCCTCATAGTACATCTAATTGCATACAAGATGATTATTAATGAGGAGGAAGGGCTGTACATAAGTGATGGCCGAAGCACTGAGACCAGCTCTTTGGAAAGAAAACCAATGCACTTTATAGAGCATTCTCAAATCTTTAGAAACCTGGTTGTTCTCTGACCCGTCACATTTGCATAACATCAACAATCATGAGCAATGAGGTAAAAAGTAGTATCCTGCTCAAGCTGCATCTGAAATCTTGGAAGCAGCAGAAGTGCTCTTGTGGCTGCAGAGTGGGAGCATTCCCCCCTTCATGCGGTGGGGGTCCTGGTATTGAGGCCTCAAGTCATTAATCACCAAGATCTTTTCAGCTGTCAATACATACAAAAAGAAACCACAAAGCCCAACAATGATGTCTTCAATAAAAGTAAAAAAAAAAAAAAGACTGAAAAAAGACAGGGGCAAATACAGTTCACCAAGGATTATTGTTAACTGTCCAGCTAAAATCCTATACAGTATTTATAAAGAGATTATCTTGTGGGAAAATCTTTGACTGAGCAATGCTACCATATTGTCACTAAAACCTCCCAGATTTGCTCAGAGTACTTCTTATTTTCTTTCAAAAACAGAATACATTTTCTTAACCAGAAGCTTCCATCTTATTTTGTGTGGGAGAAAGTGATGTCTGAATAATATCTAGCAGTATGAATGAATGTGTTTTCAGGTCATAAAATACAATTATCATCATGTCAAGTAAAATACCATATATGGCTGCAATATCTGGCTCACTAATTCCCTGTTTGAAAACTGATCCCCAGAGTAAACAGTGACCAAGCCTTTAATCAAGTTTGTATCCACATTGACTATTTTTAATCCAACTCAATATCTCTAAACCACGTGATTACTTCAAATGAGCTCTTCGCAAAACACCATTAGTTTGCTGCTGTAATGTTTGCACATAATTTTCATCTTGTTTCATTGTTGTCTGTTACGTTAAAAAAAAGTTAACTACAAAAACCTTAGCTAAATGTTTGTGTTACATGTAACTATTATACTTCAGGATTGCGTCCTTCAAAGTAAGAAGTTGAAAGACAGCACATAACCAGATGCTAAACTCTCCACATGTTATTCATCTTGTACTTGCTGACAGTTTGACAGATTTTATGTTTCAAACTTTAATCATCTCTTCTAGTTCATAATAGTCCTAAAGTTGTTTGGATCCACAGTTTTCAACTAGTGAAGATTTGTAAAGCAGATACAACACAACTCATGGATGTTTACCTGCCATTTTTACAGAAGCTGGATACCCAGCTTTTCTATGAAGCTCATAAAATATCATATTTGTGGGAGACTTGCACAGCAAACATTAAAGGTGTGAGATTTGTGCCATATTTATTATATCTAATCCTCACACTCCTGTATGTGCTGTTCCATACATACACTGCTGTTAGGAAAAAATGAATTTGCTTTTTATTTATTTGTTGAGTTGCTCAGTTAAGAGTGTGTGTGAGTGTGTGTTTTTGTGTGTGTGTGTGTGTATGTGTGTGTGTGGGGGGGAGGGGGGGTCATGTGTTTCAAAAGACCAATAATGTTTTTATTGTTCAAGATGGCTGGAAGTGAGGTTGTGTATAATAAAGCATTTTGGAGATGTTAAAATGAATGCTGCTTTCTGTTTTTTGCGTACAGAATCATTAAATCTGGACTGGAATTCTAACCCACATTTGATGTTGAAAGTTGTGTGGAGGCAGCCATGGAAGTGAAGGAACGCAGACCTTATCGCTCACTTACTGCCCGGCAGGACACAGAACGTCGTTATACCAGCTCATCAGCTGACAATGAAGATGGCAAAACCAACCCCAAATCCTACAGCTCCAGCGAAACACTCAAAGCCTTTGACCATGACTCAAGGATGGCCTACGGGAGTCGCATCAAGGAAATGGTTCATCACGAAGTGGACGAGTTCAGCCGGCAAGGTTAGTCTTAGCTGTGTCAAGATTAGTTATTAACTAATGTCAAGATTAGTTATTATCTAATCTTGGTATTATCTCAATATTTAAAAAGTATCAGTCTTGTTCACCTGCAAAAATATTAATAGTGCAGACTGACTTTTAAAATTATTAATAGATTAAAAATACATTAATTACTTATCTTTAGATGATATAGATATATATACAGTATGTATATACAATATATACTATATATACTATATATATATGTGTTATATATATATATATATATATATATATATATATATATATATATATAACATATAGATAAATGGATGGATGGATGGATGGATGGAGGGAGGGAGGGAGGGAGACAGAAAGAGAGAGAGAGAGATAGAATGAGTTAGACTTCATTAAACCTGATGAGAAATTAGGTAATATATGCATCATTGCTTTTTTATGAGTTTTACCCAGTCTGGATAGTTCACATTTGGCCGCTGTAAAGGTTGCTCTGTATTGTTTTATTAACAGGGGTAGTAAAGGATTGAACTAACCACAATTATGTTAAAAAGTGCATTAAAGACATGCATTCCTTCACCTGTATTATTACCAAAACCAATGTTCACAGCGAATATAATGGCTCTCCTGAAGTAAAAACTGTAAAAGGCAACACATAGCACTTACTCAGTAATTTATGTGTAGTAGGGAAGAAATTTCTTCACAAAGAAAAAAAAATCCAGGTCCAAAGAAAAGGGAAGTCACTGCACCTTCTTTTTATCCTGCCACTGATTTATTAAGAAAGGTGATGTTTTAGTCACAAAGATTTTGTTTCAGTCACAAAGTCTTTAAATACATCCCATTCCTGCAAAATAGTCTTCAGCTGTGGTAGATGCATGTCCATTATCAGCAGCTCATTAATTCCTCATCCCAATAATTATAACACCAAGTATGCATTATCCCTTTTACATTAGTAAGAGGGATAATGGATCAATTATCAAATCAGTATTTCATAGACATGGTATAGCCCATTGTATATTTATGCCCCTTGATGTCCAACAACTCTGATTTTAGCCTTGTATAAATGAATAAATAAATGAACAAATCACATATTTTTGAAAGGACCATTCAAAACAAACAAACAAACAAACAAAATAATAGAGTCAACTTAATTCTACTCAAAGGTGTTTATTTCTCCGCAAAATGCCATTGATCCAGTTTATGATGTAGACGCAGGTCTAATCATAGACCATTTTTATTTATTGCCTTGTTTCAGGAGCAGACTTTTCCCTTAGAAACCTCGGCTTTGGTGATGCCCTCCCATCCCACATAGCCACATACAGGACTGACCTTGGCATGCCACACCGTGACTATTCAGTCAGTGTGGGTTCAGATGCTGACACAGAGACAGATGGCATCATGTCACCAGAGCATGCGGTCAGATTGTGGGGCCGCAGCAACACCAAGTCAGGCCGCAGCTCGTGCCTCTCCAGCAGGGCAAATTCCAACCTGACTCTCACCGACACCGAGCACGAGAACACAGAAAATGGTAGGGGACTTTTTGATTTTACTCAGCCTTTCTTTATCAGTTAGCCTGCTTAGGTTATGATACCTTCACCCCAGCCACCTTCCATTTTTAAGCACACTGAAGCACCAACATACTTTGGCCTTGTAATAGCAAAAGATATGTGGGATTGATCTACATGACATGCTGTGAGACTGAACGATGCTTATGTTATTGTGCATTTGTTTATTTTACTATTTTAACTGGATTTAATAGTAACACAAGCTGATTTGTATTTTCTGTTTGTCAGTTGGCTGTAGCCCAAACATATTTAGGATTTGACCTCTTGAAAACAAGAGAAGACCAGTGCAGCACACTTGGCATACTATTACTTTTGCTGTTTATGATTCCTTCACCATTTAATTTCTGCCTCTCCTTTCTGTTACAATGAATCTTGTTTATACTTCGAGGAATTGGTCTGGGAGATGTTTACTGATAGAGGCCATGAGGCAGTATGTATTGGATTCATCTTTCCGTGGGTTGATGTCTTCCTTCGTGGGATGGATATGCCTGTATGCTGGTTCAGAAGGTCATCTAAGCTCTGGGAATATGCTAACATTGAGCCTTGTCAATAGCTGAAAAATGCCGGAAGATAATAGCAGTTCTGCTGAAGATACTAAAATTTTGGACTGGTGCACTATAAAGTCAAGAGATTACAGAATTTTCTTTGAAAGCTTATATTTGTGTTCCCAATGCTTATTTTTGTCAGTAAAAGTTGCAATGCAGTAATTGCATGGACGGAGTGCGCACTGAATGAAAGAGCTCTTTGAGCAAAATCTGGCCGGTGTGTGGTGGCAGTGCCTTAGAGCCAGGTGTCCTTTATCTATGTAGCCTTTTGGCGCCTATCATAGGTGTAGGAAGCATTGAAAATGTCATTTGGAGAATCAAATGGCACTATTGGGGTCCTCAGCTAAAAGTCTTAGAATTCTCGAGAAAATGTGAAACTAAAATTTAGTTGTTTCATCCAGAGGGTAGTCTGCAGATCACATACACTGGGCTTGCACTAGGAGCTAGTATGACTAAGCCACTGTGGCTCAGTGTAAAAGAATTTAGCAAGCCACAAAAGCCACACTGTTTCCAAGACAGTGGCGCACGGGCGGACGACCAATGCTCGTCACGGGGGGGTGGAGGGGGTCCGGTGGGCCTCCCCCATGAAATTTTTTAGAAAATATGGTTGTTTTCCTGCATTCTGAGGGCAAAATCTTCTGTTCAGTTTACCTAGAAAAATACACTAAAGTCAACAGTTCAAGCTGAATTATCTTGATTTCTATCCTACTTTATGCAGGAATAAATGTGAGATTCAACAATTGAAAACTTGCATTCACTATGTGAAGATACAGTCATACAAAATATTACTCAATGTTTACTTGTAAGTTTTACTTAGACTAGAAGACATTTCAACTTTGACCACCACCAACACCATTGGTATGCCATAGTTTTTTGTTTTTTTAATTCAATAACATGATTTTTCATTTCAATTTAAAAAGGTATGAAAAATATCAAGCGAGGTGAATACACATTTACATGCATGGCTGGCTATTCCTGCCGGTCATAGAGATCAAAAGTCTAAAACTACAAACAAGTATTGATAATATCTTTAATTTACCTTCTGATCGGTTTGTCTCCACTCCTCCTCCCTCTCAGCATTCACCATTCACCATTTGTTAATTAATGAGGACTTTAACACAAACTCTACTATAAAACACTGGATTCTTTCAATCGATCGTCCTCACCTTGTCTTACACCAATTCGCGGGTTCAGCTTGTAAAAAAATATTATTTTTGTTTTTCATTGGACGAGAGGAGGTCATGACCCGAGTGCATATTTAATGATCAGGAGCGTTCGGATCACTTTGGCTATTTCCGTCGGCATGCTTCGGCTAAATTCCGTCAACATGCGGAAATAGCAGTGCTAGCGCCGCTCGCTAGCAGAAATATCCTAACAGAAATACCAAGCGCCGCTAGCGAGCGTAATAGTTGTAAGTTTTAGCCTTTTTTCCGTAAAAATAAGAACGCCTATGGCGAAGTGGCCATAGGCGTTTGCCTATGGCGAAGTGGCGAATGGCTAGCGCAAGCCCAGCATACATCATATTAAAAGTACAGACATGTTTAATAACAAAACTATTTTTACCACTAATTCAGGCCTATCTTAATAATAAGAACTACTGTAATTGCTTTCTAAACATATACTCATTCATAGTTAGGAAATCAAATTGAAGTAATGAGGCCACAGTATTCAGACATATAATATAGAAACTGCGCCGGTCCTATAATCATCATGTCTACTATAAAGAATCTCTGATTCCTCTCCCTGACAGGTTGTTAGCTTGTAATCCTGGTGGCTTTGTTTAGTCACACTTTTTTTTCACACATTACATTTCCACCTAGAAGCACACAAATATTTAATATTTTATCTATTTAATATTTCATGTCAAAAAACAAATAATATACAGTAACAACATCTGTTACCTTTGATAAAAAATAAAAAAATACTCATATGTTGCTAAGTGGCTTATGGTTTGCAGAATTTGTGTGTCATCACATCCCTGAACTAACTGTGATCAAACATAAACCCATACAGTACCATGTACTGTATATTCACTGGCAGACTGATTTTACTGTTCCCAAGATTCCATGGAGATATTGTAGCTCATCAAGGGCCTAGTGGCAAAATTCTAATTGCCCCTGCACAGTCTTGCAGAGAATCTCGTGAATAGCTTTGCATTTTAGACTGTGTCACGTTATGCATTATCTTCCTATTATAATTGACAGAAATGACTCTTGGATGTGTGATCCATTTGCCCGAATGACTCAAGGAAAGAACATGGCATTCCTCTGCTTGATCATCTGAGATGCCAGGGGACTTGAATTTAGCTGTACGGCACATAATTAAAGAATCCTCTTGGATAGGACTTCAGTGGTTGGTATGCTTGGACTTACTCAGAGCACCCGTAGCTACACAGTCATGCTATATCTGGGAGACCCAATCGAGATTTCTGTAGCTTTTCATTCAACTCACCCAAGCAGAAAGAGCACTTGTATTCAGAATTTAACTCAGTAATGCGTGATAACAATTTATATATGGCAAGTTAATTAAAATCCATCTAGCAGGGCTGCTTGTGTGTGCTTTAATCTCTATATCAACAAACCATTTACTCTGTTTTAATACATTCAAGCTGCTGGATTGTTCTCTCCCTCTTCACATGTGACCTTCTTGACCATGGTTTTAATATATGCAAATAAGCAGAAGTGCTCCAGTGTTTATGCAATATCCTGTATTTACTGGGAATTAAAGCCCTCTGTGATTTAGTATAGATTTACTGTAATGTCTTCAACTGAGGTGCTGCCTACATTCTGACCTGATGGTTAGAGAAGTAGCAAATTATATATCACAATATATAATATCATATAGATGGGTAGACTATAGATATCCATTTTGTCCTATTACATTAGACTGCTCTATTAAGGTAACACTTAATTTGCAACACAAAATATTAATCAACATTTGATTGTGTTGTGTTGAATGTGTATTCAAACACTCTACACAAGAACGTGTGCATCTTCGAACCACTGAGCCTTTGGTCAGTTGGGGGCCTGATGGGGATACTTACCAGTAAATGTTGAGTCATTGCTCATCTTACAGAGGCTGAAAAGCACAGTACAACCTGCTGGGTTGGCAGGAAGCTGCTGTTGTTGAGATTTACCCTATTGCAGTTTATCCAGATTTATTTTCTAATCCCAATTTTCCCCCACTGTCATGGCTGGACTATTGTATTTCTGTAACCACGAGAACCAGCAGCAGCCACAAAAGCTTGCTGAAGGACTGTTGTTATTCATGTGTTCCAAAACCTGCAGGGGAAAAAAAAGTCAGCCAACGGCTGCACAGTTCCTGTAATAAGAGAAACTGTTATGTGACTGACATTGTTATTTTTCTAGGGACAAAATGTAATTACTTCCAGTGGGTGGTTAGTTGTGTACAGTAATAATTTGCCTTTCTCATACTCCTCATGGGTAATAGTCATCATCTGTTCTTTATTGATTATGTGAGTGTATATACATAAGTTTCAGTCTTAGTGTACTGTGGCAATGTACTTTGTCCCTCTAGCAGTTATTTTTCTATGTAAGGAAAAACCACTGGTCTTTATTTATCTAATGATTCAGTGATAATGTTGATGTCTAAGTTACATATAACCATATTAATTCAAATTTTTTTTTTAGATCTATTCAGACATATAATGGTTGTAATAACAGAATTGCCTGTTATAGAAGAATTGGCTTAGCAGAAGTATGGTATCTCTGAAAGTTCTTCATGTTTAAAAGTTTGCAGGTAGTATTATGTATGCCTTTTTATGGTATGGTTGGAAAAAAATAAATGCAAGACTCATTTGTGTAATATATAATTATGATAGATAAACATCTTTCAAATTTATGTTCATTACTAAAACTGTCTCAGCAGCCTTTATTGCTTCACAGTGAAGCCTTGAGCAACGAAAGAGAAATATTATTGTGAAAACTGTCCAGCATCTTTTAAGCTGCATTCTGATTTTTGAAGGACACAACTACAGAAATCTCAACACATTTTTGTAACTGCAAAAACATGTTTACTATCACATTTAATCTAATTTCATGAACAAATTATGTAAATTTTAAAAAATGGTCCACACTGCATTACATTATTTGTAAATTTTCTAAAAATATTGTATCACTAAAATGACATTAATATTCCATTTTTTTGCTGATTTACATTTTCAGTACTTACATTGGATGAATGAGGAACCACATCATTTTTCTAAAACTAATCACAGAGAAACACATTTTGATGCACTACATTTAATAATAATAATAATGGATTAGATTAGTATAGTGCTTTTGTGGATACTCAAAGTCGCTTTTACATTGGGTCCATTATTCATTCACTCCTCATTCATAGTTGGTGATGGTAGACTACGAATGTAGCCACAGCTGCCCTGGGGCAGACTGACGGAGGTGTGGCTGCCAATCTGCGCCTACGGCCTCTCCGATCACCACCAGAACAATCACACACATTCACATACCAGCGAGTGCCTCACTGGAGGCAAGGAGGGTAAAGTGTCTTACCCAAGGACACAACAACAAATGACTCGGCGGGAGCAGGAATCGAACCTCCGATCTTGAATCATTGGACGACCTGCACTGCCACTGAGCCACTGCCGCCCCAATAATCTCAAAACCTCTCCTCATTTAATCTTGAACCCCATCTGATGTGCATGTTGAAATACCAGTGCTGATGGCCACGCCCTTTCGATGTAGATTGGCATATATCTTAGCATTTAAAGTATTTTCACATCCCGGTTCAAAGCGGTGATGTATTGTAATTACATAATTACATGTAATTACAATAGTTTGTGTGTTAGTCCGTAAGTCCGTCCGTCCTTGTGTTAGTCCACCAAATATCTTCTCAACCGTTACAGATAGAAAGACGAAACAAAAAACACATTACTCTGGCAGCCAAGGGGATGAAAATGAGATGATGACCTTGACCTTGAGAAAACTACATCAAGGTCAAATTTTAACTTTTGTTCACTCAGAAACTGGACAAGGCTGCATTGGTTCTTGAACTGATTCCGTGGAGCATCATACTGGGAGACAATGGATTGACATCAGACTTCTAGTTAGACAAGATGCTTCCCGTGTGACAGGGCTGCATACATTTGGGTATGTTTTACAGCAGTGTGGTTGAAACACTGGAGATGAGGTTTCTCATTGTGACCTTGAAGCAGCAGTTACATGTGGGCACACACATGACAAGACAATAATACTTCATTAATACTTCATGTTAATGTGACAGGAAAATCACATTAGCAATATTGGTCTCAAGTGTGCCTGGTTTTTATTTGAATGAAATAAAATAAAAAATACAAAAAAACAGTCTTGTTATTATAATAATAATACAAATAATATATTTCCAATATAGGCTCCCTCACTCTAATGTTCAGTGTTTTGAGTTTAAGCATTTAATGGTTAGTGTAAAATAATTTCATATTATTTTCTTATTTTAGTAAAAGAAATAAGTTTAAATTTATAATATTGTGGCTGAGTATTCCATCAATCCATTTTCTTTTAGACAAGATGACCATAATTGCTTTGTCTACAGCCACTGTCACGCCTTTCGGGTCAAAGATTACATTGGAGCCAACCCCAGCTTGCTATGGGCGAGAAGCGGGGGTGATTAAATTTAACTTTGATAACTTAAATTAAATTTAAATTTAATAACTACTAAATTAAACAAGATATTTTAATTTGAATCAAATTTAAGTTAAATTTATTATAAAGACACACATGTGGGACTCATTGACAGACATACAGTATTTTGTACACATTAGGACATTAAATAAGGGACAACATTTATAAAATGGTGTCTCTTAAAGAGTTAAAGACATAAGGGTAATTGTTGATGTTGGTTTTATTGCAGAAACACATATACAGTGTGCCCTTGTGCATTCGCGCATCAACGCTCGCGACCTCACCTCGTCACGGATTTTTGGTACGCAGTCACGTGATACCGTACGCGCATTCTATTGCCTGACGGCATCCATAAGTGCGCTCGGTTCTGTGAGTCTCGGACTTACGTGAGACACAAAAGTGCTTTAAACATTCAATAAGAGTGTGGGAAAAGGTCATACAGAGAGAAGGTGGTTTAATATCAGTCTGGGGAGGGTTCATAAACGTTTAAATTACCGTAAATGATAAAATAAATAGTTTGTCGATCTATAGTGGAATTCATTAATCACTTGTGGTTCCTGGAATGCATGAACCGTGATGAACAAGAGCGCGCTGCATTAGCTTTGGCAAAATATGTACAAGGCATATTTCAATGCTTTGTTGCATTTGGCTACTGTGACAGAATTATAGACACTGTGATCATTTGCTATGGGGGGCAATGTTTTGAGCTGTGTAATTTCATGGTGTTCACATTGAGCACAACATGGAAGCTTGTTCTGAAAGTTCATAGAAGGAAAATATCAGGGAAAATTATTTTTCAAAGAAGTCACTAGTGGCTTCCCAGCTCATACCCGTGGTTATTTCCACCCACAGTACTTCTTGTGAAGTTATTTATTTGTTTACTTTTCTGGCAGAGTCTCGGACCATGGATTAGTAGTGATATTCTCTGGCTCATTTGCAGGCTAATTTGCTGGGTTTTAGAGGCCCTTGCGGACAGTTTTGGTCTGTTATCTGTGGTGTTGCATACCAGCTCCATGCCAGTGCCTCTGACAGTCTACTCTAAACCAACAGCACATCAGGGTCCATCTTACCACCAAGGCTCAGGGGCCTTGCTGCAGCCTAAAGCATGACATGGACAAGGATGAGCCATTTTCCATGGCGGCTCATCTTAAACCAGTCTACCAAGTTCTGTCCCTCTCTCAAATATTTATGCTACATGCAATTTTAGTTTTAGAAAATGCTCCGTACTAAATTGGATACAAATAACTTGATCGTGATTTGATATACTGGAAGTGTTATATTGGATACAGTGACCTTAGCAAAATTATCACATTCCACATTAATATATAATATGTAACAAAGGACTTTCTTCCCTAATTGGAGATAGACATTAAAACTCTTCCAAGCTGAGATGTTTCTGATTGTTTTTTCAAGGCTTTGATAAAAAATCAAGGTAGAGAACTTTTGTAGCTGTTTGTATAAGCAATTTATCAGTGAACAACAGCACTGCATCATACAAAACGTCATTCAACTTTTTAAAATTAAACATGCGTAAATGTGCATAAGGTATCAAATAAAAATATTTTTAAGTCTTGCTTATGTACATATTGCAACACTGCTTATGCTTGTCATCCCAGAATATTATAAAAAAAATCTAATTACAACAATTTAATAAAGTGTACTCGGTATGAATCCTCTGTCCATTGACTCTCATGGCAGTCAAGGAAAATTGCATGAACTTTTCACAGAGATTTAAAAAATTAAGACTCAGGGAAAGGAACAGAGGAAAGTAGAAAGTATAGAACTAAGTCTTAAGTTGTGGGTTTGAAGAATCATTTCTATAGGTTCTATCAAGTAAGAGCCAACAGGATACATGTTGTTAATATGCATCACTACTGGGATGACTGGTGCTTTAAATCCTGCATCAGATTTAAAGCTTTTTATTATTTATTTTCAGTTGCCATGGTTCTAATAGATTGCATTGATGTTACCAGTATGTAAGACGATGAAGATACAACCTTGAAGAAAACAGAATTGAATGGCTTCTGCACCTGCTGCAATCTTGAACAATGATTTTGAGTTCAAACTTGAGAGTTACCTTTGCAAAACAATTGAAAAAGTCTTTTAATAAGGGACACAGAATGCTTCTGGCCAAGGTTTCTGACTGGCCGAGTTTCTGACTTTAATGTGATCACTTTGTGTATAATACAGAAGTGAATGCTGCATTTGTGAGAGCAAATATGCGAGGGTTATAACATAAATAACACATCTAAAATGAAAAAAAAAACAAAACAGTTGTATAAAAAGGAAAGTGAAAGACCGCATATTTCTCATGCCAGGAAACTTACTTAAAAGTCTCTGATTGTCAGTAAATAAGTTTAAACCTTTCAGGTTCTTTATGTAGCTGCTATTGCTCCATTTAAAAGGTGGTTGGTTTTTAGTTCTGATTCTGTAGATCATCTCAGGACAATAAAAGCTCCTTATGAGCAACCAAGACATGATGGAATTAATTTGTTTCTGTGAGTGTGTGTGTGTGTGTGTGTGTGTGTGCGTGCGTGCGTGCGTGTTTGTGTGTGTGTGTGTGTGTGTGTGTGTGTGTGTGTGTTTGATATTTACATGCTGATTTAATTCTGATTTGTGTATGAAAAAAGAATTTTAAGGTCTATGTTGTTGCCCATTTCACATTTCATCACCTTATTACCTCAGTTCCTCAGTAAATTATCTACCTCACTTTGTCAATAAAAGTGCCTTTCTATTTCCTCACAGCACATATTATTTATTTATTTATTTTTATTTTGTTTGTTTCTTTTTATTCATTTTATGTAACTACTGCCATGGTAAATGGAGACTTGGTGTATGAGAGCGTTCTTAAATTTAGCAAATAATAGCAAATGCTACTGACAGATCAGGATCACTGTTTTATGTCCAAGTGATGCAGTCAGCTTTATGTTACTTTAATGTTCTTGTAATTATGTTTCCAACTTATTTGAAATATTACAAACTCTAAGTTGCTTTAACTTTGCGATATCATAAATTGTATACACACTTAGAATCTCATGCCCCTTGACAGCATGTATTTTAGTCTTTTGAGCTGTCATACACTCAGTTGGAGCTGAGAGGCACACGTGTCACAGAAACAAAGCTATTTGAAAAGAACAATGAAAGAAAGAAATGATATTTTGACAATGCCTCTTTATCATGAAAGTATACATGTTATAGTTATATACACATCAAGCAAAAGTGCCTTTTCAGCACTCCCCACCCAGTATAATATAATTTAATTCCATGGGAAAGTTTGAAATGTTTGAAGTTTTGCATTTTTTCACAGAAGTTCTCAAGCTGTCTTGCTGTCTTTTATTAGGCATATAGCTGTAACTTAAGAGCATACTTTTATGAATTTTATTAGGCCAAGCCAAGAGTGCACTGAGAAATTAAAAGGATGGGGATGGTGCCGTCTTTGTTCAGCGATGCCCCAGGCAAGTCACACAAAGCCCTAATGAGTTGCTTACAATTTCAGGCTCACCAGGCTTCGTTTGCTCTCAAACACCAAAAGTAAACTTTTGTCTTTTTCCTGTTCGCTATTCAGGGACCTTAAGAGGAATCAAGGGTCATTATTTATTCATGCTATTGTGTTTATTCACGACCCTCTTTGTGTGATAGGGTAGGCAATGCAACAGCTTGTGTAGACAGAGTAAAAGTTGATAATGATCCACTATTAGCATATTTCTTTCAGCCATGGTTTAAGTTGTCTCAGTTGATTATGGATTCAAGATAGAGCTGCTGAATCATCCATTTGAAACAGATTACCATGTGTTTGTTTTTAATGTCCACAAATCTCTGTAGCAGACTCTATGTGTGGATGTCCTGATGAAGAAGTGATATCAGGATGTCAGTTACACATTTTGCCAAAATTTCCTTAAATACCGCCTCCAGGAAGTTGTTAACAGTGTGAGGTGAGGAGTTTTGAACCTTTACCTTAGATCCTACAACAAAGAAAACCCCAGGGTGCTTGAATGAGGCTGCACGGAGGAATTTAGGAAAATCAGAGCTTGTCAGCTAAAATTGATTCAACACACCAGTGAAGAAAAGAACAAAATATTTTGAGCTTGGTTTTTAAGTGGGCGGCACAGTGGTACAGTGGGTAGCATGGTTACCTCACAGCAAGAATGTTCCGAGTTTGATTTTTTTCTGTGTGAAATTTATATGTTCTCCCCATGTCTGCTTGGGTTCTGTCTGGGTTTCCCGGCTTCCTCCCACCTCTAAAAACATGCAGTTTAGGAGAATCGATCTCCACCAAATTGTACATATATCTGAGTGTGAGCATGAGTGGTTGTTTGATCTTGATGTAGCCCCGCAATTAGCTGGCATCTCATCAAGATTCATGACACACAAAGTGAATAAGCGGCTGTAGATGAGATGATTGGAAAATGTGTGGATGGATGGATGATGGGTGCGTTTAAAGACTGAAATTTTTTCCAAATGGAAATTGTGAAGAGGACCATTAACAGTTAAAAGAAATTTTGGAATTTTTTTCAAATCACCTGTCAACCTAACATGGTTGAACTTATTTGTGTGATCATTTTATTACAAGTCTTCAGTCAGGTTTTATATTTTATATTCATAACATGCTATAAAAAGGTGGTCTATTTGACTTTTTTTAAAATTTGTCTTTTCCATTCAGTTTGTTAATGATGTCAGTTTTTCCATTTCTGGTACAGTTTATCCCTCATTTAGTGAGAGATGTCAAGACATTGACTTTCAGTTGGATTTCATGGCATGCCAGCTCTCCAAGGGACAGAGATGGAGTTGACTGGATGGATGAGAGGATTCTGTGCTTTGGTCCCAGTGAGGAAAAGCCATCTCTAGTCTCAGCAGTCTGGGCCTCCTTTTCTTCTTCCTAGGTGACAATCTTGAAAGCCACTGGCAACAGTAGTCTGCTGAGTGCTACAGTTTATGTGCCACTGCTATGTTTTTTTAATCATAGTTGGATATTTCCCACTTCCATGTAGATGAAATGATTAGCACTGTTTAACTGCATCCTTAAATTGGTGTAATTTAATGAGAACTGGGGGGGGAGGTTTGATCTATTTAGGGCCCACGGCCTGTGAATGTGTTAGTAGGCATAGCGGCTATTGCTAACTTGATCCAAATTTAACACTTCTAACAATTTGTAGTGCCCAATCTATGATTTGGACACCAAAATATCTGAAATTGTGTGTGTGTGTGTGTGTGTGTGTGTGTGTGTGTGTGTGTGTGTGTGTGTGTGTGTGTGTGTGTGTGTGTGTGTGTGTGTGTGTGTGTGTGTGTGTGTGTGTGTGTGTGTGTGTTTGTGCAGGGGGTGGGGGGGGGTTTGCACGTTTTTTTGTTTGCTTTTTTTATTTCCAGTTCAACATTGAAAAGGGGACTACGTTTTTACATTAGTTTTGAAGTTGTGATGGAAATTTTGGTGGTCAGCTTTAAATGGAATTGTGCCTTCTACAACACTAGCAATACTTTTTTATTGCAGAAATATCAATTCCATTACCTCAGTAATGGCTATGTCTATAAAGAATCACTTATGTGTATTTACAATTACTTTTCTGCCTTATCATGCATTATGCTCACTCTGTATTATCCTGGTATTGATTTGTAGTAGTTAAACAGCACGGTCAGAGAAAATTTTATCATTTTTCCAATATTTGTTCATAATTTTTTTTACTCTTTGCGAGTCTCTGTATTTTGTGTTACTTTGTGTCAGGGTGTTATACTATGGTCAGTATTTCTTGGAATTTAAGGTTTGTCTTAAAAATTTATGAAAATATACGATTGTAATATACCCTATGGCAAATAACTATTAATTAATTGTAAAGGGGAAAAAATGGAAAGAAAATTGTTTCCAAAGATTTTTTGAAGCATGTGTTTTGTTTTGGATTTTTTGGTTTAGTTTTTTCTTTTTTCTTTTTTTTCCAGCAGTATCCCTTTGTGCTGCATGCTGTCTCATATGCCTCATATCCCTTCAACTGAGGGGAAATTACACACCAAGTTTTAATTTAATTAAAAGGCCAAGTGTGGCTCCTAGCTTTGCAATGAAAAACAAATGTCAAACTGGGTATCCTAATAATGCAAAATAACAGTCGAGCTATCTTGTTCATCTTGCATGGAGAGAAATGATAAGTGTAATTATTACCTGCTTACGCACACCAGTAGGACACACACACACACACACACACACACACACACACACACACACACACACACACACACACACACACACACACACACACACACACACACACACACACACACACACACACACACACACAAAAATTCAGAAGTAAAAACAAAATATTAATTCACTTGATATGTAATTGGACTGTTTTTTTTTCACTTTATACAGTCATGTGTTGCCACAACATAATTACTTGCAGTTTCATCTGCTTTTACTCCGTATCTCAACTATATAAAAAATCATCACCAAAAGGAATTAAGATCCAGTTTTAATCGTACTACTTATTAAATTTATTTGCTATATGGTACAGTGCTTATATAGATTATATTCAAAGAGTAACTCCAACCAAACTAAAAATCCTTTGAATCCAGTATCTCAAAAGAAGACTCCTTGTTTGCGGTTTGTGACGTCCACTGTCCAAATAATGAAAAAAAGAACTACTGGCAAAATAATTCATCCCACTGATATGCATACTATAATACCTCCCAGTCCAAGCAAGGTTTGTCTGTTAACTAATTCAGTTCAACCCATTTGTCATCATGTTACATTATTAAAACACCAATACATAGCTTTATTTCCTTGGGTGATGACGATGTTGAATATCCTAGACTGTCAGTGACACAAAGGGAGGATTGAAACTGTCTTTCCAATCTTTGAAATTCACTGCAGACCGAGAATAGTGCTGCAGTCGGCACATTTAATCTGTCATGGCAGAGCTCAAATGCTGCCAGGATGTAAGAAAAAAAATCAAAAAGGCCATCAAACCTCTTTTCCTGTTTTGAGAGGCTTTTGCATAACATTTCCAGGAAGACTTGAGCTCGACTTCTACATTTCAATAAACATGGCGACTAGAAGTAATCAAAAGGATGACAGTAGGGGTTAAAAAGTAATTTAGAGACAACTATAACTCATTTAATAGGGCATTACTATTAGTCCTCAACATACGAACATAACTGTTTCCGTGAGGTTGTTCGTAAGTCGAGTTGAGATGAGAAGTTGAGATGAGTGTTGGAGATGCGGAAATGCAGCGGTGCTGCTCCGGCAGGGGTGTGTCAGAAAACTGAACTGCAGGACAATAATCAGATATGGTGGCTCGTGGTTGTTTGTGTCTCCGAATGTAAGTCTAATGTTCAGAGTTGAGGACTACCTGTGTTTGTATTTACACTCATTAAATTGGACACTGTTTTATTGTACTTTTCATACCAAATTTTTTAATTAGTTATTGCTTCATGCGCTAGTGTGGGCAACATGAAGTAAACTAACCAGGCCATAACTCAAGGATATCATATAGAAATAACATTACAGTGGGTGTGTATTTATAGCAATGCCCTGAGCATGTCCCAGTCTCCAATATTGATTCTGTAAAGAATTGTGACATATACCTAACAAGTTTCATATACACAATAATGCAAAAGTTTGTGTCTCCATTTTACAATAGCCTGGAATTGATGTACAACATAATCAATGTCACCAGTGAATTGGTTATGTATAATCACATATCTGTTGCTTTCAGTTTGATCTAAGGAGAGTTAATCATTTGATAGGGAAGATCACATTAAATCCACAGTGGCTGACAGATGCTGGTATCAGATGTGATTTGAAGCATGCCTTCCTGACGTACTTCCATATTTTTTTCCCTTTTTTTTAAAATCAGTGTTAATAGATGGCAGCTGATTGAATACCATATAATGAGAGGTACACATGAACAAATCCAAATATAAAATAAACTGTAGTTGTGATTTTGGTGAGAATTCAATGGTGCAAATCCACAACCTAGTAAATGTATACAAAAATACAGTACGCTTAGCATAGTGGGCTGTAGACTTGTTCTGAGCTAGGTAACGGTGTCACAGTAACTTCAAACTGAAATTTTGATGCTAGTTTGCCAATGATATGAGGAACAAATCCCACTCTGCCATGTCCACAAAAAGAAAGAGCTGTGGCCACTACATAAAAGAAGTAATAATTGGAAATAAGAGAGCTTTTAACATTTTAAAATTTAACCAACTTCAAAGATCTGAATAAATACTGCTGGTGGCTGTAGTTGCAAGCACAAAGCCAAAGGAGTCCAAGACAATATGACAAAGGGTGTAAACATGCTGTAACAGCTTGAAATAAATCACACTCCACCTACACTGGATGACAAATTTGGGAGATTATGCAACATTTTACTGATCTGCCAAATTCACCCATGTACAAATGTTATAACACATGGAAATGCAATTTTTTGCCCTGGTTGCCCTGACTTGATTGCAAAAAATTAACATGTAAATTTTGCATAAAATACTAAAAGAAAATTTAAGAACTTAATTTTCATTTGCCCTGTAGTACAACATTTTTTAAATACAATCTACAAGAGTAGTGTGGTGATGACACATTTCCTGTTGAGACTCTGAGTCAGTCCTCTGTGTCTTTTAAGCTTTGTATGCGGCATGGTATTACTTGATGTTGCAGAACAGGCACTGGGGTGTTTATTTTTCTTCACACTTCATCTGTAAAAATACATTGCTTTTATACACACACACACACACACACACGCACGCACGCACACACACACACACACACACACACACACACACACACACACACACACACACACACACACACACATACTGTATATATACACAGTATATATAATTCCTGTTGCCATATGTGCCTCACCTTGTTCTGAATCGAGGCTGTGTTATTTACCATGTTGTATATTGGAAGCAAGACACCTTTTATTTCCTTGAATATATTAGAATTTATATTCTTACAAGATTGGGTCTATCGTTTAACAACAGAGGGAGTCAAAACACACAATTATTTAAAGGCAAATATATTTATTTAGTGAATATTATATCAAACAGGGACAGTAAACTAAGCTCTACATTGATGAATGAAGGCTAGAGTCTCAGTGTTATAAGGTGCAAATCACAAAATGAAAACCACGTTGAAGGAGTTAAAAAATGCACCACTGCCTTTACTGGCACATTTTATTTCTTCCCTATTAGTTGACAATGATAATCCTAATCAGTAAGTCACAAAGATACATAAAGCCATACTTAAAAGGTGGCAGCACAACGATAGGGTAACAAAAATGGTATGTGTACTTGATAACTCCAAAATCAATGTCTTTGGTGTTGGGAAAGGAGAAGTTATGTAATCACAGGCATGCCCATCTCAACCATCTTTAAGAAGCTTTGGGAAGATGAGGAGATTAACAGTCGTATTACAAGAGATGCAATATCAGTCAAAAAGTCCACTGCTTTTACAAGGTGTGCATATATTAGCAACAAATTCTGCTGAGGGTTTTCAGGCCACTGTTATTCTACTTCTTATTTATACCACAAGCCTAAAAAGGAGAGTAAGAAGCTACAGTACTTTTAGATATGGCTACACCCTGTCATGGGTGTGGTTACGACCCAAATGCAGTACACCAGGGGAGAAGTACACATTTATAATTTTAATCAGCAAAATCCAAAACAGGAGTGGAAGATCAGACAGACAACGGACAGGCAAAATTCAGGAAACAAAGAAAATAACATGGATGTTTAAGAAACCTGAAGAGTAGGATTACTAACCAACAATCTGGCAGCAAACTGAGATCTGAGAAGAGTTTAAGTAGGGTGGAGCCTGATTGGAAATGCAGGCTGCAGCAACAAAGGTGACAGGAATGAGTGGATTGAGTGGGAGTGACATCAGGATATAAAGTACAGGAGGGAAAACTGGAACTGGAACGATGACAGTAAGAGTGTGAACAGCATGGAGTTGTACATTAAAACCTGAAAATAGAGGCTTCCTTTGGAGTCCAACAAAAAAGAGTGAGGGTTTGTGTCTTTGTTGACATTTTCAAGGGTCTCAGTTAATAATAAAGACAATTAAGAAGAATAAGAAAGAGGAGGAGTTGGAGGCAGTTGAACATATAACACGTATACTTAACCATATATTTAACACATTGGTGTACTGCAGTAGAGTTAGGAGGTAAACTTACCGACTGACCACATTCACTTGTTTATCTATCCGGCCTTTTAATTGGGTTCATAATGACTTATTTAGGGCATTTAATTTAGTGCTGATCTGTGTTTTCAAACAGCTAACACAGGCATTAATTGGCAATGCCTGGAGGACTTAAGCAATAGGTCATGATTCAGAACCACCGAAGTAAAGGTCCCTTTTTGCTGCAGTAATACAGTCAACAGTGGTAAAGGCTATCAACTCTGGCAGCTTGAGAAACTTCACCATTTTAAACTATCGCTTCTTGTCCGCAGAGACCTTGTCTAGACTTGAGGGGTGTTTGACATAGAAATAAACTGCAGAAACCACATTATTATTTCAGTGAGAGAATAAAACGTCTCCCAACTTCTGAGCAGGACTCCTCTGACCTCATTTAGGCTACAATTCATGTACTTATTGTCTCTATCCTAGATATGTGTCTGCCTGTTTTTGTCTGTCATTTAAAAATGAAAAGAGTAGCAAAAAAGAGTAGCACTAGCACTGATCTATGAGCAGTGTAGTGTCCCGTGTATCATATAGAGGACATCAATTCTTGTTTAAAATACGGAAGTTATGTTGTGGTTTTGCCGACATTTGTTGACATGTCTAAAGTTGTTTGTGGTGCAACATTTGGAGCAGGAATGAATGAGGAAAGGAGAGATTTAGGTGAAAATGCAAATATTTGAAAACGAATGTTTTGTAAATGTGACTATTGCAATCACCTTGTAAATTTGCTGTGATGACTCGGCCCCAGTTTGAGCACAGATTTATGTTTCCAGCTTAGGTGGAATCCTATGGGCAGAAAAACAACATAAATAATAGTGGACTATCTGGTTTCCTTTGTGCTGCAGACTGTTTTTATTAACCCTCATCCAATACAACTTTATTCCACCGTCTCTCTGGTGTTAATTGCAAAAAGCTTCACTCCACAGACAGGCACAGTCCAATATTTTCAGTTAATCTTGCAGAATTGTGTGCATAAGGACAGTTTCTACCGAGTCAGAGTTTTAAAAAGTCTTATTCTTTAGCAACATTTGTTCTTATGTTCTTGTGTTGACTTAATCATTTCAACATCTCTTCTTCTTCTCTCATATGTACATTGTTATATATTCAAGCACAACAGTGTCATAGTCATTAACCCACAGCATGACCGCTGTGCCTCTGCACCCATTACCTACACTAGCATTAGAGAAGGAAGAGAGAAATGAAGTGTGTCGTATATGTGACACAAGAACAGTGACTTTCAGGGGCAGTGGACATTTGCTTGTATAGGAATGTGGCTATGTTAGTGTCACTAATTGTTCCCTAATTAGATGCGAACCAGTGAATCATATTTTAATACTCTTCAGGGATCATTAAAGATTGAGAGGAAATTTATCTTGCCTGATGGATGCCAGTAGAGTCAGCAGGATTTCAAAATCAAGACTGATAGACTGATAGAAGATGGGGAGAGCACCAAAAGATGACTTTGTTCACTGCAGTTGTGTTACTTAAGCAGCACTTTTTCAGCATCCCTCAGTGCTGCATTAAAAGTTAATCACACAGTAATCAGAACTCTTGAGATTTGGCAGTCCATCACAACATGAGAACTGTAGCGAATAAACCATAAAAAATAAAATTCTAGGGTCTTTGTTTGTAGGGGAGTTGTATATCAGTAAATAATAATGGAGCCTTTATCAAAACTGTGAATTATTTTTATTTATTAGATGAGCGACCAAAAAAAAGCCCTATGATTATAGAAACACAGAGATGGACAACAAATACAGGAGCAGTTTCCACAGGAGCAGGTGGGATCAACTGGTTGTTGTTGGTTTTCTTTTTCTTTTTTATGAGCATTGTAATCTGGAGCAGATTTAACATCCTCACAATGTGTAATGTGTGGTTGTTGTGTTGTCTTTGAACCAGCGCCGGGTCTTTACTGTTCTATCTCAAAGTCAATTTAGTTTTTCGTATTGTTCTAGCAGGGGTGAGGTGGCGGAGACAAAGGCAGATGTGCCACTGTTTGTTTTTGAAGTGTCAAAGTCTTGCTTGTTTGTTTTGCGTGTGTGTGTGTGTGTGTTCTGTTCTGATGCGTTGTTTGGGTGTGTTTCACCCCCCCCCCCATGTGTTGTCTCTGTTTGTGGTCCACAGGTCCTCCGCTGCATTGTTCATCTGCCTCCTCCTCCCCCGTTGAGCAGCTCCCATTCCCTCCCCCTTCCATTGCAGCCAATGAGAGGCAGGGAAGGTTGCTAGGTAACTGTGCGGCTCAACCAGCCCAGGACTCTGACTCTGACGATGAGTTTGGCCCTAATTCATTCTTAGTTAAAACTGGCTCAGGGAACCTGTATGCTCCTGCCACTGCAACTGCTGATGGTGAGTTTGTTTTCAAACTACTGTTGCTTCTGGAGGTTACCCTTCCCCTCTTTCTGAATATATTGTGTTATAGGTCAGGCAGATGGTTATAGGCAAGAATATGTTGCTTTTTTCCTAGTACCATGAGAGAGAGTTTAAAGTTTGAGTCGATATGTAGCCTCAGGAAATGCACAGAACTCGATGAGGCAAGGTCAGCAAAGTTCAGAGTCTCACTCAAAGGGATGGATGATTTTGGTGAAATATGTGTCACAGATGTGGTGGGAGTAACCACCTACAGTACTTCTATAGAATTCCCACATATGACTGTCTGCACGCATTGCCCACACATCCAATAGGAAGTCAATAAGAAATAAAGAGCTACTTTATTCCAGTTGCAATTTTATTCTTATCATCATCATCATCATCATCATCATCATCATCATCATCATCATCATCATCATCATCATCATCATCATCATCATCATTGTGTCGCTGCAAGGTAAAGAATGACTGTTGTCTGAAGTTGCATTTAAAGCTCTGGTATCCACATGAAAGCCATACTGGAGTTTTATTTTATTTTGATAACAATTCAAGATGTGTCCCTTTATGTTTCAAAATTGATAAAACTTTTTTTTCTCATCAATGAATGTCAGCTTGTCTTCTTTTTTAAACACCCTGTGTCTGGCAGTGTTCAACTAACACTGATTTAGACTGACAAAATGACATTTGGGCTCAAACTGCAAACATGGGGTTGAAACTTGACAAAAATGTTGTGACTTGTAAAAACTTCCATGTACAGTGAATTGTCAAACTAAGAATGTGTGTCAGGCTTATCATTGTAAAAAGTATATTCACATTTCATTATGGTTACTAATGAAGTTTGTGGTGCAGACAACATAGTTTGGACGGTCTGTGGGATGAAATTGACGGTTGTGTTTTCATTTTTAACTTGAGAGGCTTTTATAACCCCATGGATAGTATGATAAAAATGGGTTAAATGGTATATTTTTAATTACTCTTCAAAATAAAATGTAATATGTAGTGATGTAAACTCAGTAGTTTTTGCTGTATATTTCTCATGTGACAAAAGTTTAGCAGAAGTTGGATTATTCACAAGTCACTATTTATTAAATTTCAATATAACTCGCTATTAGATGTCATTCAAATGCCATTGCTATTCTAAAGACAAAAGTTTGTTTTCATTTCAGTTTTCAAAATAAAAAATACACAGAGAAATAAGTCATGTTTACATCATTTCACTCATTTTAACATCTGTCCGCCACAAGAAAGTCACAAGAAAGCTGTTAAAAGCACATAATTTCATGTTACAATAAATCAGAATAAAACAGGACATATCATATTAAAATAGGTAAGTATAGTTCCAATATTGAGGTGGAGTCGAGTGTGTGTGTGTGTGTGTGTGTGTGTGTGTGTGTGTGTGTGTGTGTGTGTGTGTGTGTGTGTGTGTGTGTGCGTGCGTGTGTGACATCTATATACACAGCAAGGTATCAATATATAGAGAATACACCTTTCTGTCACAGTAGCTATATGCTTAACCCATTGGCATCAAAGTTTATTTCATTCATTTCACACACACACACACACACACACACACACACACACACACACACACACACACACACACACACACACACACACACACTCACAAAACACACAAAAAAATGTGCTAAATAATTAAGTAAGCTTCCAAATTAATTATTCAAAGAGTTTAATATGGCCAAATTCAAAACTGCCTGATCAGAAAGTCTAGAAAATGAGAAAACTGTTGTTGCCTGTTGCAACGCTCTGCTCTAATACCATAATACTGACATGTTGGTCACCCAGTGGTGACATGGCTATGCTTCAGGGGACATGAGTAGAGGAATGGCCTTGACTACAGCAGATTTGTCCCATTGCAATGACACTAATTTGCATAGGTACAGCATTTAGGTTGGCCTCAGGCTGTCAGGGGTAAGAAGGAGTGAGGAGGAACATTCTAAGCTCTCGTTGCTTCCTTAGTCATCCACAGACATTGAAAAACTCCTTGCATTTGCAAAAAAAATGCATGTTACTGTAATTCCCTTGCTAGGAGCTGCAAAATAGTTTCTTATATGTTTAACTCAGGAACCAAAACCAGCAGTCTTGATATGGATTATATTTCCATTTTCATAACAGAAAATAATTTTCTACGTTTGTTCAACTTTACAACCGGGTTACATTGCTCCATGCCTTCAGACACCTTTCCCACTTTACATATAACTATTTGTAACTTTGCAGATTTTGTTGATTGAGATCTTGCATTGTTTAGGTTAAGTTATATTTTTATTGAATAACACAATTATAACTATTCTTTCCAGCAACTGTTTGACATAAACAAAATTTTTTATGTGAAATTCATATTAAATACATCTGATATATGAATATCAACATAATCTATATGAAATATAGATTAGCTCTAACATTTTGTAACAAAATAGCTCTGTCAATCCAGAGTGATTTCACTATTCCTCCAAAAAAGTTTATGACACCATTCCCTTAAGCCACATCATCTCAGTGTAAGCCAAACATTTTGTATTGAGAGGGGCATATAGCAGAGTTATGTTCACACCTACATAGGAAATATGCATAATGTAAGCATTTTAAATTTATGTAAAATTATTTTTTTTTAGCTCTACACAGGTTAAAATTCTGATTAAAAAAACATTGCCAAATGTAATATAATCTGGAATTAAGTATTCATCTCAGGTTTTTAAGAGGATTTACATTAGCAAAATGGTAATTTAAAAGCCACTTTGGTAAAAATGACTTGAATATCAAATCAGATCTGTGATGCACAGGTCAGCTGTTGAAAATAACATTTTAATTTTGGATTGACACAGTGTTGGAAAGATTTCGCTTTTTTTTAGTCTCAGTAAACAACCAGAGAAAATGATATGTGCTTAAAATAATTGGCTCTAGTGTATCTGTTGCACTGGAAAACAGGTGGTGTTTTATCTCTTCAGATTGCATTTGCTCAAGGTCATCTTTGAGACCACATGCAGGACTTAAAATGTTCTACTGGATATTGAATAAGTTAACGCTCTCAGCGGCATATCGTTATTCACATTAGTAGCCTTCAAGGCTGCAATGTTTATTTTTTTTCAGGATTCTGTTTTCTTTTAGAGGAACACTGAGCCAGGGTTTCTGTAAGGCTGACAAGGCTACTCGCTGAAGCCTGCAGTTCTTTTGTGAAGCATGTGTTTCACTGTGGCCCTCGGCTTTCTCTGAGGGTCTTCCTCCTGGGGAGACTGCCAGTGGGAGCCAACTGCCATGCTGAGCTGCGAGTTCTGAAACATTGCAACCTTCCTAGTATTAGCGTCCTTTAATGCAAAACAGCATGTGGTAAGGCACAGTTGGCTTCAATGCAGCTGGGCTCCCTGGTGAAACGGACAGCACATAACCACTACACAGCTGACCAAGCAGGAATCCTGGGCTGGTAAGAAGGGTTGGGGATGCATTTGTTTGTTAATTCAAATAACTCTGCTGTGAACTGCTTAATAATCGTCCCTCTGTTACCGCAAAGATGCAAGGGACGTAGTTGTTCCATTTGATCCCTTGACACCATGAGGAATGAACATATTTGAGATAAATAATGTGGAAAAAAATTATATAATGCCCAATCCACGTTTGTCTGAAAAACTGAAAATCCAGTTTATAGTTGACGTATCAAAAGAAGTTGGTTCTTGTGATGTTGAGTCATCAGTGAACTGAAGCCAATAGACAATTTGTCCAGTTCTATTCAACACACTCTAACTGTGCAGAGACCGTGGATAATGCATTTTTTATACCTACATATCTTCTTTTCATTGACATAAATTAAGATGCATTACTTTCATTCCATGATAATTGCAGACCATCTGTGCCCTCTAACAAAATGTTCAACCTCTTGATTAATACGCAGCAGAGTGACATACAGAACAGAGCACACATAACCACTTATCTTGGTCTTGCTAAGGGAGTTCAAAGACTGACAGAAAATCCATTTAATGTCAGATGGGGAGAGTGAGACGTATGCCAGAAGTAGTTCAAATGGACAAGGTTGCAAACTGGTAAACCTCAGTTAAATTTGTTTGGAATTTTTTTTCTCAAAATAATATTTGTGAGGTTTTTTATTTTTTATTTTGTTTATTCTGTCTTCACTTTTGTTGCTGTTTTTTGTTGAGTGTGTGCATATAACATATGTCATTTAGCTTGTTTTTGTATTTACATAACTAATTTGATGTCGTCGGTTAAAAGCTGCAGGGAGGATGTTGTGTACTTGAATATTATCAGGGTGTTTTCCCTTTTGTTAGTAATAAATGTGATCTTATGTTTGGATTCCAGAAGGTCCTTCCCCCTTATTCCCACAGACCCAGTGAAGAACTGAATGTTATATCTACCACGTGTTGTTTGTGGAACCAGTTACCTCTGAAATGAGTCCAGAAAAGACAGCTAGTATTCCCAAATGGCTCTTCCCTTCAGACTTTTCTAATGGTATAGGAAACAGCATTGGCAGCAGAGAGAACAAGCTTTAGGGAACCAGGAGATTGAAGCTTCACTGGCTTCATGATAAATTCTGTTTGTATTTTTATAGACAAATGCTACTCAACTGGAAATTTTGCTCCTGTGATTGGCCATAGGGGCTGTAGCAGTAAGCAGGATTTAATGATTTATTGGAATGGTGGGTAGCTTTTGATTAATTCTGTATTGAATGGCTCACACCTCATTGCGTTGATCAGGTGTCGAGGGCAAGTCATATCTCTTTATTTCATCAGGTGTTATCATTAGGCTGTGGATTTTATTCACTGTGCTTTTTGAGAAACATAATGTCCCTGGACAACGCACAGAGTGGTAAATGGGGTTGAAACGCAGCATTTCTTCATATGTAACCAAATTTAGGAAAAGATGCCAGGGAATCGTGTTTGTAATGTAGCGAGCAGTCAGTGTATTCAATGGTATGTAATGGAGTATACTGTAGCAACATGTTGCAACTTAATACATTTTAATGAATTGGAAGTTAAATAAATTGATTAGTAACTGCCTTTATCTGAATTTTTTTTTTTTTCCAAAATCAGTTTCCCATTTAGACAGCTCAAATATTTAATGCAAATTCATTAAATTACTTACTTCCAACAATTAAAGTGCTAATCACAATACTGATCCATTGACAGTGACTAACTGAGGTTTGCAGGACTTGCCCTCGTTTTCATTGTGGCATGGCATGATCACACATAATGAATGTTTTGCAAGTAGTATATTTGGTGCAGACATTATCTAAGTTAAAATATTCTAACTTAATTTTTTTTTTTGCCGATTCATGACCTAGCTTTAAATATTAATAAAAGTTGGACATTTGTGTGTATGCAATTATAACATCATACTATTAAACAATGGTGTTGTCTCGAGGGAGGGTGGTAAGGTCTGAGCTAATGAAGTGGATTTGCCTTAATTACTTCTCTGGAATAGTGTCAGGAGGCCTTCACCAGTGCATACGTCTGTTAGAAAGAAAAATGAAAAACTCACATTCCCAGACTGAATGGATATCTTTAGGTCTCTGTTTTGAATGCCAACACTTGGCTATTGTAGTTAAGTCCCACTTTTCTGTCTCTCTGATAACAAATGAATCTCCTTCTCTTTTCAATTTGTTGTGCAAAGCAGGTCAATAGAAAACCATTTATTTTTTCTCTGTCCTGTGGATAGCGGTGAATGATTGTTGCTGAATCACTACATCTGTGGGGGTCGTGGTTCTCTGTATTATTAATTGTCTTGTTCCTCATCTTTTCAGTTCTAAAAAATAAAAGAACAGTCAGTCTCCACCTGATTGTTGAAACGCTATGGACAAGTACAAACATGCTCATGTTTAAGTAGTATTTTTTTTCATGATGCATTTGCTGTCTAGTTCTTTTCTGTAGCATATGCTCTACTATGCATTTCAATGAGTTTTATGCAAATACATAGATATAAATGGTTCAGCAACACGTCGGTGGAGGACACTGCACATATAACTATCATTTTAAATGCTATACTCCATGGTTATTGACAAATTATAATACAATTACAATGATACGGGTCATGAAAATAAGCACTTTTCATAAACGTCTTATTCAAGGTTTAAAGATATTTACTGAAATTTGTTTTTGTTTGTAATCGATATATATAAGTATAGTTATAAATTACAGGTAAATGAACCTTCATAATAAGATACTGAGGTTTCTCCAATAATAGTTATCGTTTGATATTTTTAGTGAGCCATGCTGCTACTTTTTGCTGGTCGAATGGTAAATGGTGATAAAATTAACAGAACTCTGTCTCTACTGATTAATCTTTGTATTAAATTTTAAGGCAGTGGTATGAGTCATAAAATACATATTCAAGTTTGTGCCAAGTATTAGAAAAATAAATCACTTAAGCCTCACATTTGCTTGATCATCGTAGGAAGTAGTTGTTTACCAAGCAGTAAATGCATTCCAGAGCAGGAATGCATTTGTCCTTGTGATATATTTCATTGTGTATATCTGTGCTGTCCCTGCATCGAATTTGCATAGTCTTATTAATGACTTTAGGGATCTGGTACAACTCTAATCAGTAGGGCAGTCATCAGCCACTGTGTGGTTTTACCTCACACCAGTGTATTGTTCATCAGGAAAGCGATGTGCTCTGTTTGTGGCTGCAATAAATATGAGGACACCAACGTGCGAAAGTGTGCTCAGTATGGATCCATGTGTCTACAGATGTACAATGGAGTATTTTCTCAGAAATAAAAGAAAACAGTGATTTTGTTTTTGGTTCATCTTGGTTTGTTATTGGTTCTGAATATGTGCAAATTGTGGCGGTCAGTCAATTTCATTTTGAAGTCTTAAAACTACACACACACACACACACACACACACACACACACACACACACACACACACACACACACACACACACACACACACGCACACACACGCACTATAGTCCTCAATATACAAACATAATTGGTTGTTCTTAAGTTTAATTTTTCTGAGTGATTATTTACTATAATCGCCATTTGAGGTAATTTAAATGCGAAATATAAAACTAGTATTCCTTCAGACATACCAGAAATTATAACAGGACATAAAAACAACACATGATGAAATAAGTACAGGTCATTCTGAGTCGTTCTTGATCCTTTGTTGTTTTAAAAAAATAACCGTTACATGATTTCAAACTTAATATAATCAAGTTTGCAGACTTAAATCAGAATTTATTTTTGTATTGTTTGATGAACTGTTCATTCCCAAATCAACTTCAGTCCCATGGTGCTTCAAATATCAAAGCTTATATAATTATATTTCCTACACACTAACTCTTTTCATAAATCTGCCTTGCTTTACACCTGTAAGGCAGTAATTTTGTGCTTTGACCCCTGAAAGAACTGAAATAACTTAAGTTATTTCTATTTGTCAGAAACTGGCAATTTTACATTGTGGATATCTGTGAACAAAGAAGTATCACTGCCGCAAAGAAGCGACACTCTTTTTTGCGTAAAGCCAGCAATAAATTCATTGATTGATAAATGGCTTAGCAGATACGGAAATGAATGGACAGCATGTACAAGGCCACTAAACATCTATCTTGTGAAGCATCCAAATACTGTACATAGGGACATAGGATCAATGTTTTGCTTTGCTCTCATCTGATAGTTTCAAACCTACTGATAGCAATAGCTAAATGGATGCTGCATATACATGACCACCAGTGGAATATATGCAATAATATTAGCCACTGCTACTTTAATTCTAACATACATATGGACAGCAGACGTTACAGTAAAACATTACAGAGTTTTATGAGTTGTTATTTCTTGCATTATTTTTTCCTTCCTTTCATTTGTGCTAATAATATAATTTGTTTGCAACAGACTTAGAAAAAATCTGAAAAGTTGATCAAAAAAACCCAGCTTGTCTCTTCAGAGTAGTCAGTGTCAGACTAAAGGACATACTTAAATCAATTTTCTGAAAGGCAGAGGGAATAGAGACCCAATCTTCATCTTGAGACTGCAAGGCGAACGGGCCATCCAAACACCAATAAGACATGTATCTCTGTTTTATTGACTACCAGAAAGTATTTGATAAGGTTCATTACGATAAATTGTTTGAGATGTTTGCAAACGACAAGGACATGGGAACCGTAAGGTCTACTATGATCAGCTTGCTGTTGTCCGTCTCCCAGATCCAGTAACATATTGGTTTACCATCAAAAGATATGCAGATGACACAGTTCTACTTGCTTCATGTGAGGAACAGCTCCAATGACTGTTCAATACAGTGGCAAATACCAAAGCTTCATGCTGCCACAACATGATTCATGAAAGTATAGTAGGTATAACAAACCTCAAAGATTAAACTGACATTTTTCATCTGAAGTGGTTAAGTTGCCCTTCAAATGATTAATTAGAAATTAGTGTTAATTCAGTGAATTGAATTATATTTTAGCAATCTTATTGTATTGGGAATAATTTGCATTTGTTATTTATAAATAATCAACCTGTTTGTACTGCGATTGTGTCTGTCATGGTGGTTATAAAGGCCAACAGTATGCTGGGTGCTGATGCCATAAGAGGATGCTTCATGCTCGTATGTTCAAACTTAAATGTGCTGCTATTTTTAGTTCATGAAACGATAAGGAGTCAGATCTGACATGCTTTAAGTTTTCTTTAAAAATTTCTGAATGTGTACATTCTCAAAATAGTATTTATTCCATGTTCTCACTGGTTTGCAGTCCTGTCATTGTCAGCTATTTTTAAAGTATGAACTGTCCGGGACATGTGAGTTTTACATGAGCATATTTACAAAATATAGCTGCAATGTCAGCTTTTTTCAGAAGCACATGTTTTTCATGTGTCTTATTTCTCTTTTCTTGTGCTTTTAGATGGAGCCTTTCAAAATCACTCTCGGTTGAGGACGCCTCCACTGCCTCTCTCCCACTCCCACTCACCAAACCATCAGCACCATACGGCCTCCATTAACTCCTTGAACAGAGGCAACTATACACCACGTAGTAACCCAAGTCCTGCCCCCACAGACAGCTCTGTTCCCCCAGAGGGCCCAGCCAGTGGTCAAGAGAGTGCGCCCGACAACTGGCTGCTCAACAGCAACATCCCCCTCGAAACAAGGTACTGTGTAAATTGTCTCTCTGGCAATGTTTGAGGATGTTGGCGTCCATGAGAAAGAGTTTGAGCTGGTGCCATTGAAAATAAGTTTAGGCATTATATTATATGGAAATTATATAGGTCAGTGCTCACACACGTCAACATTTGTGATAATATTATTTTGTGGGGAAAAAAGGGAAAAGCACGGTTTTGATTTCTCCATCTAATTTTAAGATTCCTAACAGGGTAATCCATTGAATTTAGACAGAAGAGTTAATATAATCACATTGGCTATAAAACAGTTCCTGCAAAATTATATTCAGGTTCTTGTAAGCAGGCTTCATCACTCCTCCACTTCAATCCTGAGTCTTTTTTTTTACATTACTTTGTAATCAGTTCTGTAGCACATTTCTCAATAGGAGACTTGTGTATGAATTACGTCTGTCAAGTGTTTTTTTTAGCTAAGGGAATACCTGTTGCTGTTTTTTTGCCTTGTCTTATTGTAAGGCTGTGACGAGTCAAGAGAGATGCAAATGATCTTAAATGTAATACTCCCTCAGCCAGCGGTTAACAAATTTGGCTTAAGAAAGCCAAATTTCTTGTGTGGCCGGGTCACAATTAAAAGTAAACACTTAAAGCAATCCATAAAATAATTTATATCTCACTTATGTGTGTAGTGTATATATCAGATACATTTCTACAATTTCAACTGTTGATCACAGGAAAATAGCTAAATCACTGTGGTTAAAAGACGGGATTTTAACTAGAATCATTGTCACATCACTCAGTTATTATGAAATTGTTCAGTCAACAGAAAAATGAGTATTAGTCTCATCTGTTCAGATCACAGTTAATGGTTATGATTTACTGCACCTCACCCTGCTTCAGTGTTTAGCCTGTGCAGGAATTCCCTGTGGAGCTAAAAACAGATGTTGAGTAAGGATGCAACAGGCAAGAGTTCTGCTTAAAGGAAATATGGAGCTTTTATTACCCATTTGCTTCACAAAATTTTAACTGCTAAAATTTCAGGAATTAGTTTTATCTTCACATACAAAAAAGTATTGTAATAATAATATTTCACCTTTACTTAGTTAATACTATTACAATGGCAGTCTCTGTTCACTATTATAAAATTTAATGAGCCTGATAAATTCTATACTGGGGGTCTTATCCTGTTCCACCACTGGAGAGATGCCAGGGATTGGTTGGCCTGTTCGGCCTCATCAGACCATATCTCTTGCTCTTCATTAAAAGTTTTGTTCTTTAAAGTCTAAACTTGTTAAGCCATGAAGATCAGGGATCAAAAACGTTGTTTTTCTTTTGAATCAGTTAATTATGTTTATCCTGCCCGATGCATGTGAACAGTTCATTCCTCCATTACATTATTAGAGTACATATATTTTCTTATGGAATGAATTTCCTGCAGGTAAAAATGAATTATGGGAGAAATGAGACACATACCTGTGGTAAATGACCATTAACAGAAACCTGAATTCATTAGTCTTTATTTATTTAGTTATTTCACTGAGTTTTATAATATGTCAGTCTCGACAAAAACAATTATAGTGATGGATACCATCCATCATGAAAAGGATAAAATATTATTCTCAAGTTCAATTTAATTAAATTTGAAGTTAATATTATAAAACATGTGTTAGAAGCCTTAAGATTTTATTTGTAAGTGATGAATTTTTTTCTTCCAACCACAACCTTAAAGGAGCCAGAATACTCTAATGTTTATCAGAGAGGAGCAAGACGCTTGCAGAGAAGGGCAGGGCTCGTACAAAACAAGGTATGGCAGTGCCCAAATGAGGGAAGCACAAGAGGTAGATGTTATTTGTCTCACACTTTTGTACAGTAGTTCCATGAGGGCATTGGTTTCTTTGACTCACACCATCAGTCTTCATTTGTCAGTTGTTGATGTTGTTTGGTGATCACATAGTGGGTTGTCATTTCTGTCTTTCTTGCACGGACATCTCACACAAGCTTCATATCCATTTTTCCACCTGTGTGTAGAAACATAGCAAAGCAGACATTCCTAGAGACTTTACAGGACAACTTCATTGAGATGGACATTCTGGCATCAGCAGGCCACGATGCCTCATACAATGACGGGTATGTTGCATGTTTGCTACCTGGCTCATACTACAGTCAGAATCTGCTTTGCCATGAAAACAATAGTGATGGCTGCACTGTTTTTTCATTGAACATCTTCTGTTTTGAAATGGTGTCAATCCTCAGTGTGTGTTTCAACTAACAATTTTCAAGTAGTATCTTTGGATTGGATTGTTTTTCACTTATGTTAAGTGTGACTGCTTTATGGAATGCAGTAGCCTGTGTTGTCTCCTATTTCTACAATAGGATACGTCAGAGACTGGTCCTGATATTTAGAAATAAATGATGTTCTCAGTGACTTCCCACATCATACATTGTAACGTGGCATTCAATCACATCCATGTCACTGTCACTTAGGAGCTTCTTGTAAACTTGTCACTAAAACAGTTTTGACAACAGAGTCGCTGCCACTGGCTCTGATGGGCTCCTCATGAGGCTCTTGGACATGTGGCATTACACGTGTTTTTAGAGATAGCCAGCCATGTTGTTCAAGGACATATAAATTTGTCATACCCTATGCTGCAATCTTATCTACGGTGTCTCTTGTGCGGACAGCGTTGACAGTTACTGGGAATTGCTCTTCTTCATGCTGATGTGAATACATAAATGAGCCAGCTGTGGTCACTTGTGTAAATTAGATTTCATATTGATCACATTTTCATCTGAACACAACCCAGAATGCTTTAGTAGATAGTCACAAATATAGTCACAAATCTAGTAAACAACTGACTAGGGTAATGGTATTGAATGTGCTTTGAAACAGGATTATTTATCGGTGGAAGGAGCTGCACTTGGGCAGACAATAACCCTCTGCCATCATATGATAGATGCCCCTGACAAATATGTATTTTAGTTGAGACCAACAGGAATATGTGATTTTTTTCCAGGCACTTCCTGTTCAAACCAGGTGGAACATCACCAATGTATTGTACAACATCACCAGGATACCCTCTGACCTCCAGCACGGTGTACTCACCTCCCCCACGCCCTCTTCCCCGAAACACCTTCTCCCGACCTGCCTTCAGCCTGAAGAAACCGTACAAGCACTGCAACTGGAAGTGTGCGGCTCTCAGTGCCATGCTCATCTCAGTAACACTTCTGTTCCTGTTGGCCTATTTCATTGGTGAGTAACCTCTGAGACTTCTACGCACTAGGGTGGGTGCTCCCATTGATCCATCCACTAAATCCATGGTCTGTTCTGTCCCTACTGTCATCTGAGTTTAACAGTGCTGTATTTACATTCTGTACTGTGCATGTATATAATTATATGTCACGCACCGAGAATCATAGATTGATTCTTGGTCTGTACACATTGTTCAAAATAACACTGACAATCATAGACAGGATTGGCTATGGCACGCCTACATAGACAGGCCATCCATTTTCTTGCTTCTGTAAAGAGGCCAGATAGGGAATGGATTAAAAGGGACGTCAGCCATCAAACAAAGAGAACATTGCACATTTTGAACTGTCACACATCAGAACAGTATGACAGCAGGTGGATAGGTGGGGAGCCGGGGTTATGTTCATAAATAGAATGTGGAAAGTAGCAAATTATAGTGTGGAAACAGTGAAACAGTTTAGAAACATTTTGCCAACATAAATAACAAAAGAACATCTGATCCATAATCATCTTAGATAATAAGATGATTTATTTAAATTTTTTAGATGCATCATATGCGTATTGTAGGGAATCACGGGAAATACTTAAAAACAAATACAGGTAAATAAATATATGTTGAGGAATAGGAAATAAATTGAATTAAAGATGAAATTAAACACAAAATTCAAACTGGTATAGAGTAAGAAAAACATGCTCAACATGCTCAAAACACTGGGGATCATTACAAGAGACAGATGAAAGAATCAGAGTGTGACATACAATCAAGGTGAGTAACATACAGTAAGATAAGATGTCTTTAAAAAGATAAGGAGCAGAGGTTAGCATTTTTAAAGAATATCAAGGCCTAGGAGCAGGTATATGACATGTTGTCAAGTGAAGTCTCCTTGTAATACAGTATGTTTTTTGAGTATTGTTGGTTAAATCACATAATCATTGAAATAATGCTGTGAAGGGTACTGTTGATTTAAAGATGTTTTTACAATGTTTGTATTTAGATATTTTTCCACATCATTGCTACCTTGATTGGCAGAAAGTTCAAAGGACGTAATAATGTTCAATAATTGCTGTCAGTGTATTTACATTTAAGTAAGAAATGTACTTCCTCTTTTATTGCTATTAAAAAAAACTTGGTTTTGATCTATTTAATATATATTTAGTTTTATAGTATATCTGATTGGCTGTGAATATGTTTTTAACATAAAAAGTAACACAGGTAAACTCTGTGTTGCACCAAAAAGAAATGGTGAGAGCATTGTAATTCATATGTATGAAGTCCATGAATGAGCAGCCTGATACTTTGTCCGTGGTCTTCAACAGTGAGATAAAGAGGTTCTTGAGGACATTTGTTATAGATATGCATTATGCTGTAATCATCACAGAAGCTATCATTCCTGTTTTCCTTTAGGCCAAACTAACTAAATCAGGTTATTAATTTTTCCACTGCAGCCGGTTAAATTCTTTCATTTAAAATTCAGAACAGCTCTTGGTTAAAAAAAAGTAATCTGGTGTCTGCTCATGGTAATTATCTGTAATTATCCAAACCTAAATCTAAGATTTACATATCCAGAAATTTGAAATTAGCAACAGTGTTGATACGGTTTATGTCTTGGTTTAGTGCATTCAACTCGACCAGAAGCCAGACAGCCACATCACCCTCATAGTACTTAATCAGATTGTGTAATTATGCCCTGCAAAACTTCTACCGTCTCACGATGCACCACAGTAAACACGTCAGAGACCCAACATCACCATAAGGTCGATTGGAATTTCCAATCAAGAACAAGGACCATGTTTAATTAATGGCTGATGAGAAAATATATTTAATTTCAAGTGCAATTAATTATTGAAGCCTGTAATTGGAAACTCAGGGTGAGCTTTTTAATGAACCCAATTACCCCTTGTGACAGATGTCTTGACTTGAAGCATTTTTTAAATATTTTTTTTGTCACAGTTTTGTAAATCTGCACATGACAGGTAGAGGGATTGTGATTGTGCTCTTTTTAGTGTGGCCTTAAAATCAGCTGCACTATTTTTTGTATATGTTCCACATTTTAGTATCAGTATCAGCGTCACCTTAAGTAAAACTTCCCTTTGGCTTGTCCCGTTAGGGGTCGCTACAGCATAGATAGATACTTTAATAATCCCGGAGGAAATTTCACATATCCATATCCACATGTCATCCTTCTTCCATTTTAGATGAACGCTAACATTTGTTTGACAAAGTTTTTTATGCCGGATGCCCTTCCTGCCATTTGGTACTGGCCTACAGTTGACACTGGCCTGTGCCCCCGTAGGGCTACAGATGCTGGGGATTAAACCCACGAGAAAATCGCATTAAGTGTCCAGTAAAATTCAAACAGGCTTAATCTCAGAATGAAAAATCTGATTTTACATTGCCCTTACAAAGTCAGTCCATTGTTAAATTTTATTTCATTATCCCATTGTGGTGTTGTTGCATCTCAACATTATGATAAAAAAAGAGTACACCAAAACCAGTGGTCATTCAAAGAGGGAAGTGCTTCGTAACATAAAATGTGTTTATTTATTGTTACATACATTCTGCCCTCCATTCCAAAGTCATATTTAGATAATGTTTCTTTGAATTCCTTGAAATTTGTTGGATGATTCACTTCCCTCCCCGGGCCCCGTCAATGCTTGATCCGATTTAGGAATATCCAATTTTGTTTGACTGTTTCATTATTTTTTGCCATTTGGATGTGAGCACCTTCATTGATTGCATGATCTGCCCTGCAGTTCAAGTCTAAGTTTCTCCTTATAAGGAAGGCTTTTCCAAAATCAGGTGGATAATATGAGCATTGTCTGCCATTGTGTGCACCTACCTGGGTAGTTCACGCCGACCTAGCAAACAGTGTGAATGATTGAAGAAACTAACGTAACAATATTAAACTTAAAATAGTCAAAGAAGTTCACCAAGCAAATACCAAGAAATGGGTTACAGTTCATCTTTCGACTTCAGTTGCAAAGTCCAGATGAGTTTGGGCAGGGTGCAATTTGTCAAAAAATAAGCAACCTTCACTCTTTTAGTTATAAACTCAATCAGGCCCTGTGAGCCTAAATTCTTACCAGTTTAACACTCATATTTAATATAAAATTTAAAAGACATGAAGCGTTTAATTTTTTGTGCTGGCCACAATGTGGAAGATGACCCAGTTGGGCTTCAGGACCAATGCTCACCATCCTTGTTTGCTGCGTCATGTGTGTCAGAGCTGATATGTGCTAGGGCATCAGGCGCCCTTGCACATACTGTATGTTGCCGTAGCACAAATTTTAAACCCTTCCCTGTATAACTGTTGAATATTGACAAATTATTTTCTTATGTCCCAATAAAGCTCTCAATTTCTGCTGTATTTTTATAACAATCATACACAGCTCCATACCCAGTTTTTCTAACAACATGCATTTATGAACATTTCTTTCACAGGCCGTTATATATGGTATGGATATATGGTATGGATCTACAGTAAACCAATTAAACTATGGTTTTCTTTCAGGCTTTGGAAAATTCTGTATCAATTTAAACAACGAACATGTCTTTGTCATTGTTCCTGATGTGTTACTACAGTAAAGTTACATATTGCTGGCTGTTAATGTCATTGATTTTTTTTTGGGGGGGGGGGGATTAATTACCAGTGTAATTAACAGTAATATTTTTTGTGAAGTCCTTTTATCCAAAACCAAAAAACCTTTAATTTAGATTTTTTAAATGCTCACAGAATTTGATAATTTTGGCCAGTAAGACTGGAAATAGGGCTGTACTCATCATCACATCCATTGAAGTGTACATTGGTTGGAAAGTACACCTCAGATCAGATTACAGAAGAATAAGAATGCTGGTAGATGACTCAATCTGCACTGATTTTCTTACACTGGTGGAAAAGTCTACACAGCAGTACAGTACTACTGTATCGTTGTTACCTAATTGGCACATGGTGTGACCCAACTTCCTGCCAAGAGATAAGGGAAAGTAGGGCACATCAGGTGCTAGACAAAAGTGGATGATGCTGCGAAATTCAGTACTCTTGACAGGTCAGTGGCATGGTTGGAGCACATTCATAACTTGTCTCTGCCTGTAGCCATCTCATTAGAAGTACCTTGTTATTTGTACAAACTGCCAGTCCTCATTTTTTCAGCAAATTGCAACCGCTTTTCTGAATAATATTGTGACATGTTAGCAAAGTTTTAAAGTGAGAAAAACAAAATCAAGAGGCTCTTCAGTCGTTCAAATTCAGTGGTATGCATATTTTTAACTAAGTTCCATGAAGTTGGTTCAACTAAATTTTCATGAACATGGGCATTGTTTTCTATTTGGTTTTCCAAATCAATCTGCATGGCATGTGAATTGTACCAGTGTATTGTGTAGCAAATATAATTCTGCTGTATTGAACTTATAGAAAATGACAGCCACAACATTTGACCGTGAACATGTCACTTTCAAAAACAACTACAGACCGTCAAGGGTGAGAAGTGTGTATCACTTCACACTCAACTTTTGTGTCATGGGTGTGGTTTTGACCCACAGGCAGAACACTGGAGGAGAAGTCTGTATTCAAAGCCTTGGGGGAAAGCCCCTAATGTCCCAAAAAAAGTTCTTAGGTGTTAGGGTTAGGGTTAATCCTGAACCTGTAGCTGAGTCTGCTCTGGGGCAGACTCGGTTAGAGGTTTAGGGTTGGGATCAGGTTCGGGCACAGGTACAGACTATTTGACATACTTAGCAGTGTGAATTCTCAAAGATTCTCTGGCAACCTGTCTGGACCGTACCCAACCACTTGTCCATGATCAGCGACACCCATGACCTGCAAAGCAGAAAAAAATGGTTGTGACAAGATGATTATGGTTTGTTCGTCTACAAGAAAATGAATGAATGGATGGATAGACGGAAGGAGGGTCGGACGATCAGAAGGACGGAATTATAAACTCAATCAAGCCAGGTTGAGTGTAGAGAAGTATGGGATTTGGAACAAAACATGGGAGTCTTGGAATGACACCTTGTTCTTTTATGCGTATGTACGCATACCACCTTAAATGTCGAACTAGAATATAAAAGCAAAATGGCAAACAAAGAAATCTGGCTCTTAACTGTTTGTCCTCTGCTGACAAAGTCATCTTTCCAGGTTGGACAGACACAAAACAGATGATGGCCTTGTGGTTGAACATTCATCATTTTAGGCCATGTTTTCCCAAATGTGAAATTATTTAACATTCCTTGAATGTGTTTCACACGTCTAGTTTTTGTTTGTTTTTTAAAAAGACCCAATTAAATTTGGACTTGATACTCGTTGATCTAAATGGAGGAACCAGGCAGGGGAGAGTTCTCTAATACATCTGTTCTTGATATAGTATCCTCTGGGAACAACCATTGTTTTTCATTCATCACAAATGATAGTCTGAACTGCCACTTGTCACATTTATTTGGCGCTTTCAGCCAGTTTCAAGTTAATAGCTGAGACAAGACAAGGAAACCTTCAGCTACACTCTGGATTACATATGATTTTACACCAGAGAGTTTTCATAAGATATACATTGTTTGATAAAAGGACTTTGAGACTGCGGTTTGGTACATGGCAATTAGTAAAGTGTATTATTACCCAAATGACAGGTGTTGTATTTGTACTCTTAAAGGCTTAAAATCACTCTATGCCCTGTCATCCATTTTGCTTTCCTTGCATTGCTGTATTTCCATTAAGTTTATCATTTGTGAGTAACATTTTCCCACGAGAAAAAGATGATAAGACTGAGTGGTGGGGGAACACAGAAACCTTTGCCAAGACCATGCCATTTGGAAGGGTTTGTGGACAGGGTTTAACTTAATTTTTAGTAGATAAACTTGTCATATTCAGTTCTTAATCCAGGTCTTCAACAAACATTAATCACCTCTATGGAACGCTGTCCTTTTTTTGTGTAATGCTAACAGACAAAGAAACAAGAAATACGCGAGCATACTAACCAAAACTAAACTAAATTAAAATAAAATAAACTAATCATTCATATAACCTTGTTAACTGAAGTAAGATTGCTAATGTAATAGATAAATAACTTTTTTTTAATATGTAAGAGGTCAGCAATGCTCTACATCCCTGTACACCCATTATGTGACAAAGGCCCCAACTACACATGCACTGAAAAAACAAATATCAATTTTTGAGATGGGGCTATATATGAAAAAGTCCACTGATAAGTGTTTCATGATATAAAGTCATGAAAATGAAAATAATTAAATATCATTCATTTCATATAGGAATATTTCCCACATTTTTTCCAAATAAACAACAATTCATTATCTTCTAGATGTTGATCTATGGTACAAGTGAAGGTGTGTTTAAAGCAGAGACTCCATAATTTAAGGAATAAATTACCCGAATATGTTCCCTTCACAATGTCCATGTCTGGGTTCATGTGGGAGTTTAAGGGCCCGACGTCAAGCTCTTCAGTTTATTGCCAAGAGAACAGAGATACACTCTAAGTATTGTGTTCTCCCAACAGTCTCAAACCTGGTAAGTAAACAGAACATGCATTTACATGTAAGTTTCATTCTTTAATTAATTTGAAAAATGTTCAAAGAGAACAAATGACAAATTACTTTTGAGACACAAAGTTTAAATTGTCCACTATTGTATGTTTCTCCATTTTGTAAAATGGTGCGTTTTATACTAAGAGTGTTAGATTAGTATATCCCACTCACGTCTATTTTTTTTTCTATTTGGAACAGGTATATTTTTTCTCTGTCTTCTGAATTCTCACTGAAAGGCTTGTTGGTGATATTAAGTAGTGTACACATTCATAAACAGAAAATCCTGAGAACATAGTGGAAGAAACATTATTGAGAGGTCTTGCTCTCAGCTTCAGTTGAAAATTCTCAGATAATTTTGTTAATAATTAAATTGCATGCTTATTTTGTTTAGGAGCTTAAAGGAAATGACAAAACCAATAAAATAGCTATATTGAATTCTTGTAGCTTTTTCTGCTGACCGTTGATTTCCAAGGTGGCTTTTGCCTTGCTAAGCTAATCTTGTCCATTCTCTTATTGGTGATCTGTCATGGTCTGCCCCTCCTCCTCTTTCCTGCACTCGGCTGCCATTGTTCCGAAGGACATTTCTTTTGTCGACCTTGTAAAATATCAGCGTACTTCATCCACTGTTTTCACATTGAAACAACCCTGGTGTCTTCCTGCTGATGTGCTTTTTCTTTTGTCCCCTAGTTTTGTAGGGGAATGGAAAGGCAATTGGGCTTGAAAAAAATCACAGGGCAATGGGGTAATGCATGCCTTTGTTGGTGTGGCTAAACAGATATTGTCCCACAAATTCAGGATGTTCTTATATTAGTCATCAGTACGAATGCCATTAACCATTAAACCATCTATTGTTCTTTATTGTGTGACATTTACTTCCTGTTCTTCTATCTCACAGCTGTCACTCCAGGTTTAAAAGTTCTTGTTCATTTCTGATGTTAGTTTGGATATAATTCCTGTTGTTTTTCTTGTCTTTCTTTTTTTTTTGTTTACATAAAATTAACTCCAATGTAATTCAAGCAATCCTATTAAATTTAATTCTGTGATTGTCTGATGTTGAAATTGCAGCCATGCACCTTTTTGGATTAAACTGGCACCTACAACCCATGCAGAGACAGATGTACCAGTTATCAGAGGACAATACAAGTGGCCTACCCTTTCCCACTCATTTGAGCTTGCCACCTCTGGGCAACACGGGATTGGAATTACCTGACCGCAAGGGAAAAGATGATAGTAAGTTAAATTTTTATTCATTATAGATACATTTTGTCAAATAATTCTTCCATTATTTTTTTTTGTATTGAGCTGATGTTTTTTCCGGATTATTTCCATGACTTTTTGCAATCCATGAAGTACTGACAAACTCACCCTTGAATAGAAGAATATTACCCAAATAAATAAGTTTGTAGAATCTTGAAGTTACTGGATGACATTTTGGAGTTCAAACAAGTTTGTTATTATTTTGTATCCCAGTTTAACATTATGTTTGCATGTCTCTTCGGTATGCAAAGAGATTGGCATTGTAATCCTTTGAAAGTTGTTGTAAGTGAGAAAGCGTTATTTTTCTTCCTGGAGGGAGAAAATGGAACAGCTTAAGGGATGGAGTATCCAGGGGCTGGAGGGGGATTAGCCACTCTGTCCTCTTCAGAGCGGATGTGATCCTTTCATCTCCTAGTCTGGTCTGCCTTTCCTGGCAGCCAAAGAAAGCATGTGCTCACCCCACAGTACTAACTGTTCAACTTGAGGAAAGTTTGTTCCATACACAAACAAATGGGCTCCAATATAATCACGTGATTTGCCACTGGCGGTCTACAATAGGTAGAAGATGGGGTCATTACCATATAGATGAGTCCAGGAGTTGTCTTTTTTTTATTTGCCAAACAGAAGAAAGTCTGTAGCTGACAACAAACATGACGAGAGCTGAGCTTAGACTGACAGCAGCTGCTGATAGGAAATCAATAGCCATAGTTTTTGAAATAAGACTCATTTGGCAGTGCTGTTAACAGAAACAATAATGATCTATCTAATGTTTGTTTGAAGGTGATGCAGACGTGAAATTGAAAGTTAGACTCTGTGGGTCTTGCTTTTCCATCTGAGCATTATATTTGAGATTTGTTTCCAGTATGACAGTCGTTCATTTAACTATGAGCTACTCTCAGTCTTACTGGTCCCCAAATTATTTTTCATTCAGACAGCCTGATTAGTACTACATTAATGTACAATATAAATGGAAACATACTTCAAAATGTGGAAAGTTTGCCTGGGTTTTGCAGCGTTATGTTAAGTCAAGATCTGTGAGAGCGTGTCTTGTCTTCCCTGATAAAATCCAACGACAAAGATAGACTTTGAGAAGACAGCCATCTGCTGTGCCACGTGTAACCCAAAGCCATGTCTGCCACAATGTCCTGATGGTACTTTGTATAGACGCCTGCTTTAGTAGACTTCACTGCTCAATTTTGCTCATCTACATGGGCAAACAGATGCTACCATTTCCAAAGAGTTCGATGTAAGATGCATTGAAGAGTATGTGGAAAATCCTCGGCTGTGCATGTGCTAGTATTGGTATGGTTCAAATATTAGTGTCCTCCTTCTATTCTCTTTCTATTGAAATTGTAATTTTTGATTTATACTCAGAATGTTAACCAACTGACAGACTTGTCATGTTTGAACAAACAGCCACAGCAAAACAGACATATTGATCCAACATTAACACATTGATGTCATTGCTTTGAAAGAATTGTACCCCAGTGTTGAAGTGCAGTTCATTATTTTTAAACATTGTTCAGGAATCAGCACAAAACACTTAAAGACATAACTAGAATTTGTATAAAGAATTTAAAAAAATCATTTAGATTTTTTGTACATTTGTTGTTTCTTGCACTGAAATTAGAACTGGAATTCATGACAATGGTCAGTCATAACCTTTTTTTCCGTTGGCTGTCAGGAATGTGACTGAATATCTGTGATATGGTCAGACTATCATGCTCCAGCAGACTGACTCCCTCTGTGTTCCATATGCTAGATTGATGATGGGATCCCTTTGACTGATGTATTTTGTGTGTGATCCAGGCAAATTGGACAGCTTGTTCCCAGATGAGAGCTACATTGATATGGGGGAAATTGACGTGGGCCGTAAGGTCGCACAGCAGATTCCTCCTGGTGTCTTCTGGAGGTCTCAGGTCTTCATTGATCATCCTATGTACCTGAAGTTTAATGTGTCCCTGAGCAAAGATGCCTTAGTAGGAATCTATGGGAGGAGAGGTCTACCTCCGTCACACACACAGGTAGGAAATATTTTATTATCATGGGCAGCAATTCATGGCAACATACTGCTATTATGTTGTTGTGTGGAATACTGTACTGTGCAACCATGTCAAAAATCAAGTTTTCCTTTTCTTTCTAAAATTTTCTTCTGCATCAACTGAATTAAAAACATGTATTTAACATTTTAGGAGTGTTTCAGGAATACCAACCAAATCATAAATCTCTACATTGTATTTTAAATAACTATTATATACTTTATTATTAATAATTTTTTGGAGGAATTTATGTGAAATTCCCTTTACTTTCAGTATCAATATTCAATATTTCATCCATGAATGAAACAATGATGTGAGGCTGAACTGATGAGGAAAGACTTTCCTTTACACGAATGTCCCATCATCTAGCAGCACCAAATCAGATGAACTATGATTTTAATCATATTATCATAGAGTATTGGTATCTGGTGGAAATGTAAGTACTTCCCAACTACAATGATTACACACAGAGTGGCAGATCAATCAAGCCTGCTATTTTTATGTAGATGAAAAGAAGACACATTGGCATTCATGGAGGCAATACTATATGAAGTAATGTGTTGCAAGTGTTTGTAAACATTACTACTTTTAAATCTTTCACCTACTTCTAATAGTTTTTAGAAATGGGTTTTCATACTGTATATGATGTGTGATTTGGAAAACTATGACTACACTTTCAGCCACGGTGTTGGACTTAATCAAGCTTCTATGTGATAATGACTTGCTGACCAACGCTCTGCTCTAATGGTGTGTCTACGATCATCTATCAGTCATTCTCAACTTTTGTGTGTCTATCTGCAGTTTGACTTTGTGGAACTATTGGATGGGCGGCGGCTCCTGGTCCAGGACATCCGTGGTCTAGAGGGTCCTGTGGCATTGCAGCGCAGCTTGGTACCCATCACCACACACGACACAGGTTTCATTCAGTACATGGACTCGGGCATCTGGCACTTGGCCATTTACAACGATGGAAAAGAAACTGAAACTGTCTCCTTCCTTACAACCGCCATGGGTGAGTGTCCTGGGCATGACCTGCTGCTGAAACATGTAATGGCAATCCACATAATCCCCACAGCACCAACTGGCAACACTCCACAACAAACAGGCCTTACTTGGGGCTTGAGTCTGCAAAAGTCTCTACTTGTAGCAGATTTCAATAGATGATTTCAATGCAGGTTAATCAAGGTGAAGTTGAATATTACAAAAATCAGGACATCGCTGCTATCCTGCTATGCCCCTGAGTACGGTATTGAGAGATCATAATATCCTCATTACCCTGAGTGTCTTCCAAGCGAATCAGGGGTCCAACTTCTGGGAACCATTTGCATACAATTCAAAGTATCATTTTACCCTCCTGCTCATGCCATTCTTGATCATGACTTGTTCCAATTTCCATCTACTTTCCATATATCAAAGGAGGGCAGATATTTTTCTCCTTCCACTTACTCTGTTTGGCACACGACTATATTTCAGACATACGTCCATCGTTGTGGAGGTGATTTCATTTTATGTGCTCTTCTTTTGTGTTCTCCCTAAAGCGTCTTTGATTAGCACGGCAGTATCAAGCAAGGTGTGAGAGGGCCCGAGGTGTCGACTTTCACAGGGATGGCAGCTGGCAGCGGTTCTCACATGCTCTTTAATTAAAAGCTCCTGGGCCAGAGTCCATCTGTGACACGAGCTGTGCCAGGCAGCAGATCGATGAGAAGCTGTCCTCAACACTATTGTAACACTAAGTGGAGACAGGCAAGAGATGCCCCCTGTCTGTGCCAACAACAGCTGTAATTCAATACTTAATATATGATATGACACCTAGTAGGGTCAGTGCAGCATATTTACTTTCGCTTACTACTTTCTTGACATGATTTACGTGAGGACTGCTGTTGTGTGCATTAGAGGAAACACAGTCAATTAAGGTATTATAGATAACAAATGGAAACTGGAATTATTTGGGATGTGACAGTCAGACCTGCAATTCAGTGTCTGTCTGTTCATTTGTATCACACTTGATCTGCTCACCCCAGAAGAAGGCATAAGGGTCTTTTCTAAAATGGGTCACTGGTTAAGTGGCCTTCAGCAGAAATTGAATCTCACAACCTGTCTGAATTGTATTGAACAAGGCAGGGACGAACTTGACCTTCAGATAACGTGGCCCAGGCGTATAAATATATGGAACAATATCTAAAATAGACACATCTAGAGACATGAAAGTAGAGGTAGCAATGGCCAAACAAGGGGCTTATGATGACTTGTATGCTAGGTTGGACAGTAAGAAGGGAGAGACTGATCTATACCGGTTGGCAAGACAGACAGAGATGGGAAGGACGTGCAGCAGGTTAGGGTGATTAAGGATAGGGATGGAAGTCTATTGACAGGTGCCAGTAGTGTGATGGGAAGATGGAAAGAGTACTTTGAAGAGATGATGAATGAGGAAAATGAGAGAGAACAAAGACTAGAAGAGGTGACTGTTGTGGACCAGGATGTAGCAAAGATTAGTCAGGATGAAGTGAGGAGGGCATTGAAGAGGATGAAGAGTGGAAAGGCAGTCGGTCCTGATGATATACCTGTGGAGGTTTGGAAGTGTCTAGGAGAGGTGGCAGTAGAGTTTTTGACGAGGTTGTTCAACAGGTTCTTAGATAGTGAGAAGATGCCTGTGTAGTTGAAGGTAGACTATGAGCAGAAATGAGCATTTGTGAGCAGCAGTATGGTTTCTTGCCAAAAAGAGTACTACAGATGCAGTATTTGCTTTGAGGATGTTGATAGAGAAGTACAGAGAAGGCCAGAAGGAGCTTCATTGTATTTTTGTAGATCTGGAGAAAGCTTAGACAGGGTGCCCAGAGAAGAACTGTGGTGTTGTATGAGGAAGTCTGGAGTGGCAGAGAAGTATGTTAGAGCGGTGCAGGACATGTATGAGGACTGTAAGACAGTGGTGAGGTGTGCTGTAGGTGTGACAGAGGAGTTCAAGGAGTTTCCCTGAAGGGGAAAGCCGAAAGGAGAAGAAGAAGACTGTCGGTGGACATCTCTTCCTTTTTTGTATATATTAAAATAAAAGGTTTGTTTGTTGCACATAGGCATACCATAATGTATCTGGGGGGATGTGCCATTTTTTATATTATCTGCACCTCATTACTTGGTTAGGGATCTATGGCAATCTAAAATGTGTCCTACTCAATGTTTTGTATCACACTCCTCTGGAGCATGAAGCCATTTGTTCCTGCTGCCTAGTGGCAGACATGCTTCAACCAAAACGCAGCTCCCCATACTGCAGAGCAAAGTAAAGGAAAGCAAAGACCCATTACCAATGCCTTTTTTCCTACACCCTGCCTCACTGTATAGCAGAGGTTCTCTGTACACAGACGCCTATAATTCAGAGCAGCTGAGCACCTTCTGAGAGTATGGCAAGGCACTGATTAAACCTGCCTATGACACGCTGCTATGTCCTCACTTGAGAGATTTTCACAATAGTTAGCTCCCCTGATATGAAGGGTAATGAATTTCAATGAAGCTCTTCTTGAATCTGTGATTTATGCGTTGGCCTATGTCAAGTGAGTAGCTAAAAGATATTCATGGCATCCCTTACTGGCTCTCAGAGGAAACAGTCAATAGACAGGAGAGTGCATAGTCTCTAAACTGTCAGCATTCAGAATGTGAGCCCAACACTTTGCCTTTACTCAATTAAATATATGATGGCTTGCTGTTTGCCAAAGACAAACCCAGTACATGTAAAGGAAAGTCAACCTTAACTAGATTCACATCCATTCAGATTACTTTGTCTTTAGATTGTAGTTTATTTCAAGTCCTACTGTCCTTAAACAATGAAGAACAAATTGCATCCTTGCTTACATACAAGAATTGTAATGTTCACATTAGAAACACCCTGCATGATTGCATTATTGCTGGAAGATATTTTTAATGGCCGTAGTAAAACTCACTAGCTTTGAGCTGAAAACAAAATGCCAGGCCTCCCACCATAGGTAAATCTTCCTTAAGGAATCGGAATCCATCAAAATCTCAACAAAATGCAAATTTGCTTCTACCACCCTAGAGAATAGTTTCCTCTGCATTCTCTCACTAACCAAACATGGCAAAGGCCCGCGGTGCTGAAAACATCCATGTTGTTTCTCAGCTCACTGACTACCCCTCTCTTTTTTTCTCTGGATCTCTCATCTGCCTCTTTCTTTTTCTCCTTCTCTCTATCTTCCCTCTCTGTCTTTCATTGCATCCTCAGTAATGATTGACTCTCCAGAGTAAAGGGAAGCCGAATCCATGGCTCACATTTCTAGCCCTTTGTGGAGCACAAGAGATTCTTTGTTCAGTAAGTTTTGCCTCAGAGCTTCAGCTGCTTGAAGGCAAAGGACAAGATTGACTTGCTTTTCAGCAACATATCAGATTTGATTTAGTGACCATCATGTTTAGAATTCTGTCTTAGAGATCTTTGTTTTTCTCATGAAAGGGAGTGTCAGGTGATAGTATTGTAAGTTATTATTTTGTCAATATTTTCGATTTACAGAAGAAATGAAGAGAACCTGTGGTGCACTGGCGTCATGCCCGTAGTGTCCCCTGCCTCACGCTCCCAGTAGGCTGGGATAGGAGAGTTTTAAAGATGAATGAGTGAATGAATGAATGAAAGAGAGCTGAAACAAGCAAAAGAACTGCCAGTCTGTGATCAAAGAAATAAAGATTTATCAATAAGACCACACGTGACTATGAACAAGTGATGTAAGTAAAAAGAAATGAAAGTGAAAATATTGAAAACAGTTGGCTCAAGAGCAGTTACACAGAATGGTCACATTAAACTTAAATTTGCTTGACTGAGGTTTTTTCAAGGTTTGCTATTTACTCTGAAGCTGCTCATTTTTATGTATTTCAATTATATCGTGAAATAAAATACAAGTTCATCACAATTTTTAATAATGTTCAGCAATGACTATTTAGAAACTGCTCTCTGCATAGAATGAAAAAAATGGAGGGCTGTGATCAAATTCAACATCATGTTCAAATGTGAGCAGCATCTTGATGCAGCAGGTAGGGCTGTTGCCTCACAGTAAGATGGTCCTTTGTTCAATTCCACCTCGGGCCATCCTGTGTGTAGTTTGCATTTTCTCCCTGTGTCTGCATGAGTTCTTTCCTGTTTTGCAGTTTCCTCCCACAACTAAAAACATGGAACTTAGTTGAATTGGTCATTATACAGTAAATTGTCCAGAGGCATGAGTGAGAATAAATGAGGGTCTGTCCTTCTGTTTGGTTATGTGATGAACAAGCAACTTGTCCAGGGTGTACCCGCCTCACACCGGTAGCCAGCTGGGATAGGCTCCAGCTTAACCCGTCACCCGGATTCGGATAAGCGGCTGAAGATGAGACGATTACAGTCGTCTTGACTTCTAGAAGATTAATTCAGAATGAATGTTCAAATGCTTTCCAGCTGTGTGTTGTTGCACATGATGACTGTCACTTATTTCATCCAATGCATTTTGACCTTTGCTTTATGAGGATAGGAGCCTGGGTCATCAGCAACTGTTTACTCTCTTGATTCTCCCATATGGTTAAAATGTTGCTAACACACACAAAAAAAAAATATTTCAATGTGAAATACAAATGTTGACGGTGTTGAAGTTACTGCATGTTACTGTCAGTAGAAAAAAGACTAATATCAACCCAGAGAGAAGAGTGGGAGGAAAACTGTTTTTCAAATCATGTTACTCAAGGATGTACCTGATTGCTGTCTTGCAGATTCTATTGATGACTGTCCCAGTAACTGCTTTGGAAATGGTGACTGTGTTGCTGGAACATGTCACTGCTTTTTAGGATTCAGAGGACCTGACTGTGGGCGAGGTGAGTCACACCCTCAATCATAATGTCTTCAGTGATTTTCATCATTCAGATACATTGAGACATACTGATTAAATTTGAGTCACTGCGTGATCAAAATGGATACATTTCAATTGCTTTTTATTGAGATGTAAGATCTTGACAATTAAATTACTGAATACTATTACCAAAATAATTTTATGTCATTCCCTGTGTTACATTTCATTGCATACAATAATTCTTGAGTAAGACAAAGTCACTTAACTAAAATGTATTCAAAATGTTAGCAGTTTCTATATGCTGTCCTTAAATGCTGTACATTGCCATATATCAGCAGTATACTGGTAAGATGTTTGACACATTTTTCAACTCATTACAATGAATTGCAACTTACAGTAACTTTTGCTGCATTATGTGTTTTGGAGGCAAACATTTTGTGTGTTGGAAAATAAATTTTCAAAAATTTTTTCATCAGCTGTTTGTCAGACTCAAGCTTTAGCACACACTTACAATTATTTGATGTTATGGTTGGAGAGGTCCATTCAAATCAGTGTATGTTGTTTGTTCTTTTCCAAGCTGCCTGTCCAGTGCTATGTAGTGGGAATGGTCAATACCTTAAAGGTCGCTGCATGTGTCATAGTGGCTGGAAGGGCTCTGAGTGTGATGTTCCCACCAACCAGTGCATTGACATCACATGCAGTAGCCATGGAACCTGTATCGTGGGAACCTGTATCTGCAACCCGGGCTACAAAGGGGAAAACTGTGAAGAAGGTGATTTTCTTAAAAAGCTAAACACATAAGGATATAAAGTCAAGCATAGTATAGCTGCCATCTTAGATAGTTAGTGCTTCTTATTTTTAGAGAATGCTCGTAATGAGAATGTCTGTCAGGTTGATGTGACTTAATGATTTAATAGTCTACAGTGTTTGGTAGTAAAGATATGACACACTCTATAATGAGGAGCATTATAGTCATAACACTTCATACTTGGCATCCTAGGTGAATTTTGCTCTATTAATCATGGATATAATGTATTATGTTAACCACATCAGTCAATTTATTGTCTGATATTCAGACATAACGTTTCATGTTAATCCATTAGCAACTCTACATTCATAATGCTGGATAAGGCTTGACCAGATAAGATTGAATGAGTCATTGTGCTTGTCAGCTCTTGAAGGCTCTCATTTCAAGATGAAAAATGGACCCTGAGAGTTTGATGAATGAGGTTTGTGACATCCATAGGCCCCCATTCTATTTTGGGTATCCATAAGGAGTGGAGGGGAATGTGTACGAGGCCCCTTTTACACTTTTACCGTTCTTCCATACGACCTTCAGGCACAATGATTAATTGCCAGGAGAGACTTTCTTGTCAGTTAGCCTCTGATCTTTGTGCCTTGTGCCCAAGCCATCTGCTAAGAGGCAAGAGATCTTGTTTGTCTTGCTATAACCGCCTTTATATCCATTTATGTCTTGGTAAAGGGGCGATGCCATAGAGCAGCCTGCTGCACTCTTTGGCTAGACATTACTCCTTCTTGGCAACTCATTTCCCATCAGTGTGGGCCATACAGATATTGTCTACTGGAAAGAACGTTCACATGCTTATAAAACAATTGTAACTTTAAAAGTGAGCACTCCATTAACAGGGAAGACCTGTCAAAACAGGCATTAATCTAATGTTAACATGCCAATTGAAGCGATGCACGCAGATCCAATATATATAAGGGTTGAAGTAGTGAAAAACTAAGAAGTTTTTAAAACAGTTAATCATGCTCTCTTGCAAAGAATGGACCGGTGAACCTGGCTTTTTCTTGCTGTACTACTCTTTTTCCTTTACATTCTGAACTATTGAACTGTGTGTCATTGTGGATTTCATTGTATAAAACACGTTTTTGTAAAGTCACGTTCCCTCTCAGGGAGGAATTTTAATTATGAGAAAAGAGCAGCAGGAGCGTGGGCAGTACTTTCTGTTTGGTACCATAAGCCCCAGTGTAGAAACAGTCATTTGATTTGCTTGTTTGTAAATTGTGTGTCCCATTTTAGAAAATGTGAGTTTCTGCATGTCATTTTCCTTCTGCCCATCCATCGAAAACATGGTTCGCCAGCTGAGCTGGCACACTGCAGTTGTCATTCTGCTCAGGTTCATAAATAGAAATGACAGGTTGACTATGAAAGAATAAAGTAGCAGATGACTATTGTGTCTAACACTGTGCTTTCGAACTCTTTTAGTGGATTGCCTGGACCCGACATGCTCAGGCCGAGGGGTGTGTGTGCAGGGAGAGTGCCACTGTTTTGTGGGTTGGGGTGGGCCAGGATGTGAAAGCCCCAGGGCCTCCTGCATGGACCAGTGCTCAGGACACGGAGCTTTCCTGGCAGACAGTGGAACCTGCAGCTGTGATCCCAACTGGACCGGCCACGACTGCGCTACAGGTGAGTTTTTTTTTCCCTTAGATAAGCTTATGCATTGGCAGAATTCCATGTTATGGGCCACTGCTTTTTATAACCCCAGAAAGAAAACAGATTCCTTCTCAGTCAATTTTGCAGAAAACACTGTATAAGTTAAGCCTTCAAAAGATGTATTAGTACAGCAGTTGAGTGTTGTATTTTTTTTTTTTGGTAGTAATTTTATAATGTAGACAGCAGTTCAGCATTGAAATCTTTGTTTTTCTGTTGACACAGTCTAATATTTGTAAGACTCCTTGAAGAGGTAAGCATTTCCCATTTTGTCGATGGAAGTGACTCATGTAAAAGACTCAATTATCACAATTAGAGGTCTGCAGCTGGCAATCAAAAATTATTTCGACCTAAATTTACGTTTATTATGAATGGTCTCATAATCAGTCTCCACGTGGCTGACTGACAGCCACAGAAAAGAGGTAAACCTGCATTGAAAGGATATTATAAGACACGTGGTCAAATGCAACGTAGTTCTATTTGTTGAGTTCTGGCTGTCCTCTCGTTCGCATAGGGATTCTAGGTGATGATTGCTTTTTCTTCTTAGGACAACTTCATTCATTGTGTTAATTTTTTCTGTTGGGAACGTTTCCTCTTGGTAGTCGAGAGTGTGTTGAGCACAAGATACAGTTTTACAGCTAGAATATATCTACTTGAGTCTAAAGGACGTGAAAAGGATTTCTCTACAGTTTAGTTTTAAAATAAAATGTCTTGTCATGTCAATGTATTCTGTACAAACACAACGGAAAAGCTGTGACACTGAAGCTGTGACAGAAGCCTGTCTGCTTACTGTTACGAAAGACTTATTTTACAGACAAACCTCTAAATCCAATAATAGACTGTTAAAGAGATAGGAATCCATCATCATTGATGCTGTGATGACAGAGGCAAGAACAATCTGAGAGGTTTTTTTTTCACTGTTAAACAACATGAAGAATCTAACAATTTGCGTAGAAGTACTATTATCAGAATTGTATTTGTGTATTTGTGGTTAGAGAAAAAGAAAATAATAATATTAATATCTCCATAACTGCTTCAACAGGTGTTTATTGTCTCACTAACCATGACATAGACTCTGTTCTGTCACAGTTACAAGCTATTGCTGCTTTCGTTTAGACAACAACACTCTTACATTCTGCAGTATAAGTTTTAGTCAAGTCATCACTTGGTTTCAAGAATTCTTTTACATTCCAAGCAGACACAGTGACCTATTAGGTAATCCCAGGGATTTTCAGGGAAATGGGCAGTTAGTCTGAGTTTGCCTCACAGAGAAAGAGCTCTGTAAATGATGATGAGTTGGCTCTTTATCCTCTTTTATCTTGTTCATTGTAGAGCTTTCTGTGGTCTAATACAACACTAAGCTTGGTAGTGAGGAAACACAGCTAGCAGCCTATAACCTTGCAGTCTGGTGAGGAGAATAGATGGAAAGCTTTCAATATGTCATTCAAGATTCTTTAATCCTCCCTCCCCAACAACTTCAATTTACAAACTAATTTTCTCTGTTGCTTCAGAATAGTACAACCTGACTGTACATCACTGGTTGTAATACAGACCATAAAACACCGCCTGAGGGTTTATGTGCTTTAATATGTGTTTCTATGTTATTTTTGCCAGTTTCCCATCCAGAGGAAAGTTTGTTTACACAGCCCTTTAGTCCAAATGGTAACAGCCATCATGGGGATTAGAGTATTTCTCACTGTGGACTCCTTACGCTACAGATAATGAGGGTTTGCCTGCAGGGTGTAATTGCATCTTTATCATGTTGTCTTTTTTCTGTGTTCCAAGTGAACAGTTGTCTCACATTCAGTATGAAAGTCAGTTTTCTCTGAGTGTAAGTCTATAAAAAGAACTGGTATAGTCCGTTTGTATTTTCTTTTAAACTATTTTGTAATGTGATCACCCAAGATGTTCGTTATTTTGGTTGTCCCTTATTCAACTGTGTTAATATTGTCTTTTGCAAATTATAAGACATATTACCATAAAATATAGTACAGATATTCTGTATTACCATTTAATCCTTTGGAGGGGGCTTGCTTGAGTATGTATATGTGTTGGTGGTCATATGGAACATTCATTCTACCAAACCAATAGACACAAAAATATAAAAATACACTAACTGTAATTAGCAGTCAAAGTTGGTTTCTTTGCAGCTTCTAAAGCTGAAAATGTAATTGTAAGCATATCTGTTATAAAAATGTCATTAAAATTAATTTGTAACAATTATAAAATAGGTACTGTACAAGAAGTAACTGACTTTTCCTACCAGAACAGTACCTATTTTACGGTCATTTCATTAGGATGTGTCATAAATCCGGAATACATATGTTTGGGATACTACAAAGCCTTTTCTTATTACACAACGCTTAATGAAGAGGTTGACATTTCAGTCAGATTCACAATAAATCTGCTGGTGTTTAATTTCTTTGAGCTTTGGTCTTGTCTCCCCTTGAGTTCATGAGACATGGATTATGTCCCTGGCTCCATCACGGCCTGTTGGGGAGCCATTATATGTGTCACACAATAGAACCATTCAACTTTTGCTTTACTATGTCCCTCAGTTTCATTTCCTCCATCAATGTATGCCATCTTCTCTGCATTTACACAGTAAAAATAGTTACCCTATGTCCTGACTCATGCTAGGACATAGGGTCCCTGTACTCATCGGTAAACCAAATTTATAAACACACATGTAAATGAAATATGCTAGCATTTGTATTCTAACTCTGATCGTGCTGGTATTGTGTTTCCACTTCATTTATTGCATTACCCTCTGTGGCAGAAAAGGGTGAATTTTTCAAAAACAGGTTGCATGAATTAGTCTGCTAAGGCCACATAAATCAATTTCTTTTCTTTGTAATGGACTTATTAAATTTGTGTTGCCAAAAAGGATTGCCCCATATGAGGTGCAAGAACTTCTTTTCTACTGCCGTCAGACAAGGTAGTGGAGCGTGGCCTCCTTTCTTTGACAATAACTCTTGGATTTGTCTTTTCTTCACCCTTGTTGCCTTGTCCCGTCACTGCCTTGTCCCTCCTTCCCATCCCACTTCTACCCCCCACGTTTCTTTCTGTCTGTCTTCCCCTCTCTCTTTTTTGTCTTTTTCTATGTCCCTGTCTCCCACAGAGATTTGTGCAGCGGACTGTGGTGGCCATGGCATTTGTGTGTCAGGCAGCTGCCGCTGTCACGACGGCTGGATGGGCACTGGGTGTGACCAAAGGGCGTGTCACCCTCGTTGCAACGAACATGGCACTTGCAAGGACGGCAAATGTGAATGTAGTCCCGGGTGGAATGGAGAACACTGCACTATTGGTAAGATGGGAAGAGGTTTTGGTTTTGTTTGGGGGGTCCGGGTGTATATGTCTTTGTTTAGAGGGTGTTTGGGGGGCACAACACAGGCAAAGGCTGTCTGTCTGCCTGTCTGTGTGAAGCATTGGGTGTAAGGGGAAAGATCCACTTGGAGAGGGAAGAGCATGCTTAATTGAATTTGTGCAACTCAGTAAAGCATGAACAGGTTTACTCAAGGATCTGAGGCTTGCCTTCATGCATTTTAATGTGGGAATGTGCTAAGGTGTCCTTTCATTTTATTCATCCCTTTCCTCATCTTTTTTTCTTTATTCCCTTTCCATTTACAATTAATTTGAAATGCTGATATGTGACTCATTGTGAACAGATCAATCACCACTACGAGCAGTTATTCTTCTGTAAACACTTAAAGACAACAAGGTTTCAAGACCTTGACTGAATCTGAAGTGCTTTCTTGAAAACCTCTCACTCATACCTAAAAGTTATTTTCATTGTGTTTACATTTACCTTTAGAATTCTCCAGCTGTTGTTCACAGGCTTAGAATTTTGTCTCTTCTAATTTTTGTAGAATACATACTTAGAATACAGAGATAATACTTGAGAGACAGAAGAAGCCTTTAATATTACCTGTACACAAGTGCAAAAACAACAGTTAATATTTTTAAGTTACTCAAATGGCAACATTTGTTAATGAAAAGAGGCTAGTGGCTACACTGGCATTTAAATATTGACAGATGCAACAAAATTGTTTTCATAAATGAACAGATTGGCCTGTTTGTGCACTTTCTACTCTAATTACTGCAAAAAGAACAGAATCAAGATATTTCTGAGTTAAGGTGACACAAATGAAGTTTGACATTTTTATAGTTACACTGTAACTTGAACCCACTAAGTGTGTTGGTCATATTTAATCATTATTTAGTATTATGACTGTCAAACCCTCATTCAGACATCAAATTAGACCACGCAAGAAATAAAAATACTGTGTGATACTATGTAATATTTTAAGATTAAAATTCTCTTTCGTGTTTTCTTTTCCTTATTTGTCTTATTAATTGATCCAAAGTAACTGAGTGCATTTACTTAACTAGTGTATTAAAATATTATTTAGATGTAATAATAATGTAATAATAATTTGTCAGTCTGTGTTTATGTGAATGATACAGTTAGCAATCAGTAGTATTGTTGTCTTTGATTTTTAAATTTGCGTATTTATTTATTTAGTTAGTTAGCTAGTTGGTTTCAGTTGTTCAGATTGTTTACTTGTACTGTAAAATATTCCAAATCAATTAGCATTGTCTTAGTACTATTTTACAGTACAAGTAAACAATCCAGCATGTCTTGTGTTTTTTCCTCCTAATGTGGCAAATCACTCAATATCATTCTATGATCTAACCACTCAAGCATCAGAGTGTGGGAACAGAATTTCCATATCTTCCCTCTCCACAGCATTTCAAGAGAATTTTGGAACTCCCACACATTTGAGTAAACATGACAGTGAGACATAATTTGAAAACACAAGTCTTATAGGTAAAAGCTACATTTGATTTTTAAGTAGATGAAGATTTTAACTATAATAGGTTTTTTTTTCATGCATATCTTGGCACAGAGCTGCCTGTGTACAGAACATTGACTCTGTCTGTGAATGTTTTATATGCTGGCCTTACATTATTGATGGGTCTCTTATAAGTGCCATATTGAGATCCCCACTCCCTTGACAAGAATATTCCTCAGTGTCATCCATTAAGAAGCCAAGGATCTCAACTTAAATCAGTTTTCATCACTGAGAGCTTTGCCTTTGCCCCGAGCCCAAGACATTGGTGCACAGGAGATCTCGTAGCCTCACTATTACCAAAGCCTCGGCTGACCTCATTGTCTGTCGATGTGTTTGAAGATTCAAAGCTCATTTTGTTAAACAATGAAGGCTCCGACTTCCTGTATGATGTTCCTTGAGACAGTTAACATTGCTAACATGTGTATCAACCATGCTGTTTTTGAATTACACTCCTGAGATATTCTGCCAATTCCAGCAGCTGATGAATGGGGACAGATTGAAGTGTTCTTTCTGAACATATCACTTTTTAGGTCTCTCTTACTCTTTCATTATTTCCGTCTCCTTCATTCTCCTTCTAAATGTTCCACACACCCAAATGCTTTTCAGCCCCCATCCCTGTCCCTCCCGGTTGAATTGTTTTTGTTGTGTTGCTTGTAATGCATGACTGCACTTTTGTTTTTTTACCTTTTGTAATGTAAACTAACACCATGCCTTGCTGTCTTGTCATGAAAGTGGCACTGTTCAAACCTCCCTTATATGTCTTGTCTTTTATCTCCCAAGCTCACTATCTGGATAAGGTAGTGAAAGGTATGGCATTCCTCCTTCTCTTTTGCCCACCTCCCATTGTACCTCCAGCCGGCATTAACAAATCACGCACACAAACCGCGCTCTTCCCCTACATAACATGTAAACACTATACACCTCTTGTTACCCCCAAATAACTCAAAAGATTCTCATCTTCCATCAACTTTTTTTCATACTGTCACACAGTAATATCCACTTGGCACTTTCGCACCTGATGACTCTAATTGTGCTGCTTTCTTGAAATGGTTTGTATGCAGCGTTTCTTTTTTTATTCGAGCGATGTTGGGAAAGGGGCTTCATAACCTGTACCATGCATTATGGATGAGTATGCAGCTGTGAACAGGGCCTGATAGGTGCTGAGGCCGCATCCTCTCTAATTAAAAGAGTTCATGGTCTGGTTGGTGCAGGGCAAGCAGTGGGTGGAGGCTCTGCAGCAACCCAGCCTCTCTGCTTCATCCTCTTTCACTCTTACTGTGTACTTGGTAATGGACCACCTGGCATGACAGTGGCTGCCAGAAGAGTCTTTCGAACACTTTTAGCCTCATGTTTTGAGTTTATTCAGGCAGGCTTGGGCAGGGCTCAGAAGGGACTCCTCTCTGAAAGGACTGCCAATTAAGTTGGAACTGGTGCCAACAGAGAGCTGATCTTTATTTATCTGTGTATTAAACAAGTTTACTAATCATTCTTCTCCACTGGTGCAACCAGTTTTTTTCCTCCATGAAAGGATAACTGTTCAGATGTGTCTACAAAGCAGAGCCTTTTCAAATGAAATTAGCTTTCAACATTGAGAATGAAATAGATGAGATTATAATAAATATTCTTTTTTGCAAATTTTAATGTATCTTTAATGTATTTGTTAATGTATTATTTTTACAGTTTGCAGTGGTTGCTTTTTCTTTCTTTTCCATTAGACAATAAAAAATGTGTCCAAACATTTGACTGCTACTATCCATTTAAGGATTCTAAGGAAACCCGTGCTTCTACTCCTGAGTACATGTATTAATAAGATTTGGATAAATTGATAGATTGGATTATTTGTTTACCTAGGCTACACTGTAACACATGTCACCATATTCTTCTTATTCTGAATTGCACCAAATTGTATGTGATCAAAAACACATATGGTCTTGGTTCTGCTTCAAAATTTTAACACTCTAAACACCAATGTTAACATCTACGTATGTTAATTTAATTTCAGGGTGTCTTTTTTCCACTCTTATTTCTACCATCCTTACATTGCTACCATTTTCTGCACTTGTCACTTTTGCTTTGTCGCTCTCTCATTGTCTTACTGTTATTCTCGCTTTGTAAAGTAAGATCTTTGTGACAGCTGCCCCAGCCTTTTTAGTTGATAAAATTGGTCAGCTTAACATTCTCCCTATCAAGGCAGCTTACATACAACAAACTGTGACAGACCTGCATGTTTGATATATTGAGACGTTACTGCCTCAGTGAAGGGATTGGCATCATAAGGTAACAGATAAATGCCAAACAGGCATGGAAAAATAGGTGAGATAATCTTCTCATCTAAGCCCTTATGGAGACCTACACAGAAAGAAACAGGAATGTCTCACAGGTCGTTCTGCTCTAGTCTGCTTTTATATTTCATGGGTTCACTTGTTCAGGTTGTGCAAGCAGTCCTCCCCTCCTCTAATGCTATAGAGCTCATCTTCATCCACTTCCCACTCTTTCATTTTGTATTCTGCTTTTCCTGAAGACATAAACTTTACTTGATGGATAAATATTTATTAGTTTCTAAGTACTGACTGGAGATAATGAATCAAAAGAGATTGGCAATAATAATATAGACATTTTTCATGAATAGTGTACCTTTGTTGTGGCTCATTCTTCTATACTGATGAGTGTAGCAGTGATGCAATGAAACTATCATAATTTTTCAGATTCAAAAATCGTATAAAAACAGATTCAATTATGTGCTGGAATGCTGATATACACAACACTGCTCTCATTACCTGCCAGTATTTGCATAGATACAAGAAGCCAATATGCTGTAGTAATGAGTAGTTATTGATCCATTTTATCTTATTCTAATACAAGGGGATGTTAGAAGCTTGAGAGAAGGTATATCAAATTAATCAACTTCAACTGACGGTCATTATCCTTCCTATCACACATTTTATCTCTTAGAATGAGTTTTCCATTGCTATCAGAAAGCTGTTAGCCACATTGTTTTCCTGATACCAACTGACTATTGATGCAGTAACATTTACAGTTTTAAACCTGTTTTAGTTGACATTATGTGTGACATTATGTCAAACTCTGTCTTTGTCCTATTTTTTGCACAGAGGGCTGCCCTGGTTTGTGCAATGGAAATGGTAGGTGCACTCTGGGTAACAGTGGCTGGTTCTGCGTATGCCAGCTGGGCTGGAGGGGCACTGGTTGTGACACCTCGATGGAAACTGCCTGCAGTGATGTCAAGGACAATGATGGAGGTAAAATCAACAGGGACTCTACCAGACATCATATGACAGAATTAATCACCTTTGTTCTTGAGAATATTCTTACTGCTTAATTCTTTTCAGGCTCAGTGGTATGTTAGAATAAGGAATATTTCCCAGTCAATCGCCTGGACAACAGGTTTTCACATATAAAAACAGAGTAGCTGGCCTGAGGCCTGGAGTATGCACTGGCCCCAAGAGAAGCTTCCTGGTCTGCCCTCTAACTAGCCCCAAGCAGATTTAGTCACACACACAGAAGCAACCAGGGGGCTGCACTACTCTTGGGGCCAAATGTAAGACGTGACTTCTTTTCTTCCGGACCTCATTCTGGGCTTGAGCTATGTGTTAGCATCCCTTATTCATGCACAGGTTGTTTGTCTCTGTGCAAAGACCACAGTACTCTCACTGGCAACGATGGGGTACTGCTGGGGATTTGACTGACTCCTGACAGCAGAGTTTATTTTTATCACCCATCTGGCCAGATAGGCCCTGAAAATGAAGGGTACGGAGTCCAGTGACCCACTTCAGCAAAGTAAAGTGCATTGCACAGCTGCTCTGTGTGTCTTGTTCTGTTTCATCTAAATTACAGAGAGAGAACCACAAGTAATGCTAGTGGCATTAAAATGGTCTCCAAGATAAGGCGAAGTATCATGGGTCCAATAATGTGTTAAAGCAGCAGCCAAGATGAAAAATGCCCGATTGACTTAAATATATTACTGCAGTTTCTTTGCCAGGTGTCTGTCCAGGCTTTTGTGTAATGAGGAGTGCATGTGACTTGTTTGATATTGTCAGATGGCCTGGTGGACTGCATGGATCCAGACTGCTGTCTGCAGGCAACCTGTCACACCACCCCCCTTTGTGTGGGCTCGCCGGACCCCCTGGACATCATCCAGGAGACACAGATGTCTTCTGCACAGAGCAACCTGCAGACTTTCTATGACCGGGTGCACTTCTTGGTAGGCAGGGACAGCACCCACATCATCCCTGGTGCCAACCCCTTTGACGGAAAGTGAGTGACTTGTGCACTACCCCCAGAGCACACAACTCAATACAGCATTCTGTAACAAAAAGCTATTATTCTACAGGGAATGAATTTCTGACAGTGTTGAATTGAATTCTCTTTTTTCCCTGCATCATCATTTTGTTCATACTTCAGTTATATTGAGAGATCAGGTTCTTCCAGCAGAATCAGTTATATTAGCAATTTTCAGATCTAATGTGTTTGACATTTTTGTATACATATGTGCTGTGCTGCTCATTTTCCATTGGATGTAACAATGATCGAGAATGCCTTTTAGTGTTGACATTTTCAGTTGCAACGACAAATCAAGCAGTGTCTTTCTTTTTTCATTATTCTTGTAGGTCAGTACAATTACACAGCTGTGATTTTTACCCTGACAGATCTCAGCAAATGCAAAAAGGTTGTTTTTTTTAACCTAGACCAAAATTCATGAGTGAGGAAGTGTTGTTACCTGTCGGCAACAGAGGCTGAAATGGGAAAAAACTGGCGGTGTGCATAGCTAGACAGATGATAGACAGATGATGATGGACAGACACAGAATGTGGCAACAAGCAAGGAGCATTCCCCAGCATGGAAGGCATCTCATATTTATATATTGTGATTACCTTTACTGTAATCCATCTGAGGCTCACTCCCAGAGGCACAGCTCATGACACTCCAGACGTGGAATCTGAGATGGTTTCATGTGAGACAGGATGACTGTCAGAGTCCCAAAAGATTCCACTGCCTCTCATTTCCTTTGTCTCCTTCTCTTTTCATCTTTAATCGTTTGTCAGAGTTTGTTGACTTATTTGCATCCCACTTGCTCATAGATCTTTCTGTTCTTAGCTTGCTTTTTTGCAGTAAAGCAGTCAAAACAAAATTAAATGATCAAGAATTTTTCTTAAGTAATAAAATTTCATAAAATGGTGTCAAAAGCAACAAATAAATCAACCAAATATTTACAGTGCAGCAAATTTGTTTATTTTCCTCATAAACTTTCAAAATGTCCTCAAGCAAGGTAATGCTTTTATATTCAATTTACTTACTTGCTTGTCGAGATGAAAAGTACAGGTAATGTACTGTTTGTAATGTAATGATGGCCAGCATCAGATTCCATCTCATTGTTTATGATAAAATACATTTTTATCTTTACAGTGTCAACTTATGACAAGACATTAGTCATCACTGGATTTGCTGTTGAAATAAAAATATGAATCATAGTATGAAGTCAGTCAGGAAACACGATCTGTGCCTGTTTCTGAATGTTTTGTGGGAGTGCCTGTCAATACTTGAGAATAGCACTTATAATCCTCTCTGTGACATTTTCTCTCATTGACATTTATACTGTCTTCGAGAACCACTTAACATTTTGCAGTTCTTTGCTGGACAGAGAAAAGGAAGTTGAGGGTTGAGTAATAGTCTTGTCTTCCTCACAAGAAGATGCAGTAATAAATAAGTAAAATCAAGAATCCAGAGATAAGCTGCAAGATTGGAGGCCTCGACACACCTAAAAATATCAGTGATAATCTATTATTCATGTTTGGGATTCATTCCCCACCCACAGACAGATATAAGTAGTTATTACAGGGGACTCTGGGCTTTAGATGAACATTACAGTCTCAGTCTCAGCAGCTTTCTGATATTCTTGTCCTGGTCACTTGATCACGTCTTTATTGATCCATTAACCACTTCCTCATTCTGGTAGACATGTTAGACTGCTATTTCTGATGTTTCTCACCACAAAACCTGCATAATTGCCACTGAATAAAGCATCTGCCACTGCATAAAATGTCTCTACTCTCCACTGTGACACATAATGCAAGAGACTGCCAAGGCCCAGTAGTGGGTGCTGAATAGAATATGAAGCAGGCAAAATTGGCAACTTGCACAAAGATTGATAACTTGAATGCAATAGCAGAAGCCATTCACCTCATTTACACATTTTCCTGCTTCATTATTGTTTATAACTTTTTGATTAGCATTAGGACATTATGTCACAAATCTATTCTTTGCATTGTAGGGTTTGAAGAGCAAAACAATATACATCTGCATCCTATTTTTTACACTCTTCAGTGTGCGTGGTAGGGTATCAGCAGGTAAACAGGAGATTATATTTGCATAGTTTACCATGAAATCAAGTGATTTGTTTGGAAAAGTTGTTTTTGTTCCTTATGTTGATGGAACAATTGATTTGTCTTTCTTGGTCTCTTATGCATGTCTTTCGTCCAAAATAATACACTGCAGTGTAGTGTCTTCATAAAAAGGTAATGTTTTAGGGGTCTATTTTTTTTGACAGTTTTATAAGTGTTTTTTTTTTTTCTGTATTCTCCTCAGCTTAAACAGAACATTTGTGATCAGTTACAATACCAGTGTTTATGAGACACTGGTGCTGTTGATATGTTGATGATAATAAAATATATTATAATACAATATAATATTTATTCATTCATTCATTTTCACAACCGCTTCATCCACTCCTGTGGGTCGCAGAGAGCTGGAGCCTATCCCAGCTGACGGAGGGCGCCAGGCGGGGGAAACTCCGGGCGCGACGCCAGTGCACCACAGAGCCACACAGAGACACAGACAAACACACACACACACTCATACCTACAGTCAATTTGGGATCAGCCAATTAACCTGAAGTGCATGCTTTAATCCCACCTCCAAAAATATGCACTTCAGGTGAATTGGCTGTCTTCAAATTCACCATAGGTGTGAGTGTGTGCTTGCATGCTTGTTCGTCAACGTGCACTGGCGTCGTGCCTGGAGTGTCCCCTGACTCACACCCTCTGTTGGCTGGGATAGGCTCCTGCAACCCACGACCCGCGACAGTGGATGAAGCGGTTATAGTCAATGAATAAATGAATGATTAATATAGTACATTATAACATAACATAACACAACATAAAAGAGGGAGGCAGGGTGGCGCAGTGGGTAGCACTGTCGCCGCACAACAGGGCGGCTTTGGGTTCGAGTCCCATTCTGTGTGGAGTTTGTATGTTCTCCCTGTATCTGCTTCCTCTCGCATCCAAAAACATGTGCTTCAGGTTAATTGGCCAGTCTCAAACTATCTGCAGATGTGAGTGTGTCCGTTCCGTTCGTGTTTGTATGTCGTTTTTGTGGCCTTGTGGTCCACTGGCGTCGAACTTGAGTCATTTCTTTTGAATCTTACTCTGCATTGGCAACAAGTTTGGGAAAATATTTCTAGGTCTGGCTATTATAAAACAGACTATTCACGGAATATGCATCATACAACTGTCATTTCTGGTTTCAGAGACTCAACATTTCTTTTGACAATGCTTTTAGTAGCTTTGGGTAGCATCTACTCTATTACTACTATGCCTCATTTTTCTCCAAAAAGCATAACAAGTTCACTCACTCCAAGAACAACTATCAGAAAAGTGTGATACTTAATTCTTTTCAGTTCTGCTAACAATAATTCTCCCTTCATAACAAGGATGAACAAGAGATTTTCTTTTTCCCTGAGTCCACAGTTTCGTTTTTCACATGCCCTTGCTTTGCCCTTTGTGGATGATGTATGATAAACTGGAGGTCAGTGATATTATGAAGTCCTTTTTGACTTTGTATATCCTCTTGAACTAGTAAGATCTCATATAGACAGGAAGTTCCTGGGCAAATGCTTCATGCTTCCTTTGCTGCTCTTTTGCTGCTCAGCTGTATTTGATGTCAATATTTAAATCTGTTTTGACAGTGAGGAATCATCGCCACATGTGGTTTACAGAGGAAAGACAGACAGTCCCAGTCTCACAGGTCCATGGAAATAAAAAGTGTGTCATCTCTACAAACAAGACTCTAAAATAAACTGTTGGCATGAATGATTAATCGTAGACAGAAAGGCCAGTCATGGGTTAACTGTAGCAGTAATTTGATGTAAACGCATCCATATAGCTCTTAGGGTAGGGCCCAATGATTCAGAGCATATATCCTTGCTTGTTTACAGTGCAGTGGTGGACAGCCAAGGTCTTCTGAAGGGGACCTGGCCTAATTAACATAAAACTGGGTTCCAAGGGACCAGGGTATTGTGGGGTGAATGATCTTGCCTGTGGTAAGGACATGTTAAGGGCAGCCACGAACACACAAGTGTTAATTGTTTCCAGTCCATGGCAGTGTTTAAGACCCAAATGAATTAAAAATAGATATGGTCTAATGAGGAAGTGACAGTAACGCATTTGTTAGAGGCATTTGTTAGGGGAATTTTTTAGCAAATGTGTACAGAAACAATAGCTGACCAAGACTTGAGCCTTACCAATGACAAGAGAAGAGCTCACCAACAGAGACTTAGTGGAGCGATACCTCAACTCATCTGTCCAGTAATATTAGAAAGTAAATTTGGATGCCTTCCCACTATTGATTGGTAGGGGCTGATGATCAGATGTAATTTACGCTATTTGTGGAGACCTGCTGTCAGTTTGAAAATCTATCGAGGGCTTGCAAACCAGCCAAGCAAGTCTTGCAATCTGCAACCTCATTGTTTCTCTCTCTTGTATTCTGTAATAGAAAAGATAAGTCACCCTATTTTAATTAGTGCAAAAGCAAAGCAAATCTAAGCTTTCTTATCTCATTATCCCTACATTCTGACTAGAAACACTCTCAGAGACACCCCAAGAGGTGTAATTCAGTCCATTTTCTGAATGTTCAATTTTATTGTGTTCAGTAATCCATTTGGATAACATTCCTATTTACTGTACATGTTTAGACTTCATCATTCTATGCTCCATTTGTAGTTCAAAATAAACTGTGTCAGAAAATTAAAGAAAATGAATCATAAAAAGGAAAATATGAGAAAAAACACAAATTGTAACTTTAACTTCATAATTGTATTTTATTAAAAAATGATGTTTAATATCACTTGTGCAAAAAGCTTTTTTCAATCCTAAATTTAATAGATTAAAATAGATTAGATTAAATTAAAAAATATTTTTATTGCATTAATAGCTACTTGTATCACAACCCTATAACTTCTGATAACTGGAAATACATTTTTGACAATGCTTGTTTTGAATACCGGCCCACACTTTTGTGAAGAAATACTTTGCCGCATTGGGTTCATGCTCATAGTTGTAAGCATGAGCTGGTCTTTTCAAGTTTCCGCAATAAGAAATTTATGACCAAACATTGACCAGGCCACTCCAGTTTTATTCCTTTTGTGACATGCTCCACCTTGTGTTTTTGATATTTTCAGTGTTTAAGGTATTTGAGATTTAATTAAACATGTCTTCATTATTTTAACTAACGTTAGTGCATCACCGTTTCTTGTTGTGACCTATGAGTCAGGTTGTAACAATGACCAAGTAGCATTTGATCTTCAACTCTAATTGAAGACCCAACATTCTACTTTTGATTGTTCTCTTAGACAGCACAATATATGGTCTCTCAATTATAGCAAGTCTTTTTGGCCCAGAAACAGTAAACATCCCCACAACAAAACGTTTATTATTCTATAGAATGCTGTATTTGGGTTATGCCGATGTAGCCTAACCACTGTTTTCAAAACTGTTCAGCTGTGCCTGGTCCATAAAGTATCCTCCAAAAGCTCTGGAGGTTGCCAAGTTGTGCCTTATCAAAATTCAAGTGGATGTTAATTTCCTTCTAGGTTCTAGGTAGTGTTTTTTCCACCAAGCCAAAGTGTAATTGATGCAATTTCTGCCTGCTGTCCCTTAATTATTGAAGCGATAAATGCTGACCTTTATAGAGGTAAAGACGGTATACAGTTGCATGTATTTGAATTTTTGTGACTTCCTGAATCAGCCTAAATACCTGCCCTTTGTAGGATTTTTGGAAACTCATTCACTTCTGGGAAGGTCCACCATTGTCTATTACATTTGTAGATAATGTGTCTCACTGTCGATTTTTGGCATTCCAGAGGTTTAGAAATCTTTTTTTCTTTTGGTGTGCTACCAGTGACACATGCTAAATAATTTCATGCTCCTGAAAATGGGTTATTTAAGTGAGAATATGGTGGAACTAGCCTTCTAGTAATCAGGTCAGGTTGTGTTATGCAGTTTATTTTTTGGAATTCATTGGGGTTGCTTTTTCAGATTTAAGTACAGTACAGTGGTACCTCTACTTACGAAATTAACTGGTTCCAGAAGAAGTTACGTAAGTAGAAAATTAAATGCCTTAATCCGTTCCAAGCCCACAAAAATTCTGACATAAATGTCTTATAAAGCATAAAAATGTATCAAAACATGTAACAAATACACGTTACGATTAGATTATTACACAATAAATGAGAGTTGTGCATAACGTAAAAAACAAAGAATAGAATAAAGAGTAATGACGGTCATTTACCTTTTAAAAGCTGTCCCCATTGTTTTTTGCCCTCTTTGGTTCATGTGCTCTTGCCTCACCATGCCAAACAACAGAGTGAATTCCAGTCCTCCTTTTGAACTTCTCCAACCACCCACGCAATGCCTTAAACTCCTTAAACTTCCTTTGGTTTTAATGGACTAAAGGACGGATGGACGAACACATGCAACACTGACACTTAAAATGCATCTCTGCTTTGAGGCAGGATGTAATCAGGCACGGATCAAAGTCGCTTTCATGACACTGTATGAGTAGTGGACAGACTACATGAGAAACATAGTATAATTAATTTTAGAAAAAGCAAAGCAATATCACCACTAATTTGCAGTGTATACTGCAGAATTATTGTGTTGAATTTGTAGGGGTTTCCTGTTTTACCATAACTTACCTTCAGAGAAAAGTTGGTCAGAATATGTTTTGACTTTGTAATTGTGCTTTTTCCCTCTGCTCCAGCCATGCTTGTGTCATTCGTGGACAAGTAGTCACCTCTGATGGAACACCACTGGTTGGAGTTAACATCAGTTTCATCAACAACCCATCTTATGGATACACAATTACTCGGCAGGATGGGAGGTAAAGAATGTACATACACACTAAATGAACAGATACCACTAACCCGTTCCAAAATATGCTGTGCACAGTTAAGTGACATTTATCATATTATCAGATAATGTTTATTTAGTTGTGCTGAATTCTAACTGTGGAAGAAAAAAAAACATTGCCACTGCAAACTGCGCCACCATTGATCTGCTTGCTTCTTTTATTGGTTCAATTTTGGAGTTTCCTGTTCAGTTCCCAGAGAAATCAAACAAAGCCCTTATGGTGTACTTCTAAATTATGCTTCACTACCAGCAGAGAGAGGAAGTAAAATATGCTAATTCTGAGCACTAGGGTAAGGAAGAAGTTCATATGGACTCTAATTATTTCAATATATAAAATTTTAAGTTTAATTTTAGGCCACACACATGCAAAGTGTTTTGCATTGCATTTATATTCTCACTTCTTCTCACCTCTTGTACCTTAATAATATATTTTGCCATGAATTTAGTTTATAAATATATTTCCTAATTTAACTGAAACTAGTGCTGTGGTGGTTTTAATCTGTATTAATGAAGGACAAATGTAATGTTTGACATGGATCCTACCACTTCTTCATCTCTATACTATATGACTATATATACTGTGCATACATTATCTTTTCTATTATTGCAAAAGACAAGACATTTTGGTGGTCTCACTTCTTGTTTTTGCGTAACGGTACCAGTAGAGTGCCTTTCTAGAAAGATAAATTGTTGTGTTAAAGCAGTTATATAAATTGGAAAATGTCAAACAGAGTTCTCCGTTTGGCTTTCTCTGAGTGAGTCTATGGCACTTACTTCACCAGGACTGTTCATAAAAATCTATACATCTCAAAATCTCAGCTAATTTTCAATCTTTTCTCAGAACAAAAAATAAAAGCCCGATATTTTGCTAATATTGTCTCATTACGAGTAGGTTTTCATGGTCTTTCACTCACACACCCACACACACACGCACGCACGCACGCACTCAAACCATATGTTTCATAGTGACCAATGCTTCCAAGACCTTGTGCCAAGTCAAGCCCTTCTATCACATCACAGCATGAATTGTTTGTTAGCCTCCAACTCTCACTTCCCCCTGACACTTGAATCAGTCACTGAAACGCTAAAGGCCCACGTTTTAGGTGTTAGTTTGATTTTGATCATTCTTGTTTCATTGCTTTCATTTTCTTGTCAATTCCCTTTTCCTTGTTTGTCAAAAATCTCCTAACTCATAGTCATCATTGTCATCTTCCACACATATTTAATTGCCCCTGTTCTCTCAATTTACCTGTCTTCTGTTTTCCCACAGCCTTTTTTCTTTCAAGGCACTACTATGTTGCTTAATTCCTGCAGTTTCTTTGGTGCAGTGTCTTTTCCACAGCAATAGTGTTCATCATCACTACATTTTTCAAATTTATGCATGTTCCATTTTTCGTGTTTATTACTTAGTTCTCCCTGTGCAAGACTTTATACTCTTTTCTCAATTCCCGCATATGTGTAAACATTACTCCATCTCCCAGGTTCCCCTGTAAACATGCCCAGGCTCCTGCAGCTCCTCTGCAATCACTGTAAACTAGCTCAGTGCAGCGTGAAATCAGAAATGCACCTGTTCAACCACTTAGAAATGGAAAAGCTGTCTCAACTCATTTTTTATGATGCATTCTTTATTATCCAAGGACTTAGTTTCATAAATTACCTTCTCCACTATTTTGAAAAGTTTTCTGATGTAAGTAAAATAGGTTAGTTAGTTTCTTTACAACTGTGTAACCATTTTCTGACTGCCTCAGCAGTGATACAGCATTTCATTTTCTGGTTTTCTAAATAATGACTAAGTAGTTGTGTGCAAGATCCAATAGAGCTGTGAAAATGTTTTTAAAAAAAATTAAAAACGTGTGTGTGTGTGTGTGTGCACGCGTATGTGCATGTGTCTGTTTGTGTATAGTTATATAAAGTTGTGTTTTATTGTGGCTGCTATTAGACAAAACTATCCAGTTGAATATGTAACAAAAGTCCTAATTTTGGTGAGGAATATACAGACATACTGTATACAGCTACACCTATTATCTGAGCATGTATACTATCCCTATTAATTCTTACAAACATTTGCTCATTAGAAAATTACTTTGACAGCAAGTAGGAACATTTTATTACTATTTTACATTGACCGGGAAGTGATAGTGTACTTTCTAAGAGTTCACTGGCAGGGTTAACTCTTTAAGTTTGATGCGTATCCTGAGGCCATACACAAGCAAGGCTGTAGTAGGTAGCTTAATATCTTTTGTCACATGGCTTAAAGCTGTTGTCATGATTGATAACAGCCAATGCATCACTTCATTGATTGGCTATGCTACCCATGAGTATCTGTCCAGAAGTGTTTTGAGTGTGCAGACTTCAGCCTCCAAGGGTGTCATGCAGACTCATTGAAGCAAGTGTATCTGTACTAATGGATCACAGCAACACAAGGGTACCACTATCACATCCCCCACTCACTCTGTGGCCTCAATACTGAGGGACTGTCTACTTAAACCCAGCCAAGGGCAAAACAAAGCTTTATTTATCATTGCATCATGTTAGATTGAGCAGATTCTTATAGTAGCGTAAACCATGAGGGACGTTAGTTCAGGGGCCACTATCTGGACCAGCTTTCTTACCTGTAATTTGGAAAGGTTCCCTTGTGAGGATAAAACTTCATCCCGGGGGCTTGTGGGTGATCGAGTGATAATTGGCTCTTACAGAGAAGTGACAAAAGCAACAAAAGGTTTAGGCATACTGTTGTCACTGTATAGCCGGTGGAGCTTATGAAATTTTCCAAGTACAGTCTTTCTACTGAAATTTACTAAGGTCATAGCAGAGGCAGAGGCCCTTAAATGCAGCAGCGGATGAGATTGCATTGCAAGGCTTTTAGACTGATGTTAGAATGGACAGTCTTCATCTAAGGGATCAACAGAGAAACAGCAGCTGCCTCTATCCTTCAGCACAAATCTCTCTCTTTCACACATATGAATATGAGCACAGAGGCAGTCTATTATATGGGGGTGAAGCTGGCCTAAACATTAAGCCTGCATCTTCCTTTTTATATCCTTCATATGAATTACACATTAGTACATTAATTACGAGATATGCTTCTAGGATTTTGATTATTCATCCTGTTGTGTTCTGTCTTCGTGAGCCTTAAAGATAACACTGAATAGTAAAGTATTATCCTTTCTTGACAGCTCTCATTTATTAAAACATGAATTTAATACGGTTTGATCTGTTATAATAACACTTCATTAGAAAATAGACACAATATTCACAGAAAATCGTGGCATGGTTTAATCTCCTGTACACAGCAGATTACATTCATTTATAACAAGGGAGTTTCACAGTGTTTCTAATACATACATTTATATTTTTGTTCCATGTGTACACCATTCATACTCTAACACTGTGCACATCTGTGTTCCAGTTTTGACTTGGTGACCAATGGGGGAATAGCTGTAGCCCTGCACTTTGAGCGTTCTCCATTCATCACTCAGGAGCACACTCTCTGGTTACCATGGGGACGCTTCTTTGTCATGGACACCATCATCATGCGGCATGAGGAGAATGACATCCCTAGTTGTGACCTCAGCAGCTTCACCAGGCCCAGCCCTGTGGTGTCCCCAGCCCCTCTCACTGCTTTTGCTGGCTCTTGCTCTGAAAGGCGGACCATTGTGCCTGAAATACAGGTAACCAAGCTGCATCCTTTCACAGACTCTGCAGGCTGTGATTCACATGGGTGTCTCCTGCAAATGATTCATACCACACATTTGGTAGAGACTCTGAAAACTATTCATCAAGTACATGTGTAGTAGTAAATCTGGCTCATGATTTGCTATGATGGAAATAATTTGGTTTTGTACTTCACGACTGCATCTTTTCTATTTATATACAGTACATATTTATTTTTGATGGAGGCACTTCCAATTGCTTGTGGATGCACTTGAATGTGTTGCTACTATATGGCTAGCATGCAACATTATACCCTTCTCTACCTCTACCTCTATCCTCCATTCTTTAATTGAATTTAGTGTTCAGTACTTTCAGTTTGTAGGAGATGAATTGTCACAGTACTATACAAGGGCTTTACATAGTTTACTGTTAATCTCATCAAAGGGAATGCAGATGAATTGACAAGATATACTGCAGGTGCACCTTATTATGAAGGAAGTAGTTTGTAATAAAAGTAAAATGCCACAGAAAATGAATGCCAGTTTGACTCTGAATAGATGTATTAATTGTTTCATTGTATCTTGTTCTGTGGAGCTTGATGATCCTAGAAGACTCAATTATAACAGAGGAGCTGATCAATCAGACTGTTAGTATCAACCTTTGATCCTAAATGTGAACATGTTATAAAGTCTGAGTCACTGTTGAATGGCTCACAGGTTGCAGGTCTGTACTCTGTGCAAATGTCTAAGGCAATGATGTATTCTCTTCCTAGATGTACTTTTATTATGCCATATATTATCTGACTGCACAAGCCATGAGCCCAAGGGCACTCCTTTGATGCCATTGTCATATGGATTTCAGGGAAGATTACTGTCCTAATGAAAGACTTGCCATTATTAAATCAATTATGAAATATACTCACTGGAATACACAATAAAGATAGTTTTCATCGGATTCCCTGAAACACAAGAAGTGTTTTCTAGTTGATACTTCTTATCTTACCATAGGGGTCTTATATTTAGTTGGCAGCAAGTCTTTAAAAATGTGTCACAAAGGTTTTAGTGGCCACTGAGCAAAGGAATGACAAAGATTACTAATCTACACAAATAAAGACATGCAGGGCAGAGAGCAAAACTACAACAATTTTAATGTCCTGCCAGCTTGCTTCAGGATTTATGTGTGCTTTCTATCACTGTTAAGCTTTCTTTTGTTTGTTTTTTTTGTTTTTTGACTTTTTTTTTTTTTTTGTCCATAGTCTCTTCAGGAGGAAGTTTCTATACCAGGGACTGATATGAAACTCAGCTACTTAAGCAGCAGGACTCCAGGTTACAAGTCTATACTGAGGGTGACTCTCACACACTCCACAATACCTTTCAACTTGATGAAGGTTCATCTCATGGTGGCTGTGGAAGGCAGGTTATTCAGAAAGTGGTTTCCTGCTGCCCCAAACCTCCTGTATGATTTTGTGTGGGATAAAGCCGATGTCTACAGTCAAAAGGTCTATGGCTTGTCTGAAGCTTTTGGTAAGTGATTAGATCAAAAGTAATAATTTTTTTGTCTATAAGGTGTGGCTCTAGACTCTGATTCTAATACATATACAGTATTTATGTTTTAGGTGCTAATCTATAACACTCCTAAAGGCACATTTTTGCTTTTCTGTCTCATTTTTTCTCATCCTACTTTTTTCTTTTTTGTCATTTTCCTTAGTGTCTGTGGGTTTTGAATATGAATCATGTCCAGACCTCATTCTATGGGAGAAGAGGACTGCTGTTCTACAGGGCTATGAAACCACTGCTTCCAAACTGGGTGGATGGACTGTAGACAAGCACCATGCTTTAAATATTCAGAGTGGTAAGTCAATTGGAAACCCATTTTTACAGTCAATTTCACAACTCTTTCATTAAAATGTATATACAGAGAAAGTATGAATTTTAACAGGTTTGTCATTTTTTAAACTTATCTCTGTCAGTTGGACACTGAAGCTGGCGTTGTAGGAATTTGTATTCATAGGACAAAAAGACTACAGAGCATCACTGTTTTACCTTAATTCCGTACTATGAAATACGAAGACATTTACTTTTATTTGCATTGGAAACAAGCTTTCTGTGTAATTAACAGCTTGATAGGTCTGACTTTGTCATGGCATAATCTTACTGTTACCAGGAAAATCATACTGAAAGGCACGAGCAGGAATGAAAGTTAAATAATTTTAGACAATGCCTGTCACCACGATGTCATTATGGTCTATTTGTGTTCAGTAACAATAATCAGTTGAAGACATACTTACCTGAAAAATGCTCAAGAACATGATGCTTTAATCTGTTGGACTAAATTTGTTGAGAATTGATATGCTCCCCAGAGGCAGGAGAGTGTTGTTGCTTGTCCCCTGACCGTCTTCACTATACAGTTTTTGGAAGCCCATCCTCTCCTTCAGCACCTCCATGTCTTGTTCATGCCCAGACTTTTTAAAATCATCCTTAATTTAATTGCTGTCAGTCTGCTACTCCCAGCAGCAGCAGCCCCCAAGATTAGATCACATCGTAAGGAGTGGATGCTTGGCTGATCATTTCTGATAAACCAAATGTTGTGCTGCTCAGAAAGCTCAGGTCTATCAGGCCAAATGCTATGAGAAGTAGAAAAACTACCTCAGACATGTTAATGCTGAATCTCAAATATGATTACATTCTTTGGCAGCAGAAAGCTTGTGAAGGCTTTGACTGGCCTGTACAGTATGAATATTTTTACAAAAAGGAAGTTGGCTTTTAATTGAACCAAAACATTTATGTGTATATGGTCAATTTCTGGTACAGTTCTGGTGAAAGTAAAAAGGCAAGCACCATTTAGGTCAACTAAGGCAACTAATTTTTACCTTCAACAAAGACAGTTTGACTATGATTTTATGAGCTATGAAAAACTCCAATGCATCCATAAACTAAAGCCAACAGGGAGTCAGATGTTGACTAATAATTAGGTTTATTTTTGTCATCATTTTGAAACATTTTACTTTAAGTAACTCCTACAACTTGCCGTCATTCCACTGAAAATTTTGTAGTAAAATATCGACAAGGCAATAATGAAAATGTTCAAAGTTTTCATGGAACTTGAAAGGTGGGTTCATGGGGTACAACAAATTTGGATCATTATCATTTGAGCAAGTGGTTGAGCTCTTGTTTTTACCTGTCTGAAACTTTTACAGCTCTGATATTGTTCTTCTTTGTCCCTGTATTGGTGGAAATTTATGCCTGTGTTTTTACCCACTAACATAGGCAAGCTAAACAATTTGCATGCTTTCATTTCACTTAAGTACACATACAGACATTGAAATCACCAGATGTTGATATTTGTGCTTGTTTTTGTACTATGTACATGTAAGCATACCTAAATGTCATTTTTTGAATGCAAATTCACTGTGGTGAGTTAATTACAACTAATGGTAGCACATTTTATTTTTTTATGTTGTAAAGGCAGGAGTATAATGTAATATAGTATAATTTTCTTTAATAACAAGGTTTTTGTCTGCATCCTTTCGGATGAGAGGATTTTTGTGAATTCATGATGAAACAAAACATCATCTGCTTTCAGTAACATCATTTGAATAATGTAAAGTGGCTTGCAAAAGTATTCATACCTCTTAAACTTTGACCACAAAGATTAATTCAGTTTATTAGAATTTTATGTGGAAGAGCAACACAAGGTGGCACACAGTTGTGAAGTACAAAGAAAATTATACATGATTTAAAATGTTATTATAAATAAAAAACTGAAAAGTGTGGTGTGCGAAAGTATTCAACCATATTTTGCTGTACTTTCAGCTGCAAGTCTTTTGGGATATGTCTGCCAGCTTTACACATTTAGAGACTGAATTTTTCAGCCATTCTTCTACGCAAAATAGCTGAAGCTCAATCAGATTAGATGGAGAGCATTTGTATATGGCAGTTTTCAGATCTGCTGGTATGTGAACTTTTTTTGCTGACAGGTTTACTTCCAAGATTGACCAGCATTTGACTCCATCTATCTTCCCATTGACTCTGACCATCTTCCCTGTCCATGCTAAATAGAAGCACTCCCAGAGCATGATGCTGCCACAACCATGTCTGATAGTAGGGTTGGTGTGTTCAGAGTGATGTGCAGTATTAGTTTTCTGCCACACAGAGCGTTTTACAAGTACTTCTACATGTTGCCTGTGTGTTCTGTATGGCTTCTAGCAAACTGCACATGGGACTTCTTATGGTTTTCTTTTGAAAATGGCTTTCTTCTTGTCAGTCTTCCATAAAGGCCAGTTTTGTGCAGTGCATGACTAATAGTTGTATTATGGACTGATTCCCCCATGTGAGCAGTGGATCGCTGCAGTTTGTCCAGAGTCACCATGGGCCTTTTTGCTGCATCTCTGATCAGTATTCTTTTATTTTAGGCCTGTAATTTTAGGTAGATGGCCATGTTTTGGTAGATTTGCAGTTGAGCATTACTCTTTCCTTTCGGATACTTTTGCACACCACACTTCAATTTTTTACTTGTAAAAAAATCATGTATTATTTTCTTTGTTCTTTATAATTGTGTTGGCCTTTCACATAAAATTCCAATAAACTATGTTTATGCTTGTAGTTGTAACATTACAAATGTTGGAAAGTTCAAAGAGTGTATATATTTGCAAATCGCTGTATATTCTTTATTTTGTTGCTATGAATGCAAGGAGAACCTGGTTTGGATGCATTTATATTATATTTCATAGTAGAAAGGTTTGCTCTGGTCAGGGATAATTAAAGCTGCAGATTTAACTGTCTCATGTTTTAGGCCACATCTGTTTACAAAACCTGTTAAAATGCACCGTAACCCTTTGGGCCATACCTACTGTCACTATCTCATGTGAACTACATTTACATTTTCCCTTGCACATAATTTTAGGAAAATAGAGCCTGGTTTTCAAACTCTGCTCAAACTAAACAGGTTGCAGGTGTTACCTGTTTGTTTTCTGTGCCCTTACCAGGTATTCTTCATATGGGCAATGGGGAGAATGTTTTTATTTCCCAGCAGCCTCCAGTAATCGGCAGTGTGATGGGGAATGGGCGCAGACGCAGCATCTCCTGCCCCAGCTGTAATGGCCTTGCTGACGGAAACAAGCTGCTGGCCCCTGTGGCTCTGGCCTGTGGCTCAGATGGAAGTCTATACGTGGGCGACTTCAACTATGTGAGGAGGATTTTCACCACAGGGAATGTCACCAGCGTCCTGGAGCTGAGGTAATGGAGGAGTAGTCTACAAACGTTCACTCAGGACCATGTCCTCAGATGGTGTTGCACACAGATTATAAACTGTTGAGGTCGATTGAGAAACAGAAATGCCCTCAAGGCCTTGGATTGATAGTTTTGCCTCTCTCATCCACCTGTATCAGCTGGGGTTTGGGCCCTGATATGGACTGAAGAGATTGTAATGGGATCTCAAGAGAAGACAGTCTAGGAAAAAGATTTATCTCTTTGCTAAAGTCAGCAAAGAAAGGTTTCAGTAGATCAGGAATGTCACGGTTTGTCATGACCCTCTTGCTAATTCTATCCACTGACAGCCATTTTTAATTCTATCTACTAACATCCAACATTTCCTCTCCTTTCTTTTTCTGTCTTATTTTCTGCTGCTCTTTGGCAAACAAAGAAATAAAGACTTCAGGCATAGGTAAGAACTATTACATTTGCTTAAATTGATTTAAAGAGAACAGGACAGTCCATATTTGATTTCAATTTGACATTTGGAATCAATTTCTTACAAACATATATGCAGCTAACATATCACATATTAAGACATTTGCTGTCCTATATTCGTATTCACATTCAGTCATGTAATATGCAATTTCCAACTTCATAAATTTTTTATCAAGATTTTATTTCAAGTTTTTTACATGTCATTTGCATCTGTGTGTTTATAAAAAGGAAGAACGAAGCTGATTGTTAACTCAATTGAGGTATTTTTATGTTGGTCTTTGTGACGGGTTCGTGTATGCCATAAAGAAATAACTTGATGGCCAGCCGCAACAGTTCAATTTTTGGTGGGGTTTTTATTCACACCACAATAACTCGTGAAAAAATATTTACAGTGCAAATAAAATATCCCAAACCAAAAACCCAGTGCAACAAAAATAAGTATCTACAAAGGAAATCCACAACCATAACCATTTACCAATTGCTCTACTTTCGCTCCTTTCAACTCTCCGACTCTCACCAATCCCTATTCCGACTCCAACTACCACACCTATGAAACAAAAATGCAGCCCTTAAATAACCCCATGCCCCTCCCCTGGCATACCAACATTAATTGAATGGGGTTGTTCTTACAATAGCTAATATAATAATCTACAAACAGAAAAACCTCTTACAAAATAAAACCAGAACAGAATAAAACATAAATTCCCCTCATATGGCTGTTTACATAAAGCAAAATGTCAACAAAATACAAATCAGTTCCACAATGTACCAAATGGTACAGTCCTGTCTGAACAGCGCGCCACAATGCGCTATTTAAGGCTCACCTCCGTAGAGCCTCGGTTTGGCCCACTCCAGGGGCGGAGCAACATCCACAGGTGAGCATTTGCATCCAGGAAGCACGCATGGGCGCCGGGTGTGCACCCCCGACGCACCACCGCGACAGTTTGGTGGACAACTCACCCGCGAATGCACCACAGGCAAACCAGTGAGCGGGACCGCGCTCCTGCGGTCCTGCCAGAAAAAATGACAGCTCCGCTGCAGCCGCTCTCCTGCGCGAGAGAGAGGCGCGCGGAGCGAAGATGAACGGTGATGGACGGCGCGGTCTCTACCGCTCCATCACATTATCCTTCTCCTCCCCGAGGTTGACGATGTGCGGCAACCTTGATAAATAATCCGCCACAACGTTGGTTTTGCCCGTCCGATGGCGGACTTGGAACCGGAACGGCTGCAGGGACAGGTACCAGCGGGTGAGACGACTGTTGTGTTCTTTCATCGAGTTAATCCATGTTAGCGCTCGATGGTCAGTCTCCAAGTCAAACTCCCTCCCCAGCAGGTAGTACCGCAAGCTCTCCAGAGCCCACTTGATGGCCAGGCCCTCCTTCTCCACAGTGGAGTACCGGGTCTCTCGTGGAAGCAGCTTACGGCTCAGGTACAAAACCGGTTGCTCCTCTCCTGACGCACCTTGGGTCAGGACAGCTCCCAGTCCCACGGCCGACGCATCAGTCTGGACCAGGAACCTCCGGCTGAAGTCGGGGCTCCTTAGCACAGGTGACGAACACAGGCAGGTCTTCAGGGTCTGGAAGGCGGTCTCGCAGTCCTCACTCCAGGTGACCGGATTCCTCTGGTCCTTCGCCGTGAGGGCGGTCAGCGGAGCAGCGATGGTGGCGAACTGGGGAACAAACCGCCTGTACCAGCCAGCCAGGCCCAAGAAAGACCTCACCTGCTTCTTGGTGCACGGCCGCGGAGTGCTGCGGATGGCCTCCACCTTGTCCATCTGCGGCCGGACCTCTCCATGTCCCAGCCGATAGCCGAGATACCGCGCTTCTTCCTGGGCCCACTGACACTTGGCCGGATTCAGTGTCAGGCCCGCCTGCTGGATCTTGCTCAGGACTCGTTCCAGGTGCTGCAAGTGCTCCTCCCAGGTGGCGCTGAAGATGACCACATCATCCAGGTAGGCAGCACTGCAGTCTTCACACCCCCGCAGGACACGGTCCATCAGCCTCTGGAAAGTGGCAGGAGCTCCATGCAGACCGAAGGGCATGACTGTGAACTGGAAGAGCCCAGCAGGTGTCCGGAACGCCGTGTATGGACGACTGGACTCTTCCAGGGGCACCTGCCAGTAGCCCTTGCAGAGGTCGAGGGTGGTGATGAACCTCGCTCGGCCAATCTTCTCCAGAAGATCGTCGATCCGGGGCATCGGGTAAGCATCAAACTCCGACATGGCGTTGAGCTTCCGGAAGTCGATGCAGATGCGGAGCGAGCCATCCTTTTTCACCACGATGACCACTGGACTGCACCACTCGGACTGCGATGGCTCGATCACCCCCAGGCGCTGCATCTCCTCCACTTCCCTCAGGAGCTTCTCCACCAGATGCTGTGGCACCCTGTAGGACCGCTGCCGGACTGGCCCCCTCTCCTTCAGGCGGACGATGTGCTCCACCAGAGCAGTCTTCCCCGGGTTGGCGGCGAACAGCTTGGCGACTCTCTGGAACACCTCGCCGAGTTGGTTGGTCTGGACCGCAGACAGGTGGTCGAGAGCTGGTTCGGCAGGCTGGTTGACGCTGGCCAGGGACGATTCCTCCTCCCCCTCACTGTCCACCTCCGTCACCAGCAGGGACGCCACAGGAACCGGAACAGGAGCCTCCTTCCACTCCTTCAACAGGTTAACGTGGTACGTCTGCCTTACCTTTTTCTTCTGTGGCTGGTGGATCTCATAAGTGACAGGACCCATCTTCCGGAGGACGGTGTAAGGGCCCTGCCACTTAGCAAGCAGCTTGCTGGTGGAGGATGGCAGTAGGAGCAGGACCTTCTGGCCGGGCTGGAACTCCCTGTGTCGGGCCTGTCTGTCGTACCACGCCTTCTGGGACTGCTGGGCCTCTCGCAGGTTGACCTCAGCCTCCTCCCGGTACTCTGCCAGCCGATCCCGCATCTCCAGCACGAACTGGACCACACTCCGATCACCGGCTGCAGACGAAGGCGCCTCCCACGTCTTCCGCAGGAGATCCAATGGCCCCTGGACGTCCCAGCCATACAACAGCTCGAACGGGGAGAACCCGGTGGAGGCTTGAGGAACCTCCCTGTATGCGAACAAGAGGAAGGGTAACCATCGGTCCCAGTCCCGCCCAGTGTCTGCTACGAACTTCTGCAGCATCTTCTTCAGCGTCTGGTTGAACCTCTCCACCAAGCCGTCCGTCTGCGGATGGTACGGGGTAGTCTTGATTGGAGAGATTCCCAGCTGGCGGTGGAAGAGCTGCAGTAGGCGGGAGGTGAAGTTTGTTCCCTGATCTGTCACGATCTCCTCAGGAATGCCGACCCTGGAAAACAACTGTACGAGACAGCGCAGCACAGCAGGGGCAGTGACCGTCTGTAAGGGAAATGCCTCTGGGAACCGCGTGGCATAGTCCGACACAACTAAAATGTACTGGTGCCCCCTACTGCTCTTTACCAATGGGCCAACTATGTCCATTGCTATGCGCCGAAAGGGGGTGGAGATTATGGGCATTGGTTGGAGGAAAGCACGGTCTGACTGGCGCACATAAGCGGTCTTTTGACATGTGGGACATGTTTTGCAGTACGTTTGAACATCCGCATACATGGAGGGCCAATAAAAACGGGAACTCATGCGTAAAAAGGTCTTGTTGCGACCTAGATGACCTGCCCAGGGCAAGGTGTGTGCCAAGTGCAGGATCATCTGTCGGCAGGACACAGGCACCACTAGGCGCTTAACACCATCAGCCACAGCATACAAAACACCATTTTCTACAATAAAACACTGTTTGTTGCCCTTTTCCGCATCCAGCCCCGCAACCACCTTATCAAACAATGGCTTCAGAGACACATCCTCCTTTTGTACAGTCCCAATGTTCTCTGGCACCTCCCACATGTCCTTTAAAAGCCCCTCCTTACAGTCCGGCCCCCTCGAGTTCAGCCGTTTTTCAAATCGCCGCTGCCGGCGAGACTTCCGTGGACCCTTGTTCCCTCCCTCAAACAGGTCACTGTCCAAGGTGGGAAATGGGTCCAAACAAGGGTCCCTGGTTTGCTCAGCAGTCACCCCAGCCCTAGCCTGGGCCCGGGTGATCACGAGTCCTGACAGAGCCTTCACACCATCCATGTCCTCATTCCCCTCTTCCCGCAGTACATCTAGCAGCACCGGTAGGTCCCATCCCAAAATGGCAGCCACAGGCAACTTCTCCACCACCCCCACAGTCATCAAATACGGCTGCTCTTCCACCACAATTGTCAGTTCTGCCGTGGGGTAGGAATGCCTGTCACCATGCACACACATAATGTCCTCCTGTGAGCTACAGTCAATCACCCCGGTGGGCACCAAGTCTCTCCGTACCAGGGTTAAAAAACTACCAGAGTCAATAAGCGCACTCACAGGCTGTCCATTAATGACAACGTCCTTAAAACGCTGCCGTTGTGCTGCAGTTTTTACCTCCTCAGCTCGCGGAGTGTAACAAGCACCAGTAAGCTTCGCCTTTCTGAGTAGGCACAGAGAGGCTTTGTGCCCTGGCTGCTGACAATAAAAACAGATTAGCTCCTTACCGGTACCTTGCTGACTGGCTGCTGAGCTGGGGTTCGAGGATGGCTGGTAGTTTCCTCTGCCTGCTGGTCGGGGCTGCGCCTGGAACTGTCGACCTGGACCGCCTGGGTGTGCTGCTGGGCCTCCTCGTCGGGCATTGATGTATTGCAGCGCCAGCTTGGACGCTGCTAGCCCATCTGCAGGCTCATGCTCCTTCACCCAGGTGCGAATGTCGGCCGGCAGGACACGCAGAAGCTGCTCCAGAATGATGTGCTCACCAATCTGCTCCTTCGTGTGCTGCTCAGGCCGAATCCAGCGCCGATAGAGTCCCTTCAGGCGGTGGTAAGTCTCCGTTGGATTCTCTCCTTGAGGCACCATACTGGCCCGGAACTGCTGCCGATATGTCTCTGGTGAAACATCAAACTTGGCCAGGAGCGCTTCCCTCAGGTCGGGGTACTGGTGGGCCCTCTCCTCGTCCATTGCTGTGTAGGCCTCCAGCGCCTTTCCACTGAGCAATGGCACCAGGCGGCACGCCCACTCCGACTGCGGCCATCCCCACGTCTTGGCCATGCGCTCAAAGCGCAGGAGGTAGCTTTCGATATCCTCTCCAGCCACGTATGGGGGAATTTTGGGGTCGCCGTATGGTCTCGCCTCAAGTCTGTAAAGATCGTCTCTGCTACTCACGTGCATCCTGTGAGGGTCTATGGGAGAGCTGCGGGCCCGTCGTGGAGCAGGTGTTGGTAGATCCAGCCGGAGGCTCATGGACGACCCTTCAGCTGGTGACACGGCCTCTGCAGGCGCCAGATTGTGCACTGCAGGCTTCAACTCGGCCGTTTGGGGTACTGGCATCGAAGCCCGGAGTCCTTTCAGCTCTGCCAGGAACCCCTCGTCTCTCCTCTGCTGGCCTTCCATAAAATGTCTCATTAAACCAATGAGCTCACCCAAAGGTTGCGTTTCTTCCTCCCTGGTAGCCAATTCTGCCTCCTCTGGCTCCAACTTCCTTTGTTGCGACCGTCTTCTCCTTCGGCTGGCCATCCCACTTCTGACACCAAATGTGACGGGTTCGTGTATGCCATAAAGAAATAACTTGATGGCCAGCCGCAACAGTTCAATTTTTGGTGGGGTTTTTATTCACACCACAATAACTCGTGAAAAAATATTTACAGTGCAAATAAAATATCCCAAACCAAAAACCCAGTGCAACAAAAATAAGTATCTACAAAGGAAATCCACAACCATAACCATTTACCAATTGCTCTACTTTCGCTCCTTTCAACTCTCCGACTCTCACCAATCCCTATTCCGACTCCAACTACCACACCTATGAAACAAAAATGCAGCCCTTAAATAACCCCATGCCCCTCCCCTGGCATACCAACATTAATTGAATGGGGTTGTTCTTACAATAGCTAATATAATAATCTACAAACAGAAAAACCTCTTACAAAATAAAACCAGAACAGAATAAAACATAAATTCCCCTCATATGGCTGTTTACATAAAGCAAAATGTCAACAAAATACAAATCAGTTCCACAATGTACCAAATGGTACAGTCCTGTCTGAACAGCGCGCCACAATGCGCTATTTAAGGCTCACCTCCGTAGAGCCTCGGTTTGGCCCACTCCAGGGGCGGAGCAACATCCACAGGTGAGCATTTGCATCCAGGAAGCACGCATGGGCGCCGGGTGTGCACCCCCGACGCACCACCGCGACAGTTTGGTGGACAACTCACCCGCGAATGCACCACAGGCAAACCAGTGAGCGGGACCGCGCTCCTGCGGTCCTGCCAGAAAAAATGACAGCTCCGCTGCAGCCGCTCTCCTGCGCGAGAGAGAGGCGCGCGGAGCGAAGATGAACGGTGATGGACGGCGCGGTCTCTACCGCTCCATCACAGTCTTACTGCATTGTAATGATAGTAATGTTAATACCCCTAACAGTTTTTGAGTTATTCAGTATTAATTATTATTTACCTCTTGGTTTAAAGCAGTTATGGATTGCCATTTGTCAAAGAATTTTAGCATTTAATAGGAGAATAAAGACATAGTGTTAGACACATCTTATTACATCCACTGCAGTCTAACACAACCATTCTGCCAGAAATCCTGGATTCATGAAGCACAGATGCTTTTTTTGCTATTGTCAGAGTGATGCAACTTTATAGTGATCAGTTCTATTATTAGTTACGGAGTGAAGTTTATGGTACCTTAGAGTTGAATTTTACTGAAAAAGAGAGCACCCCTATTATTTGTGCAACACCCTTTTATATCACGTGTCATAAAGGTTATGTAGTTTGGTGAGTCTAATAGCAACTCAAGAAAGATTTTATTAGTGCCTGAATGCAGTATATCACTGCTGTTTCTTTTTTCCTTATTGTGTGTCAGTGAAGGAAATCTCTGTGTACTGATAACTGTTTTAGTTGAAGGACTACTGATAACTTTTCTACTATAGAGTCATGACATTATCTGGGGGAACTGAGGATGAAAAGATAACGAATGCTGGGTATTGGTCCAGATTCCCAAAATTACCACATAAACAAAAAATTCAGACATTACTGCATTTTGTCCCTCTCTGCTCAGCTCTGTCTTGTCATATTTTCAAATCTCCTTGTACAAGAAAAAAAAACCATGGTAAAATATAACTAAAAATACTTAGGAACATCAAAGCTTTGTCCCTTTGCGCTCAGTACTCCAAACACATTTGCATATTAAGAGGAGATTTATCCTGAAAACACAGCATGCATCTGTATAAAATTGGTGGTTGCCCCTTGTTCATGTATGAGCTTGAGATAGGACTGGAAGGTGGGTGATCTCAAGACAATGCTCACTGACCCCCTACAAAGGATATCCCCATCCACTCTAGCTATGTGCCCTCTATTGCCATGCCAGCATGCAGCAAAATCCAATTATCTTCTACAAACTAGATGTCAGTGAATATAGATAGAGTATGTGGCCACAGCCCAAGGTCACCATATAACACCTCATAGTTTCAAACGTGGTGGGGGACTAACACTGTGATTCATGCAACTAGAAGCTGATAAGGTATCAGCTGATTACACGTGTCAGATAGAATGCAAAGTGAAATCCAGTTATTGAAGCTTGCTACTGATCTACTCAACCAACCCTACAGTCATTTGTACCTGGAATGGACTATGAACTATAAACTGACATATCACTCAATGTGGTAACATGGAATAACGTGACATGTGTGCCTGAGGTTTGCTTTAGTGTCCTGTCAATGCTGATTCATTGAAGGTCAACTGTCATTTAAAATTATGTACTGGATTTGACAGTTCTACAAGCCCACCAGTCCTTTTCCTTGTTGTATTCTAATAGTGTATGTATATGTAATATTTTGGCAGTCATGCCAACCAAAGACTGTAATAACAGCCTCAAAGTTATAGTTGAAACTCTGTCTTAATCCACTTTGGATGATGTCCCGCTGACAGGTTTCTCCATAAGGCTGGATGAAGTCTGGCAGAACTGTGCTGTATTCATTCCTAAACTGGCTGCTCGTACCTTGTTTCATCTCAAAAACCAAATATAATTTACTACTGGTTCCAGCCAATTAAAATAGTCTTAAAGTTAAAAAAAAAAGTTTTGTCATTCCTTAAATGATCATTAGTTAATGGATTATTGGATTGTTAATGCATTGTTATTTGACAGTTCTTTTACCATTAAGTTTAACAGCTTGGTGAAAGCGTTACGCATTAGTTTGCTTCTAAAGAGGACGCTTCTTATCTCATCACCGTCCATGTCATGTGTGATTATTGTAGAATGGACAGGTCTGTCTTGATTGAATTTAATGAAAAGCTAGTCCTTCTTGTAGTTTTTATCATTCACTGAAGCTGGTTTCAGTTAGCATTGGTGCTTTTTATTATAATATTTCTTGTTTTGATTTTACAACAGATGATTATTTTGTGCTTGCAAATTAATTTGGTTCTGTCCACCGCAGGAGGATTCATTTTTACCTCTGCCAAGGAGGTTATGTTTTATTTGGTGTGTTTTCTGATTATCTGGTTGGGCCACCTCCTGAGGATATGAATGGTTACTTTGTTGATTTGATTGGTACCTTAATAGGATTTTTTTTCTTTGTTGGAATCTCTGCTGATGAACACACAGTTTGTTGAGATTGCTTCAAGACTGCATGTGCTTTGCTAGAAAAAAAAGTCAAGGGAATTTGAGATCAAACTGATATATTTGCTTCATCTATTGTTAAAACTGCTTCTGTTCTATAGAACTGTTTGCTTTATAGTGTTGTTTTCAGATAATCTCACAGAGATTTCTTGGGTCAAGGATAATATTTAGGATTTCCATCCAGCGGTCCAAATACATCCTGCTGACTGAGTCCCACTAGACTATTTTTTTGTTTCTGTGTCCCTAATATTGGATACCCTGCAGCATTACAGAAATTTGAAATGCTATATTTCCATTAATACATACGCAGTATTTTCGCACATGCCTACCGTGTGTATGAATATACATATACAGTATATTTAGGCAAATGACATCTCCATTTTCTTTTAACAACAAGGATTTCCAACTAAACTGACTGTATTATGGTTGGGCTCTTAGCTCCACATTTGCTATATTTAATTTCATTCTATTTTTTTCCCTGGATAATCTTGTTTTCTATTTTCCTTGTTTAAACTGTAATTGGGCCCAGTTGACTTTCTAACTCTATTTTGAATCCATTTTAATTGTATTACCAAATGTTTCTTACTGAAAGCACTGTAGGTCTTCCAGTTTCACCAAAATGTGCACCTCCTCTTTTCCTTTCTTTCAGCAACAGCCCTGCTCATAAGTACTATCTGGCCACCAGTCCAGTGAACAGTGCTGTGTACCTCTCAGACACCAGCAGCAGAAAGGTGTTCAAGGTCAAGTCTCTAAATATTGTTAAAGATGTGGCCAAGAATTTGGAGCTGGTCGCTGGAACTGGTGATCAGTGTCTCCCTTATGACGATACTCGCTGTGGGGATGGAGGAAAGGCCACTGAGGCCACTCTCACTACCCCAAGAGGTATTGTATTGATATTAGTAAAATCAATGTGCTGTTGCATTACAGTTGGGGGTCTTTTTTATTACCCCTTCTCAAATTGACTAGATTTCTTGATATATAAAAGCAATACTCCAAATGGCTTGATCATTAAATTTCATGCATTAAATTATCTTCTCTTCCCTTTAAAACTAAGTCTTTAATTCACTAGCTTCAGTTGTTTTAAAATGTTATGCAAGCTGCTTTCAGAGATCTACTTTATCTTGTACCTTCTGTGTATGGATAGTGCATCAGTCGCTAGGACCATGCTTACATTTTGTCCTCATTTGTGAATTTCAGAATCACATGTACTGAAAGAATATTCAAGTTCCACTGAAATGTACGGATTGCAAGGCATACACCAGTGTGTTCAAAATAGTACATTTTGAAATACAGTAAATTAATGTTCATATCTAAAAAATGTTTCACGAAAAATACTTGCTCAACATAGATAAGGTTAGCATTCTCAGTTGCCTGTTTGGGACAGAGTGAGCATGAGAGAAAGGGATTGCATTGATTGTGGTTTTTACATTAAATACAGTACATGTTTTCTGGCACTCATAAAAGTAAAATCATCACATTAGCTTTCATTACCATGATCTTTATTGTTATCATAATGAGAAGTGCTTGATTTTAACCTATTTTATTTGCTTTACTATGACTTACAGATTTACAAAATAACTGATGAATATTTTCCTCTCCTGTCCCCTGGTGACGTGTTATTTGCAGGGATTACCGTGGATAAATACGGTGTAATCTTCTTTGTGGATGGGACCATGATTCGCAGAATTGATCAGAATGGTATCATATCTACTCTTCTGGGCTTCAATGACCTCACCTCTGCTCGACCTCTCAGTTGTGATGCTGTGATGGACATCTCTCAGGTATGACCTCCCTGACCTGGGAAGCCAGTATATGTCTTCCTGTTTCTCAGGCCCCGTCCACAAGATGCTGGAACTTTTTGAAAACACAACTTTTTTGTTACGTTTACGCCTTCCGTCCATACGACAACGCAGATATCCGGAACGAAAACACAACTTTTTGAAAATGCTGGCCGAGGTGGATTTATTTAAAAACTCTGGGTCTGCGTTGTCGTGTGGACGGTGTATCTGCAACTTTTTAAAAACGCTGATGTCTTGCCTGCGACGAAAACCTCTGTGACGTCATATTTATGGGCCCGTGTGTTGTGACAACAAAACACATAAAATTTGACTCAATACTGCCACCACATGGTTTGGCATGCTTATAGCTGTCTTCGAAAACGCACTGGTGCGTTTACGTGTGGACTGAGATTTTTCTGAAAATGCTGTTGTGTGGACGCAAATAGTTTTCGATGCGTTTTTAAAAAGTTGCGTTTTCGAAAAAATGTGTCATCGCGTGGACGGGGCCACATTGACTCTCCCTGTCTACAAAAGGCTTGCATTCCCATGTGAGCCATTAACCTGGATCTATGAGTTGTATGAGTTGCATGATGCAAGCTTTAGGAACAACATTAGTGGGAATTAATTCTTAGACCTTGTAAGGGTAGTTAAACCAACATGTATCAGTATTAAGCTGAAATTCTGCCAACTTTCAAACTGAATGCTTTTTTTCCTTCTGAACACAAGCCCTTGTTAATAAATTCTCTGGGATTTAGTAAGTCTGAACAGTTACCAAAAATATTATCAAATCTGAATATGGCAAAGTGTTATATCCAATTCATAACAGTTTGTATATAAAATAAAACAATATATGGCTCTATGTTAAGTGGTGTGTAAGGATCGCTTTGGCCAACAAACCATATTCTGCAGACATGAGGGAAGATGTTTCTTTGGTACAAAGTAGTGGATATCACGTCCTGTTTTTTAATTTTTTTCTGAAATGAGATGCATTAATCATCCACTAACATGTGAGTCATTTTTATTTCCTATATCTATCAAAACAATGCAATATAGTGTTTTTTTCTCTTTTTTTCTTTTTCTTTTTTGCAAATCATTTATTCCTGGTATATTTTTCTCTGGAAAATGGAAGTATGGAAGTGTCTAGGAGAGGTGGTAGTAGAGTTTCTGACTAGGTTATTCAACAGGTTCTTAGATAGTGAGAAGATGCCTGAGGAATAGAGGAGAAGGAGAAGTGGTGCCCATTTTTAAGAACAAGGGAGACATGCAGAGTTGAGGCAACTACAGAGGAATTAAGCTGATGAGCCATACAATGAAGTTATGGGAAAGAATGGTGGAAGCTAGACTAAGGGCAGAAGTGAGGATTTGTCAGCAGCAGTATGGTTTCATGCCAAAAAAGAGTACTACAGATGCAGTATTTGCTTTGAGGATGTTGATAGAGAAGTACAGAGAAGGCCAGACGGAGCTGCATTGTGTTTTTGTAGATCTGGAGAAAGCTTATGAAAGGGCGCCAAAAGAGGAACTTGTATGAGGAAGTCTAGAGTGGCAGAGAAGTATGTTAGAGCGGTGCAAGACATGTATGGGGACTGTAAGACAGTGGTGAGGTGTGCTGTAGGTGTGACAGAGGAGCTCAAGGTGGAGGTGGGACTGCATCAGGGATCAGCTCTGAGCACCTTCTTGTTCGCTATGGTGATGGACAGGCTGACAGACGAGGTTAGACAGGAATCTCCATGGACTATGATGTTTGCAGATGACATTGTGATCTGTAGTGAGAGCAGGGAACAGGTGGAGGAGAAGCTAGAGAGGTGGAGGTTTGTCCTGGAAAGGAGAGGAATGAAGGTTAGCCGCAGCAAGACAGAGTACATGTGTGTGAATGAGAGGGACCCAAGTGGAAGAGTGAGGTTAGAGGGAGAAGAGATCAAGAAGGTGGAGGATTTTAAGTACTTAGGGTCAACAGTCCAGAGCAATGGAGAGTGTGGAAAAGAGGTGAAGAAGCGTGTCCAGGCAGGATGGAACGGGTGGAGGAAAGTGTCAGGTGTGATGTGTGATAGAAGAGTTTCAGCTAAAATGAAAGGAAAGGTGTACAAAACTGTGGTGAGACCAGCGATGTTGTTTGGTCTAGAGACAGTGTCACTGAGGAAAAGACAGGAGAAAGAGCTGGAGGTAGCAGAGATGAAGATGCTGAGGTTCTCTCTGGGAGTGACCAGGAAGGATAGGATCAGGAATGAGTACATCAGAGGGACAGCACATGTTAGAGGTTTTGGAGATAATGTCAGAGAGGCCAGACTGAGATGGTTTGGACATGTCCAGAGGAGAGATAGGAGGAGTAAATGACCTTTTTTGGAATGACATCTGAGTAAGGGCATATCTTAAATACTGTGCAAGAGTATGTTTATTTAATGGCAAGACAGAAAAAAATAGCAACCAGGCAGTATTTGTGTAATCATGCTAATAATAGGAAATAAATGGAGTATTTAATGTTGCACTTGATGCTTGCAAAACCAGGCTGTATGAGTAGAGAGTAGTTTAATTCTTTAAACCAATCAAGATGTCATTGTTTAGAATTGTGTGTGTGTGTGTGTGTGTGTGTGTGTGTGTGTGTGTGTGTGTGTGTGTGTGTGTGTGTGTGTGTGTGTATATATATATATATATATTTGCATATTGTGTGTATATATACGTGTATATATATATATATATACTGTATATATATACTGTATATATACAGTATATACATGTATAGATTGATATAGATAGATATTTTGAAGCAGCAGTTACATTGTGGTACGCAGAGAGTCTATGTTTCTGTAAAATGACCACATACAGCCCCAAGTGCAAAGGACTTTGACCTATAGCTGCAGGGGGATGATGAGGATGACCTACAACCTTTCTGGCTTTCAATTTATTCACACATTTTCAGTGATGCATGCGAACACATTCGTATGCACATACACACTCATGCACATATATGTACCAGTCCAGTACACCAGACATAACACATCCCCCCAGGCAAGGACACTGCACTGTGGTCACTTCTTTCTCTAACTCAGTGACTTTCATTTAGAGGTGACAAGACACATTTTGCATATTGTCACCATGTTTAGCTTGGCTACATTTCTCTGACATTACAGTTTGCAGCCCATTTAATTAGGGTTTGTTTTGTTCAAAGGAAGCCAGGTGTCACCAATAAAAGTAAAAGCTAATTCGTGTTCTCAATATAACAGTTATTTTAATAATTCCTTAAATTGTGATTTTAGTTGGATTATTATTTATTACTTAAATTTTGGCTATTATTTATGAAATGAGACAAGCACTGTCACATACCTTATGCCCCAAGAAAAACAAAAATAAAGCCAAAATTCAATTGAAAAAAAGTATAGTAGTACATTTAGCTATGCGTTCTCTTCCTAACAGAGGACCACATCTGAATGTAACACTTTTTCTTTTCTTCATTCTTTTTTCATTCATACTGATTTTAGTTGATGGCTGCACGCATAAAGACTGATACGTATCTTATAAATCTGGGCTTGCGCTAGCCATTCGCCACTTCGCGATAGGCGAAGTAAATTCCAGAGTGGTTACGAGGTTTTTAGACTGTGTAGCCACAGTGGCATTCTTATTTTTACGGAAAAAAGGCAAAAACTAAAATTTCGCTAGCGCCACTATTTCCGCCGGCGCAGCTATTTCCGCATGCCGACGGAATCTAGCCGAAGCATGTCGACGGAAATAGCCTAAGTGACCCGAACGCTCCCTATCATTAAATATGCACTCGGGTCATGACCTCCTCTCGTCCAATGAAAAACAAAAATATTCTTTTTTTATAAGCTAAACCCACAAATTGGTGTGAGACAAAGTGAGGACGATCGATTGAAAGAAAATGAGAATGGAGTGTTTTATAGTTGCGTTAAAATTCTTATTGAACAACGAATGGTGAATGCTGAGAGGGGGTAGGAGTGGTGACAGACCGATCAGAAGGTAAATGAAAGATATTATCAATACTTTTTTGTAGTGTTAGACTTTTGATCTCTATGACCGGCAGGAATAACCAGCGATGCATGTAAATATGTATTCACCTCGCTTGCTATTTTATATGCCTTTTAAATTGAAATGAAAAATCATATTATCGAATTTAAAAAAAAACAACAACTATGGCATACCAATGGTGTTGTCTAAGTCAAAGTTAAAATGTCTTCTAGTCTAAGTAAAACTTATAAGTAAACATTGAGGAATATTTTGTATGACTGTATCTTCACATAGTGAATGCAAGTTTTCAATTGTTGAATCTCACATTTATACCTGCATAAAGTAGGACAGAAATAAAGATAGTTCAGCTTGAACTGTTGACTTTAGTGTATTTTTGTAGGTAAACTGAACAGAAGATTTTGCCCTCAGAATGCACCAGAATGCAGGAAAACAACCCCATTTTCTAAAAAATTTCCCGGGGGCCCCCCGATCCCCCATGCGGGGGGTATCCCCCCCCAAACATCCTTATGACAAGTGTGGTTTTACAACCCCCAACAATTGAAAACTTGCATCCACTATGTGAAGATACAGTCATACAAAATATTATTCAACGTTTACTTGTAAGTTTTACTTGGACTACAAGACATTTTAACTTTGACTTAGACACTTTGATTTTAATAAATTTGATTCTTGGTATTAGTCAATGTTTACTTGTACATTTTACCTGCTATTACAGCAAGCCGCTGTCTTGGACACAGAACGTGGCTTTTTGTGGCTTACTCAATTCTCTTTCACTGAGCCACAGTGGCTTATTAATACTACCTCCTAGTGCAAGCCCAGCAAATAATGTGTTTATTCACATTAATAATGAAATGCCTATACCACTCATACAGCAGGAGCAGCAGCAGTGAGGTGAGTATCTCTAAAAATAAAAAGGCATGTTATTTTCTGCTTGGTGATACAGCAGCATAACTAAATATCACTCATTTATTATCCCATCAGTGTTACACGATAAGTCACGGTTACATTGGTTAATGTCATTTTGTAATTTTTAAAATTTACATGTCAGCCTTTATCAGATAAGATGTTACACAGATTCCATATTCCACTCTTTTGGAATATAGCAGCCACCCTCAATATGAATCTGAGCTCCATCACATCTGTCATGATCATTTAATTTTCTGTTAGCAGTAGTTCAAACGTGTATTACATGATCCAATACAGTCCCATGAAGTACAGAAATAAAACATGTTTACTGTGGAAAGTTTCAAATGCTATTAATGATCAGCTCTGCAGGCTTGGCTGCTTCACTCCTTTGGAAATCCCTACTCACAGTTTTTTTTTCTATGTTCCTCTACAGTCAGCCATCCTGCACATTAGATACTGAGAGCTCTACATACATGTATAAGAATAGACCCAAAACCTAATCACCATGTGTGTAAAAACTCACTTTACAGGTGGCATTAGATGGATGGATGGATGGATGGATGGATGGATGGATGGATGGATGGATGGATGGATGGATGGATGGATGGATGGATGGATGGATGGATGGATGGATGGATGGATGGATGGATGGATGGATGGATAGATAGATAGATAGATAGATAGATAGATAGATAGATAGATAGATAGATAGATAGATAGATAGATAGATAGATAGATAGATAGATAGATAGATAGATAGATAGATAGATAGATAGATAGATAGATAGATACTTTAATAATCCCGGTGGAAATAACATGAACATGTCTGCTTTATACCATGTTTTAAACACATTTATTTGCTGTTGTATGCTTTGTGTGATTCGACCTTCCATGAAAATATGGAGGTTATGAGATAATCAGTTCTTAGTGATCTTGTCTCACAACACAAACATACCTGTTTGAAGGCATGTTTTTTTTCTCTAATTCTTATCTATTTTGTGATGTGCTCCACCAAACAGTATTAATGTGACAGCAGCTCTTCATTCAGCCAAAAAGTTCACGTGTGCTAAATAATGTTCAGCTGTGAAAAAGGTTAAAGACTATCATAGCTCAGCAGTCAGCAGCCTCCTTTACATAATTACTGTCCAAGGAGTTGACACAAGGACACTCAAATGTGAGACATTGCTGGCCACCCCACAGACCAGGAGGCTTTCTATTACTGATCAAATGGGATGCAGAATTTCTAAAACCTTTGGTTTATTTTATAGAGCTTAGTGTCAAGATCCTGAGTATTGTGCCACTTTTTTATCTCTGTGTAAATATTACTTTGGCTGTGGCTCTGCTGTTTCTGTGCTGCTTTGAATTTGTGAGTGACAATCAGCTGAAAAACCATTAAGAGCTTGCGTTACATCAAAAGCACATTCATTTTACACTTCAATTTTATGACTGAGATTCAGCTTTCATGTAATTAATGTATGACAGACATTGAGGCGTCTGATGCCATATTGCCTGCCTCTACTGTATGTCTGTGTGTGTGTGTGTGTGTGTGTGTGTGTGTGTGTGTGTGTGTGTGTGTGTGTGTGTGTGTGTGTGTGTGTGTGTGTGTGTGTGTGTGTGTGTGTGTGTGTGTGTGTCTGTGTGTGCGTGTGTGTGTGAAAGCCTACTCAGCTGAACATAAAATATTGTAATATATCATACTTAATATCTTCAACACATCAACCTACACTTAATCTCAGTTTACCAATGGTAGTGTCAGAATTTGTTTTAACTGTAAAAAAAACAACTAGGTATCATGTGTAATTTTATCTATGATAACAGTGAGAAATGTCCATATCAACATCATATGACATAATATATTGCTGTTTACAGGCTTAATTAATTGTGATTTTGTTTGCAGCAAAAAGAAAAAAGAAACTATTGCTCTGTTTGAACTCCCCAGCAGGCACAGCGCTGAATTATTTGAATTATTAGGCAGCTCCCCTGAGTCCCCTGGTAATGATTTGTTGTTTGGAAGGAGCACTTTTTAAGAACACCTCCACCCGCTAAAGCTGCTTTGTGAAAAAATGTTGATATTCAGCGGTTGTCATGTTTGAGGAGGCAATTAATACTACTGCTAATTTACATTTGTCTACTTTAAAGATGGCACTTTAGTTGTGTTTGGTTGACAAGACAACAACACAGGTTTTCAGTGTTAACTTCATGTCAAAAATGAGCACAAATGACATAATTCAGGCCCACAAATTATTAAATGGACCAGTTTAAATCACATAACTGAGGACAAATTTGTTTTGTTATCATATTTTTGCTCTCTTCCTGATTTAAATCAATTATTATTACTGTATTATTAAGAAGAATAATGTCCCTCTCACCCTTGTGGGGTGGTATATGTGTGTCATCCTCAAGCTCGGGTCCTCTACCAGAGGCCTGGGAGTCTGAGGGTTCTGCGCAGTATCTTAGCTGTTCCTAGGACTGCGCTCTTCTGGACTGAGGCTTCAGATGTTGTTCCAGGAATCTGCTGGAGCCACTCTTCCAGTTTGGGGGTCACTGCCCCAAGTGCTCCTACTGTATATATATACAGTATATATATACAGTGTATATATATATATATAGTATATATATATATATATATATATATATATATATATATATACTGTATATATTGTATATATGTGTGTGTGTGTATATATATATATATATACATATATATATATATATACTGTATATGTGTGTGTATACTGTATACACACACACGCACACACACACAAAGTTCTGTGATTATTGCTATTCATATTGTTATGGAAAGAGTACTGCTGGGGTTTAGTGATGATTTTGATTGATGCCTTGGCCCTGTTCATGTGTACGCACTAGTTCTTTGTTTTTTTTTCATGGCTTTTGCATGTCATCAAGAACTATGTGCAACTAGGTCCTGATGTAGCCTTTGATGTCAGTGGAGTGTGTAATGTGTGTGAAATGATATATAGAAAAGAAAAAAACCCTCCAGGTGCCTTTAACCAAACCCGGGGGATCCCATTCCCCCTCTTACTCATGGTTGTCACGCCCCTGCCCCCTCCACACAAACACATGTGCCTGTAGATGCTCATCATCTCAGCTCTATAGCTGTGAGGACACAAGCAGAATGACTGTAGCTGTGCATTGATGACAAATCGTACAAGCACACCCACAGACACTCAGACAGTTAAAAGCATCCATTAATAATTCATCCAGGGCACATGCCTTCCTACTTCAAACACTCCCCAGCCCTTCACTTAGGACCAGTTTCATTGTAGAAGGCTCATCACATTGGTCATCACATTTTCTGAACCTTACCTGTCCAAGGCCAAAAAAAAAAGAAAATATTCATTGTTATCTCGCCATGCTGTCTCCTTTGTAAGTGACCATTCTGCAGTAAAATTCCCTCTTCAATGCAACTCTATAACCTTAAGCTTTTACAGCCATACAAACAGACAAAAGTTCGACCTCAGTTGAATGTAGTAATTTGTTCATACAAAGACTTTGAGTACATAACTGCAGGACATTGAGAAATGTCTACATCTGTCTTACGCAATTCAAATATAACAAAATTAAACTGTGTAATGAAGCAAAAAAAATTCTTGAACTAAGTTTTAATTGGTGTAGGAAGCAGAAAGTTTTGTCAAGGCTACAACTAAGGCATTCAGTTCAAAAGATCTTCAAATGAAGATTACTTTTCATAAAACAAAGATTGAAGCCACCATCAATGGAAAACGTCTGGTGGAAAATCACATTAGCATTCTAATATAACAAAACACATTTGAAACTGGGGTATTTGGTATGTTGGTGGAAATTCATGATTCAATTATTTGGCTAATGAGCAGAGCTTGGCTTTTATGTAAGTCACAGCTGTGTCAGAGAGGCACCACTGTCATCTACCACACAAAAAGGGAAGGGTATGATCAGGTTGCAGCATAAGGGACAGCATCTTGAGAAATATCCACTCATCAGTCAGAGTAGTGTGAAAACCTCCTCACAGGCAGCTCCCCTGAGTCCCTTCACACTCTGTCTCATGAAATATTTAAGCATCAGCACTGTCAAGAAATGGGTTTTAAAAAATTGGAAGTCCCCTCTTTATTTTCAAAGTAAATGCATTTTGTGCTCACAGAAAGATTACCTTGAACTGGTGACCTTATACCAATGTTTTTATGTGGCCCGATATGTTTCTTGTATGGCATAACAGTGATTAATTATGATTCCCTCTTTCAATATTATTTGAACAATTGTTGCAATGTTTACCTTTAAATGACAAAATTAGTGATATGTGTGGATATCAGGTCAATAAAATATGTCATGTGGCTGGCTGTAAGCCTCCAGGACTGTGCACCATTTAATATTATGTTTGTTTTTGTAACACAAAGCAGCAAAAAAATAATGTGTCAGCCTTGACTTTTTTCCCACAATTTGTCAGTGGACATTATTTTCTTACGCCATTTACAGCTATTTTCTTACAATAAAGAATGCAGAGTTGGAAAATGCTTCCTTAATGTACTGTATCTGTGTAAATATCTGTCTATTTGGCTTGGTGTTCTACACTTAGCTTACCTGAAGTATGCAACTGAGGTTTGTCGTCAGAAATGCATAATTAATATGATATGCAGGTCAAGCTAACAATTCACTTCATGTTAACATGCACATGACTTAATGCACAGGAGATTTCTCCCTAGTTTAAATCTAGTGAAAAAGATTCGTGCAGTTTACGTTTCTAGGTCATGATGACAAATTACTCAACCCCAGTAACAGCTACATTAATTAATTCACCTCCCTCATATTCCACTTGTAGGACAAGGTATTAAAAATAATAGTAAGGACACTCTCATCTAATAGGTTTCCCAAAACATGAACCTGTCTTTGTATTTTGACCCTGCTTTTAATCAGTCTGTTTTGTTGGTGTTCCAAGTCTTCTATTTAAATATAGCCCCTTATGCTGCATTTCCTCCTGGGATCATAAGTGAGAGGGAGACCAGTAAACTGAATGAATCCAATCATTTCAATTTGTTAAAAGCCTGATACATTATTAGGATAACAATAAGTCATAATTTAAGAGGCCAGAGGCAGGCTAGGCTTTAATTTTAAGTGTGCTCCAGTTTCTTTTCAAGGACTCATGCAAGCTCTTGTAATTACAAAATTAATAACCCACGGCGAGGCAAAACAGTGACTCAGTGAAGGTGAAGGATGCAGAAACCCAGTCCTGTATCATGATCAATTGGTGTGCTTTGTTATCATTTGAAACATCTCTCCATGTTATGCCCTTCGTACTGTTGATATCATCTTTGATCTTAAAAAATCATGATCTGTGTTTCAGCTTTTCACAGTATTCCAACTGCTACTTTCCTCCTTATCAGATAATGAATAATTCTCAACATATTTTGCTTCCAGTGTAGGCTTTAGGGTATCTCCCTACATCTTCTTTGTGTGCGGTTTCAGTGATTCATCACTTGAGAGACCCTTTCCCTGTGATAAAGTAAAAAATGTGTGGATCAATAAAAATATGGTCTTTTTTTGTGACCTGAGGCTGATGTTGTGTTTATGGTGTATTTCTCTTAGGTACGTCTGGAGTGGCCCACATCACTGGCAGTGAGTCCCATGGACAACTCCCTGTATGTTCTAGACAACAATGTGGTACTACAGATCTCGGAAAACCATCAAGTTCGTATAGTTGCAGGCCGGCCCATGCACTGTCAAGTTCCTGGAATTGACCATTTCCTCATGAGCAAAGTGGCCATCCACGCCACCTTGGAGTCTGCCAATGCCCTTGCCGTGTCCCACAATGGCATTTTGTACATTGCTGAGTCAGATGAAAAGAAAATTAACAGAGTACGACAGGTGTCCACAAATGGAGAGATTTCCCCAGTTGCAGGGGCACCAAGTGGCTGTGACTGTAAGAATGATGCCAATTGTGACTGCTACTCTGGAGATGAAGGCTATGCCAAGGATGCTAAACTTAATGCGCCCTCTTCTCTGGCAGTGTGCCCAGATGGAGAGCTTTATATTGCAGATCTGGGCAACATTCGTATCCGCTACGTCCGAAAAAACAAGCCCTATCTCAATCCCCATCTCAGTATGTATGAGGTGTCTTCCCCAATTAGTGATGAACTCTATCTGTTTGACTCAAATGGCAGTCACATTTTTACACAAAGTCTGACAACAGGAGACCACCTCTACAATCTGACCTACACTGGAGCTGGAGAACTGAGCAGCATTACTGACAAGAACAAAAACACAGTGATCATTCGGCGAGACACAACAGGATTGCCTCTATGGCTAATGGTCCCCAATGGACAAACATTCTGGTTCACCATTGGCACCAACGATGCCCTTAAAACTGTTGCCGCCCAGGGTCAAGAGCTAGCTGTAATGACCTACCATGGGAGCTCAGGACTTCTAGCAACTAAGACTAATGACAAGGGATGGACAACATTCTTTGAGTAAGTACATCTAAAGCAGGGGTGTCAAACTCATTTCCACCAAGGGCCATATCAGCATAATAGCTGTCCTCAAAGGGTCAGATGTAACCAATACATGTAACTCAATGTAATGTAAAGTAAATGTAACTACTCCTTAATGTTAAGTAACTCTAAATTTATTATTTATCAAGTCACAAATATTACAGTTACACATAAAACATTTTTTTGCTTTTTTTCTGCTATAAAATAAATCATTTTAATTTGTCAAGTTACAAAACCCACAGAACTTTATTTGTCAAGGATCAAAATTTTTTATTTTTATTTTATTTATTTAGTTTATTTTTTTCCAGACATGTTAATATAGCAGACTTCACACCTTCATCATATTTACAACAACAACAACAACATCCGAAAAAAAGGGCCAATATTGGCTTATGAAATTCCTGTCCCCCAGATGGGAATAAAGACAAATAACATTAAGCACAAGTTAAGACATTAACTTTGTTCAAAATTCTTCTCAGAAGTTAATATGAGCTTAATTACTGCATTTTGGGAAATGGAGTTTTTGGTCAAAGCACACTCTGGCTTTTTATGCTCTTGCGGGCCACATATGATGTGGCGGGCCACATTTGGCCTCCGGGCCTTGAGTTTGGCACGTGTGATCTAAAGGAACATCTAAATAAAAAAAATAGCAAAACTGATTTGTAATCCTGGTTCACAGTTGAGTTGATTGTTGAGTTGATCATAGATTACTGCTTTGGTTCAGACAACATGTAAAGAGAGCTTTAAAATCTCTTAAATCCAGAATTCAAGTCAGTTTATGGTAGCACTTAATGCTAAGATTTTTTGAGAGTAAATGTTCAAAGTTTGAGACATCTTTTGCTTTCTGCATTTGGTATTTTGGCCCACAAGGCACCTTCTTCTTCCTTGATGTCTGTATCACTCAGAGTACAAGACCTGTTGATATATGGGTGTAATCCTATTATTGTAACAAATAGGATTATAGGATAATAGGTGACTCATCTGCACCCTTCCTTAAACATACACACTGCTGACCAATAGTTGTTTGAAGTTATGAGGTACATGAACAACATCTATCTGCTGGCGAGCAGATTTTACCCTTATGACTATAACAAGGCTGAGCATTATAAGCATAATAAAATAGCCAGGGGAAGCAATTGATTGAAGCAAATCATACAATGTGTAGGGAAAAAACACCCCCACATGCTGCATCATTTTAGCTCATGTTCTTGTGACTGCTATGGAACAGTTTGTTCTATAGCATGTTATAGAGTACCAGGGGATCCTTTGTTAACTATATGTCATTCAAAATTGTGTGATTAAGCAGATTGGCTGGTCAGGCATCTATTACCTGTTTGCCAAATGAATTTAACACTCACGCATAATCAAATGATTTGTTTAATTTCAGCAGATATTTATTAACCGTGCTTGATTTGACAGTCAACTAAGATGTGGAAAATACATTTCCAATTGTCAAGTGTGTCAAGGCTTAAACAAATACAGTATATGGTCAGAATGCCCGCTTATTTTCTTTGAATTTTGTGTAGAAGGTCTTCTCTTAATATTATGATTGAGGATTATCTTCCTCTTATCTAAGGAAAAGAAGAGAAAATTATATTAAATACTTAAGTCTATGTTTGAATGATTACAGTCATTTCATTGGCTTGAATGACAAAAAAATACTGTATTTAAAAAATTAATATGTAGGGGTGTGTTTGTGTGTATATGAATGACATAAACATTGTTGAATGAGCCAATTTAGAGTCAATGTTTGATTTTGACCCAGTGAGAAATTTTGAGCATCATCATCATAATTTGTTGCCATCAGAATTGAATTGAAGTCTCCCTTTGTCTCTGCTCAGTGCAAGATTGGTATTCTATCCATGATAGTTTTTGTGTACAGAACTTCCAATCTAAAACCTATAGATTGAAATAATAGCAATGCAGTAACAATCAACAGACTGCCAAATTTTTCTTCTGATTAACAGGATAGTTAACAGGTCTCAATTCTCTCAATAGCAATACTTTACAGATGTTCAGAGGTAGCAGGCAGCAGATGGAAGTGGATACATGAAAATATACCTGAAGTTAGGTATGCTGGAGGAGACGCTGATATAAAAATTATGGTCTATTGCTGGACCGAAACGGAAAAGGTCATGGGTCTGGTATGTGACACAGAGGTGATTTGAATTGAATGAACTGCTGTCCATCCAGTTGGAATGTGGTCCTCTCTTTTTGCTGAGCATCCTGCCCCTACATGCCCCATTTGTCCAGAGAAAGTCAGCCGATAGACAGCTGAGTTCAAGCTGGCAAGCCATTAGAACTCAGTGGTCAAGCCTGAGGAAAAGCTGTAGCTCAGTGCTTTAATTGAAAAAGAGATCTCAGGCATGTCGCATTGCTCTAGAATCAAATTTCTTGTCTTGTAGCCTTTTATACAGAAGTGAAGGCAAATAGGAAGACTTAGTCAAAAAATGTGTGACTCCTGGTATATTTCCTGCAAAAATCTTCATTGTATGATTACCACTAGGGGAATGTGTTGTTAAAATATAAACAGCATTAGAAGTTAGAATTACACTCGTATTTAGTATATCCTTGAGTAAAAGACTTTGGATAAAATCTATCTCTGGATCACAGTACAGTAAATATCAGATTACATTTATTTATCTTTGGAATATGATTCCTCTTCCACTCTGCCTTTCCATATTGGATATTTGAGATGGCAGCGCTGAGGAAATATCAGTACACCAGCAGCCACCAACTAATTTATTAGAGCCTTTATTTTGGCAGGCAGCAACACTGAAAAGGGCTTTCCAATCTGTATTCAGTGTGCAGATAAAAGTCTTCATTCCAAGTAATGTAGCATTCACTCACCCCATTCTGGAACACTGGCAGTCTGAAAGATTTCAAATTGTTCTATGCTGATGTGCTCTCCCAGCGAAATGAAACAATCTGGCCACTCATGTTCCTGTATGTGATGAACTGACTGATTTGTAGGCCGGAGAGATGCTGCATTTCTCCAAGTAGTTGCACCTCAGTGCTCATATTTCTTAGACTGTATAATGAGATTAGATGTTATCTCTAATCTTTTAAGATAATAAGCAGTCTTCCATCTGCGAAAATATATGAGCTTTTTTTCTCTTGTATATGACGTTTTTTTTCCTCTGCAGTTTTTTGTTTTGTTTTGTTTTTTATGTCCGTCCTTTGTGATTTTACTGACAAATTGAGTAGCATTTATGTTAATGCCAGTTTCCCACCTCAGAAAGTCCAAACTTGCTTGACTCTTTAGTTTGCCAAGTCTCAGTTCATGAATAGTGAATTGCACCAGACATTTCCACTTCACAAAAGTTTTGATTGTGCTTCACTGATTGAAACTGATAATTCCGAATTTTAGTACCTCAGGCTGCCAACATTGATGGATTTGCTGCTGTGTTAACTGGTTACGTTGAAGCATTTCCACAATTTGTGACAACAAGATGGAAAATATAAAATTAAAATAATAAAAAGAATCCTAAACTCTACTTGTGATTCAGAAGTCAGAAAAGTCTATCCTGTAACTTTTGATGACAATGAATCTGAAATAATGGCACAACTCATTCCAAATGCAACCACATGCATTTTTGCATTCCAGTATTTATTGTTATAAATGCTTGCTGACATATCATTCAACAAGTCTCATTCGATATTTTACACTACAGCACTGTTTGTGATCCTGCTCTTGTTAACTGTTATTACAGTTTCAGCTACCGTGCTCCTCTATGCCCTCTTTGACTCACATTAATGCATTTCTTTGTAGGTATGACAGCTATGGGCGTCTAACTAACATCACATACCCCACCGGCCGAGTGAGCAGTTACCGAACAGGCGCTGACAGTTCAGTCCACATCCAGACAGAGGGTTCTAACAAAGGGGATATCACCGTCACGACCAACCTGTCAGCCTCTGGCACCTTCTACACACTCATGCAGGGTGAGTGGATTTTTAAACTAGCTCACAACAGGACCATGTGATTTTTAAAGTGTTTTGTGTTAATGCAAGTGTTGAAAACTGTGCAAAGGCTTATAGTTTTAACTACATATCTGCACAAGAACGTTTTGTAAATATTTATCCATCTATTTATTCATTTGTATGTTTGTTTATTTAGATTTGTTATGTTATAACCTGGATGACTCAGGATTCAGGCCTTTTTACTCTTCTGAGGTGCAGTCATCTGTAGCTTAAAGCCTCAGCAAATACAATGGAAACAATCTAGTTAGCTTTATTGAAGGGTTAAATAAACATCATGTGTTTTTTGGAGATTTGGGTGAGTTGACTTTCAAATGTCTTTACCCACGACGTGACTTGTTGGTCTTCTGTATAACATGTGTAGTACAAAGCTTCATTTACCAAAATGAAAGCATATATTGACCTTCTGTCAGAAGGGCATCACTTATAAATTACTATGTTGGTGGCGCTCCGATATCCTCTAGGTTTACGAAATTTAGTAAGAGAGATGAAAGCAGAGGGCAGAACTGATGTTGTGTCTTGGTCCACCTTATTTGTCTTACACCATCAGACATATCCTGACCAATCCATTCATACTTTTGAACTTTCTGTGCCTCCCTTGATTTTTTTAAGACCCCTCTATACCCCACCCCCGCACACACACTCACACACACACACACACACACACGCACACACACACACACGCACACACACAACACACACACACACACACACACACACACACACACACACACACACACACACACACCACAAAGCTTTGCCTGAATCAGATGACAAACCCTGGTTTCTCGCAGTTACTTATTGGATTGATCACCTCCACATTGTGACCTTGTCTTAGGTATCTGCTCTGAGCAGAGCGGCGCCAGGAACTCTGTCGTTAATTAATTCTCTATTGTCTGCTTTGTAAGCTTGCAACTGGGTGATCACATAACATGTGAACAGGGGTGGACAGTAACGGAGTAAATTTACTTAAGTACTGTACTTAAGTACAGATTCTGAGGATTTTTACTTTACTCAAATACTAGAATTCTTTCATACTTATTACTCTTACTCGAATACATTTCCAAGGCAAAGATTTTTACTCTTACTGGAGTTAATTTCTGAGAAGGCTCATGAATACTCGTCCCCCCCCCCCCTAAAATGCAATTGGCCACACGTAGTGTTCGTCAAAGAAGGAAACCTATCACAGTAAACGTTCTGAACTGGGATTTACGTAAAACCGGAAATACGTCATCTCCTACCCAATCAGCTCAAAACAAGACCGCGGGAGCAATGGCGACTGTCGAAGAAGTCTCCGTTGAATCTGATGAACATGATGAGCCGGAGTTTTATGAGGCGGAGGAAGAAAACCCATGGCCTCATCTTAAAGATATATTCGAGTTTGTAGAAGTAAAAAAGGACAACGCGGACTCAGACATCCTGTATGACAGTAATTCAGTCAGGTCCATTCTCATCAAAGATTAAAAAAAATAGGAATTTACTCTTACTTTTACTTTAAGTACATTTAAAAGCATTTACTCTTGAATACTTAAGTACATGTAAAAGCAAGTACTTTTTTACTCTTACTCAAGTAATGTATTGACTGGGCTACTCTTACTTGTAGCGGAGTAAATTTTGACCAGAAGTATTTGTACTCTTACTCAAGTACTGGGGTCAAGTACTCTGTCCATCTCTGCGTGTGAATGCGTTGCCTTCAAGATTCCATTGTGGTCATTCAATGTTTTTGTCCTCCCTTTTCACTTGATGACTTTACAGTTCTTGAGTTGCAACTGCAGCAAAGCTTTGTTGAAAATTACAGTATCATTAAGAACCTTGAAGTGTGTTTGGTGCTCACATAGAAGGGGACAAAAAGGTAGAAGGTAGTGCTGTCACGTGTTATGTGATCTCCCAGTTGCAAGCTTACAAACCTGGCAATAGTGAAATAATTAATGATATGATTATTTTTTAAGTAATCAATGACACATCAAGTAGTCGAGAAATAGATACAAATGTAAAATAATTACACGTATGCTCAGTGCTGGTATACAACTTGTTTTCTTGTAAGCAGACTATCCTATATTAAATGTCAATGCAATGCAAATCCCTCCTCTGCTGAACGGTATGCATGCACTAGTAGGAAGGCTGCTATTCAGCATTATTTCCAGCTTCATCTGGTCTCATAGGCCTCCTTTTACTAAGGTCTGCCCTAGAGGCCTTTGGTCGACCCCTGAAGTGTCTGTATGATGGAGAGAGGTAAGGGCCAGTGCAAGGTCAGCCTACCAGAGTCCATTTCTCTTGCCTTATCAGCACAACACAAAATGAATTAAAACATCACCTAGTCAGGTTATGTTTATTATTATCTTTGTGTAAAATAAATAAATTACCATTTCTCATTGACATGCTACCATGAGGGAATTACAGAGTGTTTTTTTTCTGCAAAATTAATTTAGCTAATAAATGTGATGTTTGACAATCCATTAATTTTCTGATGTTCTTAATGAGTGCTGTCTACTGACAAGGGCCAAGAAGGAGACTTTCTCTGATGAATGTACATGAGATGTTCAGTGGAAACATTAATCATTGGTCTGGAGCTGGAACACAGGCTGTCGTTACCTAGGGACAGTAGCAGACAGGCTGAGATTTATCCCTCGTCAATGTGTGTGTGTGTGTGTGTGTGTGTGTGTGTGTGTGTGTGTGTGTGTGTGTGTGTGTGTGTGTGTGTGTGTGTGTGTGTGTGTGTGTGTGTGTGTGTGTGTGTGTGTGACTGTGCCTTCTTCGTGGCCAAAGGCAAGCTTGCAGCTTTGATAGTTTTCATTTCCCACCCTATCCTTGAGGCTGCTGCAACAGCTGTAAAACTTTGCTTTACTGGCTCTGTGAAATCTCTTACTATCGATCTTTTTTGTCACAGGCCTCACACTATTGCAGGGTTTTTGTTAAATACTGCTTCTCGGGGCTTTTGTTTTGCTGAGAAGCCATGTTTGGTCATTATGTTTGTGTCTCACTCAGATGAATATTAGATGTAGTTATTTCACATCAGTTCAAAAACCCTGATTGTTTTTCTTCTTCAAATCTCAGTGATAATCCTTTTGCACTATCCCCACTCTAAATCCTCAGATCAAGTACGGAACAGCTATTTCATTGGTCTGGATGGCTCATTGCGACTCGTATTGGCAAACGGTATGGAGGTGTCCCTGCACACTGAGCCCCATCTGCTGGCTGGAACAATCATCCCCACAGTCAGCAAGAGGAACATAACTCTGGCCATCGACAATGGTCTTAACCTGGTGGAGTGGAGACAGAGGAAGGAGCAGGCTCGTGGCCAGATCACCGTGTATGGACGCAGATTAAGGGTGAGCATACAGCATGGTTTAAAATGGCTCATGCTAATACACACTCGAAAAAGTGCGTATTAGAGGAAAGAGAACATTTTAAGGCGCCCTCATATTCCATTTCAAAGCTTTGCGTGACCGCAAAGAGAATAATTAATTGTTAAAGCCAACATTCATGTACTGCACATGCATTATTACAGGAGATAACAAAAAAAATCACGTAGAAACCTGCACTGTTTGGAATTATTTAGAAGGTAACCTTAGCATTAGGGACAGCATTAGTTTCACTGAATGTCCATGTAGGTGCAGGCTTCTTAAAATTTAATAAATGTATATAAATATCCATGTCATACATCCTGTTTCATCTCCAGTGTCATCTCCTGTTTCAGACACAGCTTTGCGGTGTGTGTGCGTGTGTGTGTGTGTGTGTGTGTGTGTGTGTGTGTGTGTGTGTGTGTGCGTGCGTGCGTGCGTGTGTGTGTGTTTGTGTACATGCTAGCTTCACCAAACTGCATACCTATATGATAGTCACATATGTCATATATTTCATGAATTTGTTTCACCATTTTTGGGTGATATTTCATCTCATTACCGATTTGGATATTGTTAAACAATGGCAACAGGCAAATTTGAAACATTTACCAAATTATAGTGCAGCAGCATCAGTAAAGCAGAGCGCTCTTACTTGCTTAAGTCCACACAGTCCTTGTAGATTACTGTGTTATGTAAAATTACCATATTATTGTTTGATACTGATATTGATGAATGAACAAAGAGAAAACCATCTGATGTTTGGCCATAAAGGAATTTTTATGCAATACCTCTGAAAACCCTCATAAAAAAAGTATCTTGGTTGATTAGCTTGTGTGTTTTCTGTATTTGTTTTGTGGCTTTGTTAGTCAAAGAACAACTTTGGTTAAGATGTCTCCCGCACTCTCTGGTAGGTGACAGCTAATGGGGAGGTGCCACTTTGTCTGTCATTGGCTGTTCATTTGATGGCCTTGTTGTCCCTCTGGAAGGAAAAGCTTCTAAGTTATGTTACAGACAGTTGCCCCCAGGGGTGAGACAGGAAATGGGAGCAGCCTAATGGCAAGAACAGAGGGGATGAACAGAGCTGGAATCATTGAGCGACCTTGAGTGGCATGTCAAGTGATATTACGTGGGTGGCTGGATGACTGTGTGGCAGTGAGGAGGGAGTGTGAGGGTCTCAAATACAGAACAGAGAGATGCGTGAGAAACCGACCAAGAGAGACAGCTGTGTGACTCTAACTGCATGTTGTTTTTGTGCTTGGAATGAGCAATGATTTTGTATAATAGGAAAATGGCCTGTGCTCTATTTGTTTTGTCTTTTTGTTTTGTCTTTTTGGTACACTGTACACGACTACAGAAATCACTTGCGCATTTTTGTTACGTGATGTTTTTCATGTTGTAAGACTAAAGGGGTCACTGTTGATCCTCATCTTGCCATATCCACGTGCCACTTGTACTTTCTCTCCTCAGCCATTCACAACATTTTTTCATGTGTTGTTGAGGCAAAGAATATCTGTTTCTTTCCAAATCCTCCTCATAGGAGCCTGCCACTCTGCCATGACGATAATTGTCAACCACTTTACAAAAGAACAAAGACAGAGATAAAGCCAATATCCTTGTATTAGCATTTTGTTGTCATTATACTATCGTCTAATGTGGTACCATTTGTTCAAATGATTTCTAAGGCTAAAATGAATAAAAAGGTAGAAATTGCTTCTTTGATTGTAGCATAAAAGTAAACATAACTGTTGAATTATTGAAGGTAACAATGAACTTGCTGAATCAGTCATTCAAGCTGATTTTGATTGTCATTTGACACAAAAGCTGATGTTACCAATTAAGAGATAAGATTCCAGTCACATTTTATGTTGAAGACTCTTTGAATTGCAGCATGTTAGGGCAGATGCACTGTAATCATCTCTCCCATGTCTACATATCTACTGTCCTTTAGGGTTTCTTTTCACAGGCAATGTACAATTTAAAATAATTCCTCTTGAATGGGTTTCCATTCTCATGGGATTTTGGGATGTCTGCTATAATAGGTTTTTTTTTACCCTATTGAGACTTTGGCAAGCACAAGCCTGGCATGGGAAACTCTTTCTTTCTCCTGTAACCTGTTCCCTGTTAGAAGCAATCTCAATACAATCTTCTTAGGCAGATAGCAGACCTTTGTTGTCTATTAAGAAGTCTGAAGCACTACATATCTGAATACTGTTCAGTATTACTAAATGCTGAACAGTATTTCAGGAAAGTGAAAGAGCAGAAGATGTCTCATTATATAACACGCAGACATCAAGGTAGCTTTGCAAGCAATATTTCAATGCTGTGGTAATTTAATTTATTTCTGTGCCGAACAAATGAAAAACAAGTAACAAACTGAATCCCCTCCTCCCCACCCACAGGTTTTTCCTGGATTAATTTACAGACAACTCTCTAATCACTCTTGGGGCTCAAATTTATGGAACCTTTTCCTCATCAATCTGTTGCTTTAAGTATAGTAAAATAATCCCTTTCATTAGGTATCAGTGGCATTAATGGTGTAGTTGGTATAATTGTTGTTTTACAGATGAGAGACCTAAGCATGCTTTTCCCAATGTGGGACTTAAAAAGTGAGTCTCTGCAGCAAGCCCCCTGTGATTTGCTCCTTGGCATGTGTCTGGAAAGTAGCCAGTAGTAGCTTTTTCCAGTAAGAAGCTTTAAAGTCTTGCCAAGCATTTTACTAAGTTAGACATAAATATGCTTGAAGAGAAACTGTATATTAATAAGAATTTGATAAAACATAAAAACCCAAACAAGTTAAATCATAGAGATTCAATAACTGGCTTTAATTGATATCAGAGGCCTTCATGGCCACATATTCCAAAATCTTCCAGATGGTGTTTTGAGTAGCAGTTTGTGTGGAGATAAACTCAGATAGACTCTTTCCATCTCTTGATTTGATTTCTCTTTCTTATAGCTTCTGCTGACAGTCTGCTGTGTAACAAATATTATGTCAGAGTGGTTAGTTGTTCTTTTTGGCTGCAGCATAGAGTCAGCCTGCCAAGTGAATCCTGACAGTGGGTTTGACTCTCTGCTGACCTGAACATGGCCTGTAGTATTAAACTCCTGAGTGTCTTCCTGCTCTGATCAGAGTGAAACCAAGTGTCACTGTGTGCAGCCTCATGCTTTCATGAGAGGCAAGAAAAACAATATCATATTTCTTTAAAAAAATATATATCCAAAGCCATACTGTTAAAGAAGATTACGTAAATGGAAAAAGAAAATGAGAGTCATCTTCCCCTGCTGGCTACTTCCCGTCAATTTAATAGTCAAACAGGCTCTCTGTGTTTCTCACATGAATAGTCTTACTCACTGTGACTTTGGTGAATTTTTACACAAAAAAAGAAATATGGTTATGGTTATCATGGTTATTAGCTCCTGAATTTGATAAATGAAGCTCTTTTGTTGAAATTCAAACTAAAAGAGAACAAAACAGCCAGAGACTACAACATCCCTCCTGAAAGTAGTACCTGATTAGTGCATAGACTCGTGCATATGGAGTAAGCCAGTGTGAGTAAGACCATTGATCAAAGCTAGTGCATAGGTAGATCAAAGCACTAGCTTTGATCTATGGTCTTACACCGGCCTTCTCCCTTGTCTTACTTATCCGGTTACTCAGTGTACAAAAGTTGAAATTTGACCATGACCTAGTTTTGTCAAGGTCATCATCTGATTTTCATCCCCTTTGCCGCCCAAATAACATGCTTTTTGTTTCATCTCTCTGTCTGCAACACTTGTGAAGATATTTAGTGGACAAACAAACGGACGGACGACGAACAGACAAACACACGAACACCGACAATTACAATACATCACCTCTTTGAAGCGGGATGTAAAAATAGAAAGTAATCAGTTGGTGATTAAAGCGCCCACGTATTATCATCACTTTCTTTCTGTCGTTACTGACATATTTTTTTCCTCATTGAATTTGATGTGTTCCAATTCAGATTTTATAACTGCTTGCTCTGTTTCTTATAGGTTCATAACAGAAACTTGCTGTCACTGGACTTTGATCGAATCACCAGGACTGAAAAGGTGTATGATGACCACAGGAAGTTTACGTTACGGATACATTATGACCATGCTGGACGGCCAACTCTCTGGGCACCAAGCAGTCGTCTGAATGGAGTCAATGTCACCTATTCCCCTGGAGGGCATGTGGCAGGCATTCAAAGAGGAACCATGTCTGTACGCATGGAGTATGACCAACATGGCAGAATGACCTCCCAGATATTTGCTGATGGTAAATCGTGGACATACACTTATCTTGAGAAGGTATGACTTGTTGGTTTACTATTGGTGCATGAGATTGAAGGTACATTTTGCTCAGATAAGTTTTGGATGTGTGTTTGTTTTATAATCTTAGCTCAAGTTAAAAGTTAACTTTTGGTACTGTTACTGTTTCTGCACTGGATTATCAGGCTGTGGCATAGATATCAGGGGAAATATAATTAAACACTTTCTGGTGCACTGCAAATGTTCTGCTTTGTTAGCAGTGTGTGACAGGAAAGTTCAACCTGAAATAGCTCTGATGAGAAGAACAGTGAATTGTCACTTCCTACCAACTAATTGAAAGCAAGATTGGTGAGAAGGTGAAAAGCAGTGAAAATGGCAGCCAATCACCTTGTTAATAGTCTGTCAACCATTCTCAGCATCCTTTAGGTACAAAGATACTGGGAGCCTTTTGTGACAGTCTTAGAACTGATTTATAGACATCGCTTATTAGTTCAAGAAAATGTGAATGGTTTTTTTTTGATTTCATGAATTTAGATCAAAAGTGCTCACAAATAAGAAACAAGAAGCAGCCTGTTTATACAATACTTTTTTCAGGATACCTTGAAAATGTCAGAGGAATATCAATAGCTACACTTGCAAGATGGAATTTAGATTTGATCTCAATAATTATTGATATTCTATTGCTTTGACATTTTGCTTATGCTTGAAGTATGTAGTCATTTTGGACACACTATATAGTCACACTATGTAATCTAAGAAATAGAATCAAATTAATATATTTTTGTTTATTTTATATTGTTTACATGTACATACCTATATTTTAAATGTCCACACAATTGTCAAGACTAGAATATAAAGTAGGGTATATATTTTTATTAAACTGTAGTTTGATATTAAATATGTACCTTATTTTGTGTGTCTACAAAGATCAAATATACACCAAATTTTTCTTTGTGATACCTGAGTCTAACACTGTATTGAAATTACTACTATTATGCACTATAATACTGCTTTTCTGTTCCATTTACAGTCCATGGTACTTCTGCTATACAGCCAGAGGCAGTATATCTTTGAATTTGACAAAAATGACAGACTATCCTCTGTTACAATGCCTAATGTGGCACGGCAGACATTGGAGACCTCCCGCTCAATTGGCTACTACAGAAATACCTACCGGCCTCCTGAAGGAAACGCATCAGTGCTCCAAGACTACAGTGAGGACGGCCAGTTACTACAGACCACCTATCTGGGCACAGGCCGCAGGGTCATTTACAAATATGGAAAGCTTTCCAAGCTGCTGGAAATTCTGTATGACACCACACGTATCGGCTTCTCCTATGATGAGGTGGCAGGCATGTTGAAGACAGTCAACTTGCAGAGTGAGGGCTTCACATGCACCATCCGCTACCGTCAGATTGGCCCACTGATCGACAGGCAGATTTTCAGATTCAGTGAAGACGGTATGGTCAACGCCAGGTTTGACTATGTCTACGACAACAGTTTCCGAGTGACGAGTATGCAGGCTGTCATAAATGAAACACCACTACCAATTGACTTGTATCGCTATGATGATGTGTCTGGAAAAACAGAGCAGTTTGGTAAATTTGGAGTAATCTATTATGACATTAATCAAATAATCACTACAGCGGTGATGACCCATACCAAACACTTTGATGCCTATGGACGGGTGAAGGAGGTCCAGTATGAAATCTTTCGCTCACTCATGTACTGGATGATGGTGCAATATGACAATATGGGCAGAGTGGTGGCCAAGGAACTGAAGGTTGGGCCTTATGCCAACACCACACGATACACATATGAGTATGACGCCGATGGTCAACTCCAGGTGGTATCCATCAATGACAAACCTTTGTGGAGGTACAGCTATGACCTAAATGGCAACTTACACCTTCTCAGCCCAGGAAACAGTGCACGCCTCACCCCGCTACGCTATGATATCAGAGACTGCATTACTCGTTTGGGAGATGTCCAGTACAAGATGGATGAGGATGGCTTTCTCAAGCAGAGGGGGAACGACTACTTTGAGTACAACTCAGCCGGCTTACTGGTTAAGGTGTATAACAAAGTGAATGGCTGGAGCATCAAATATCGTTATGATGGCCTGGGAAGGAGGGTATCCAGCAGAAACAGCATGAGCCACTACCTGCAGTTCTTCTATGCTGATTTATCCAGCCCCACTCGGGTCACCCATATGTACAATCACTCCAGCTCTGAGATCACATCACTATATTATGACCTACAGGGTCACCTGTTTGCCATGGAGATAAGCAGTGGGGATGAGTTTTATGTGGCCTGTGATAACATTGGTACTCCTCTGGCTGTGTTCAGTGGCTCAGGCTTAATGATAAAGCAAATCCTTCATACAGCTTTTGGAGAGGTCTACCTTGACACCAACCCCAGCCTCCAACTCATAATTGGCTACCGTGGAGGCTTGTATGAGCCTCTCAGTAGACTGGTCCACATGGGCAAACGGGACTACGATGTCCTTGCTGGCCGCTGGACAACACCCGACCATGAGATATGGAAACGCCTAAACAGCAACCGCATCGTGCCATTCAACTTGTACATGTTCAAGAATAACAATCCTCTCAGCAACAATGAAGAGATAAAATGCTATATGACTGGTAAGTTCACTTAATAAACTTCTATATAACAGAGCTCAAACTTAAAGACAGAAGATAATCTCATATTCTTAATACGTAGAGAAAGAGGGGGAAAGTTTCAAAAATCACTAGATACAAAAATACTAGATACAAATGCTATTATCTTCAAATAAGCAAGTTGCAAAGACAAAATTAAGATTTTCTATCAAGAATACTGTAAGCTGCAAGACGAGTAAACATAAATCATAATCAAAATATTACAACAATTATTTTGTTGTTGTTTAGTAAGTAAATAACTTTACACTTTACAGATATATAGGGAGTCCCTCCTGTATAATAAATGGTGCATACATTGACTTTTTTTATTGTGCTAGGATTACTAGTGAGTGGTGGGAAAGATGTGGTACATTAACCCTGTGAAACCACTGCTGTTTGCATTTCAGCAAACAATGCTTATTTCAGGTTTTCAAATTTGGTATGTTTTTATTTTAAGCAAGCTACAAATGGAAGAGCAAACGCTGCCAAAATTAAATTGAAAAGCAATGTACTATAGAGGCTTTTAAGAGCTTCCTCAATGGGATGCTAAGGTTGTTTTTCTGCTCTGGTACCCAGTGGATATCGTTTTGAAAGTACTCAAAGAGACCAATGTCATACAGCAAAGCCCCCTCTGTTGTTTAACACTCTGAACCTTTCCAAGAAATATCACATAATTTTGTTTTGCCTTGTGGTAGGAGGAGGTAAATGGCAGTGAAAGCACCCCAGTGGAGAAGGAAAACACAATAGTTCCATAGAAACCTTAGTCAGCACCAGATGAGTCAACCTTCTTTGGCTAGAAGGAAAAAAAAACATTGATAAGTAGATTCGATGAATGCTCTGTATCTGAATTCAACCAGAGCTCATTCACAAATGGGTTGATTCATTTTCTAGTATATTTGCCTTGTACTTGCTTAATAGTATTTGTCCCGGAAATACAGTGTGCCCTAGCTCATTCCTCGTGGGTAATGCATCGAAAGAACCACACGCGATTAACGAATTCCGCAATAGAACGACAAACTATCTTATTATTTACAGTAATTTAAACGTTTATGAATCCTCCCCATATTGACATTAAACCACCTTCTATCTGTATTACCTTTTCCCACACTCTGATAGAATGTTTAAATCACTTTTGTGTCTCACGTATGTTCCTTGAGTCAAAGACTCAAGGAACATAGCGCACTTCCGGATGTAATCATGCAATAGAATGCAAGTACGGTATCACGTGATTGCCAACCAAAAATCCGCGATGAGGTGAAGTCACGAGGGTTGATGCACGAATGCCCAAGGGCGCACTGTAATATCGTAACGCCCTTTGTTCAATTTTATTTATGTTGACCCTAATGACCCCATTGGGTTCTAGGCTGTTATTCTTTTTTGTTCAACAAAGAAATGTATTGGCTTGCCAAACAGAAAGGCATTCAGCCTTACTGTCCACTATATAGGACTGACTGACATTTGAATGGCACACAGATTGCAAGATATACTACAGTAGGCCTACCTCAGTTGTGATTGATGGCAGTGACATTTCCATTTCTTTCACTAAATAATCATGGCCCATCCATTGTCATCAAGCTAATTCTTATTTAAAAACCAAATATGATGTGACCAAATATTCTACCCATGTGTCATAGAAGTGATTCTACTTTCCATACCAAACACATTGGAAAAAAATGGAGCTAACAACACAAACAGCCATTGCCTACGAGCATGTCTGTAGCTTTCTCTGGATGATCACAATTATTGACCCCTTATTATTGAGGCCAAAAGCAAACCCTTTAAGCACATAGCTGGTGACTGTTATTAGATAAATTGCATTACCTTGATTAAATGAGTTTGAATCCATGCAAAGGTTTTGCAGCATCTTATAAGTATTGCATTAGAAACATCAAAGATGAAATTGAAGTTTTTAATTGTCAAAATCTGACGATACTCTCAAATGTCAGTTAGGTTTTATGGGATCCAGTGTCATCAGTGGAAGAGTGAAAATTAAATAGAAAGGTCAAATTCATAGAGAAAGGAGGCAGCCTCTTCACTTCTAAATTTGAAAAGCATGTTGTTGTGGGCTTTTTTTGTTTCTCTTTTTTAATGACTTGATCCTTCCTCTGCAGATGTTAACAGCTGGTTGATAACGTTTGGCTTCCAACTGTACAACGTCATCCCCGGGTATCGCAAACCAAATACAGAATCCATGGAACCATCATACGAGTTAGTCAGCACCCAGATCAAGACACAGGAGTGGGACAGCACCAAGGTAAACTTATCACCCATCCTACTTCTTACCTTACCATTTTTCACTTTATTACATCCCGCTTCAAAGCGATGATGTATTGTAATTGTCAGCATACGTGTGTTCGTTTGTTCGTCCATGTGTTCGTCCATTCGTATGTCCACCAAATATCTTGACAACCATTGCAGATAGAAAGAAAGTAAATTTTTTGCCAAATCAAACATGCGAATCAAACCTATGACTTCCATACCGGATCGGTCGAGGCCCGGGTTAACAACGACCGCCATCGGTGCTGTTGACCTACAGGGTACCGGTGGAAATTGGACTACTGTTAGTCAAAGAAGGAGGGGAGGAAAGTGTTCGTATGAAGAGAGAGAAGAGGAACGCCAAGAGTATAGGACTGAGAGTAGGGACGTTGAATGTTGGAACTATGACAGGAAAAGGTAGAGAGGTGGTTGACATGATGCAGAGAAGGAAGGTAGACATACTGTGTGTCCAGGAGACCAGGTGGAAAGGTAGCAAGGCTAGAAGTTTAGGAGCAGGGTTCAAGTTGTTCCATCATGTTGTAGATAGGGAAAGAAAAGGAGTAGGAGTTATCCTGAAAGAGGAGTGAAAACATGTAACAGATACATGTTCCAATTAGATTATTAAACAATAAATGAGAGTTGTGCATTACGTAAAAAACAAAGAATAAAGAATAATAATGATGGTCATTTACCTTTTAACTGCTGTCTTCATTGTTTTTTACCCTCTTTGGTTCATGCGCTTCTATCTCACCATGCCGAACAAGAGATTAAATTCCAGTCCTCCTTTTGAACTTCTCCAACCACCCACGCAATGCCTTAAACTCCTTAAACTTCCTTTTGTTTTAATAACGTGCCAATTGTAGATGCATTACGGCTATATTCTTTGGCGAGATCAACCAAACGCATCCCTTTTTCATGCTTTTCTATGATCTCTTGCTTTGTATGGACAAAAAAACTCTTTTCTTCGTCTTTTCTTTTCCTCTTTTCTCCGTCACTTTCTTGGGGTCCATAGCGAATACTCAAAAAGTTAATACAGTATATTTGCGCAAAACTCTCAGAACACCTCACGGGTCGAGAGCTGAATGACGAGGACACTGCATAAACACCGATCTAGCTCCACACAGAGGTCCCTCTTAGCCAATGGGATGCCAGGAAGATACTATGTAATAGCCAATGGCAGCGCAGCTATGAGAATGGTGCGTTCAGGAACCTGTGGGAGCTGCAAGTATCAGCTGATACTGTATTTTTACCTTACGTAAGTCGAAATTTCTTTCGTAACTAGAGGTAATATTTTCCTGCTGAGAAAATGGAAGTATGGCAGTGTCTAGGAGAGGTGGGAGTAGAGTTTCAACAGGATCTTAGATAGTGAGAAGATGCCTGAGAAATGGAGAAGGAGAAGTGGTGCCCATTTTTAAGAACAAGGGAGATGTGCAGAGTTGTGGCAACTACAGAGGAATAAAGCTGATGAGCCATACAATGAAGTTATGGGAGAGAGTAGTGGAAGCTAGACTAAGGGCAGAAGTGAGCATTTGTGAGCAGCAGTATGGTTTCATGCCAAAAAAGAGTACTACAGATACAGTATTTGCTTTGAGGATGTTGATAGAGAAGTACAGAGAAGGCCAAACGGAGCTGCATTGTGTTTTTGTAGATCTGGAGAAAGCTTATGACAGGGTGCTCAGAGAGGAACTGTGCTATTGTATGAGGAAGTTTGGAGTGGCAGAGAAGTATGTTAGAGCGGTGCAGGACATGTATGAGGACTGTATGACAGTGGTGAGGTGTGCTGTAGGTGTGACAGAGGAGTTCAAGGTGGAGGTGGGACTGCATCGGGGATCAGCTCTGAGCCCCTTCTTGTTTGCTATGGTGATGGACAGGCTGACAGACGAGGTTAGACAGGAATCTCCATGGACTATGATGTTTGCAGATGACATTGTGATCTGCAGTGAGAGCAGGGAACAGGTGGAGGAGAAGCTAGAGGTGGAGGTTTGTCCTGGAAAGGAGAGGAATGAAGGTTAGCCGCAGTAAGACAGAGTACATGTATGTGAATGAGAGGGACCCAAGTGGAAGAGTGAGGTTACAGGGAGAAGAGATCAAGAAGGTGGAGGATTTTAAGTACTTAGGGTCAACAGTCCAGAGCAATGGAGAGTCTGGAAAAGAGGTGAAGAAGCGTGTACAGGCAGGATGGAATGGGTGGAGAAAAGTGTCAGGTGTGATGTGTGATAGAAGAGTTTCAGCTAAAATGAAAGGAAAGGTCTACAAAACTGTGGTGAGACCAGCGATGTTGTTTGGTCTAGAGACAGTGTCACTGAGGAAAAGACAGGAGGCAGAGATGGAAGTAGCAGAGATGAAGATGCTGATGAAGATACTGAAGATGGTCCCTCTTAGCCAATGGGATGCCAGGAAGATACTAGGTAATAGCCAATGGCAGAGCAGCTATGAGAATGGTGCGTTCAGGAACCTGTGGGAGCTGCGAGTATCAGCCGATACTGTATTTTTACCTTCCTGGTCACTTCCTGGTCACTCTTTGGGAGTGACCAGGAAGGATAGGATCAGGAATGAGTACATCTGGGGGACAGCACATGTTAGAGGTTTTAGAGATAAAGTCAGAGAGGCCAGACTGAGATGGTTTGGACATGTCCAGAGGAGAGATAGTGAATATATTGGTAGAAGGATGCTGAGCCAGGCAGGAGTCCTAGAGGAAGACCAAAGAGGAGGTTTATGGATGTAATGAAAGAGGACATGAAGGTAGTTGGTGTGAGAGAAGAGGATGCAGAAGACGGGGTTAGATGGAGGCAACTGATTCGCTGTCGCGACCCCTGAAGGGAAAAGCCAAAAGGACAAGAAGAAGATTGCAGATAGAAAGATGAAACAAAAAGCACATTACTCGGGGATGAAAATGAGATGATGACATTCACCTTGACAAAACTAGGTCAAGGTCAAATTTCAACTTCCTTTACACTCAGGATATGGCACTCTGTGACTGCCTTGTTTTACTCTGAATTCTTCGTCTCTAGCATCATTATCAAATAAGTCATTATCTGTGTAGCCAGACTCCCAGAAGAGCTACCCGCTATCATGGAAAAAAATAATAGGCCAGGTCTTTGCCCTTAGTCTTCATCTTGGGGAGCAGGGTCAGGCTAAACAGCTCTTGTAATTGTCCTGCCATTAGGGAGAATCACTTTCCCTCCACCACTGGCCATTGATTTCATCTCAATCTTACACCGTTAGCTAAGGTCTGAGAAGTAGTAGACATGCTTTGATTCCCACATTTATCAGTCCCTTTAAGATGCCTCCAGCTCACCCTGAATTATTAAAGAGGCCACTGTTGTCCTGAGTTTTGGTTACAGCTAGGCCGCCACCCATCAGGAGGCCAGCTTTATATTGAGCGATACTTTGGCTGCTCGCATAATACAGTGGATATCTGTTGTCATACAATTTGTATTTGTAAGTTTAAGAGCTACTGAGATGATACAATACAGGGTTATCTAAATTTGTAGCCTCTTGTCCAACAAAAGGGTTGTACTACAATAAAAGATTAACAGGTTAGCGCAATATGTTGAGCCTTAAGTCCAAGTTCTATGTAAAATGTGTCTGCCTTTTAAGCTCCATTGATCAGCCTTGGAAAGGTGTTGTACATCTAACATCACCAGGAGGACATAAAATTCTTAGAAATATCTTACATAAATACTTTTCCTTTTCCCTAGGACCAACATAAATTTTTACTTAGGGAATACATTATTAGGGGATGTTTGCTGATGTGTCCAAGGCTGTGTAATTACAGCAAAGCAGCACAAGCTGTATCCTATATATTGCATTGTTTTTTGTCTCTTTACACCGTGGAACAATGCATACATTTGATCAAAAATGCAGAAAATATTTTCCCCTTTTGCTTCAGGCATAACGGGGGAAAAAAGGGAAGTACAACAAATGGAATCTTGTTCTCTCCGTGTCTGCGTGGGTTCTCTCTGGTTTGTCCGACTTCCTCCCACCTCCAAAAACATTCAGCTTGGCTGAATTGCTGATACCAAATTGCCCGCACATGTGAGTGTGTGCGTGGTTGTATATTTACGTGTGTCTCTGCGGTGCACTGGTGTCACTGGATTATGCACCCGAGTGTACCCTGCCCCATACCCCCAGTCAGCTAGGATAGGCTCCAGCATCCCGAGACCCGCGACAGCAGATGAATCGAATATTTGACGATGAATGAATGAATGAACAAATGGAACCTGCATAATAAGTAATTGTTTGTATTGTGTAATTTTTGAGTCTGTACACTAAGGACAAGCTTATTGGCAGGAAAGCCTGAATGTTTACTTCATCCAGCTTAAGGCTGGATCTTAGTGGAATGACAAAATTATCATCTGCACTGAATTCAAGCTCCAAGGACGTGCTTATGATGCTCAAGCATTTCTGGCACCCTTAAACAGAAGAGAAATTTCATTTTTGGGGAGATGTGGCACTAGCTTCTCCATCTCCAGCCATCATGGTACGCATGACACCAACTCCACTCATGTCATTGCATCGCTTTTCAGGCACTGCCAGCCTCTTCTCCTAAGTATGTCTCACAGACACTTTTCAGAGATTACTATCTCAGAAAAGTACTGTTGTTTATCAAACCCTGTAGTGGGATGATTAATGCTGAAATGTGATCTTAGATATATTTCGTCACATCATTCATACTCATACTCTTCTACCCACAAATGGACACACTATCTCACCTAGGTTTTGCGGGCTCAAAAAAAAGCATATCTGAATTAGCAACATATCATATGGTTTAGTGCAAGATGTATGGTCACTGTTGAATCGATAGTACCAAACATTGTCTATAAGCACTGAATTAACATCTGCAACCAAGTGCATGTCATGATCCTGTGTTTTATGTCTATGTATTGTGTTTTCATATAGTAGACTGAATATTATATGAGTATCACATATTCACACCTGGTAATATTAATTACACATGAACAAAGAATTCCCTTATTGGTCTCTTTAAATGAACTGTTCCTCCACTTCCTAGTGAAACAGTGAAGTGTCCAACGATAAAGTTTTGTTTCTGCAGAAGCCATTGAACAGAGGATAGAAAAAAATCAATTTCTAAAAAAAAAAAGGTTTTTATATTGCACATAACACATCATCTGCACTTCTTTTTTAAGGAAAATTCTCAAGTGAAGGACTGCATGATAGTATTATTGGATTTAAATGGCATGAACAACATAAATACAGTGTAAGCCTCTGCATTTTTTTATTTTTTTTTACATTTTCAGTTACTTGCCCAACCCTAGATGTCAGGGAAGGAACAATAAAGCTATCAGAATCATAAATGAAATATTTTCAGATAGCTTTACAATGGATAGGCTACATTCTGATGTTCAAATAATGGTGCCCACACATCTGCACTGCAGTATGTTGCCACATCACTCGATTTAATATGCAAAAACACACCTCCAATTCTTCATATAAATGCAAATGGATCTTTGCACTTCTCCAATCTTTTCATTCTTCAGTGCACCTTTCCAAAGGTGCTACATTCATCCATTCACACATATATTCGTACAGTGATAGGAGAGGCTGACATGTAAGTAAGAAATATGCTCATTCAAAAGCACTTCCTGTTCACAGTATTTCTATATATACATTGCACCAAACTCGGCACAGAGCAGGACTCAAACCCGGACCCGCTGTGTTGTGCAGCGAAAGCGCTACCCAGTGCGCCACCGTGCCGCCCTGTGCGGAGTTTGCATGTTCTCTTTGTGTCTACATGGGTTGTCTCTGGGTTCTCCGGCTTCCGGCTTCAGGTTAATTGGCCGGTCCCAAATTGTCCATAGGGGTGAGTCTGTTTGTGCGTGGTTGTCCGTCTTTGTGTGTAGCGCACTGGCGTCATGCCCGGAGTGTCCCCTGCCTCACGTCCTATGCCAGCTGGGACAGGTTCCAGCTCCCCGTGACCCGCTACGGCGGACAAAGCGGTAGAAAATGAATGAATGAACATTGTACCAATAATAATAATAGGAATAATAATAAGGCAGTCACAGACTGCAACATCCCGCGACACCTCTGAATCCAAAATTTTACCTTGACGTGCTTGCATAGGTCAAAGAACATAATAAACTATAATAACTGCAATCCCAGTTATGTTCTCATTTAGCGTAAACCAGCGGTCCCCAAGTTTTTGTGCGCCACGGACCGGTTTCATCTAAGGCAATATTTTCACAGTCTGGCCTTCATTTGCTCGATAATCATTGATGACGCCAGGACAACTGTAGTCTAATAATAAATAATCCGCACTGGTTTTATGTAACATGCAGACATGAACCATTTTTCATTATAAACAACCTTTGTTTCATAAAGTGATAATCAACATCTCTGCAAATGAAATACTCGTGACGGCACCAATTAAGTGTTATTTTGAAATATAGTGACTTACAAACAGTACATTCAACGTAGGAGAAATACTGATCATTTCCAATAAAAGGGTGAACAAGTCAATAAAATAATAATAATTATAATTTTGAAAATTAGTGGTTGGGGACCGCTTATCTAGGGGTAACGGGAGACAATGACACCTGAAGTGTGTTCCGGACGTCGGGTCTACTCCGCAGATTGGTTTCTTCGCGGTCACTGCAGAAAATCCTTCTTCACAAAGATAGGAGGATGGAAATAGAACCAGGGTTTGTGATACTTTGTGGGCGATCTCAGGATAATTTACCTCCATTTTAATCCAGAACACTGGCGCAATTGTGGGTGCTTAATTTTATGGGTAATGGCTGGTAACCTGTCACGTGACCGAGACTTGTCAAGCGGGACAGACACACGCATACGTCTGTGCGTCATTCCGCACAGAAGTCACTATTTAAAATATAACGTCTTTAGACTGGTAATCAATAAAAAAAAGAAAGTCAAACTTTCTGCGCCGCCTGGTACCTAATGTCCCAGGTCGCGACCCGGTTGTTGGGGACCACTAACATAGACGGATGTGATAGAGAATCGGGTAATTTTTCAAAATAAAATATCTTTCAGAGTCTGAAATGCATAAAACGGAAGTAATGTAATTTTTTTTTTTTTCTGTGTGGCCCGGTACCAAATGACTCACGTACCAGTACCGGTCCGCGGCCCGGTGATTGGGGACCCCTGGCGTATACCACTTTGGAGAGGTTACTGTCAAAGCCCCCTGGGTTTGACTTGTGTGTGCTGCTTGTGCCTGACACTCCACTCAAATTTTCTGAGCTCAGCCAAGGTGCCTATCTACAAAGGAGTTGCAGCAGGAGAAATATTGAGTTGAATCCAAAGACACCCAGTCATTTCCATTTCAAAGCTCTAAGATTATATGTCTTGGAATAGTGCTGTAGATTAAAAAGAATAAATCAGCAGACATGCAGTTGCAATTCTGACTAAATCGGTCGTCACTTTGGAACTCCTTATTTCAAATGCCAGAAAATCATTGATAAAGTGGCAGTTTTAGTACAACTGTTTTTTTCTTCTCTAAAACATCAATTTTTTAACTGGTTTGGGGGCGACACGGTGGCGCAGTGGGTAGCGCTGTCACCGCACAGCAAGGTAACTTGCAAGGTAACTTGCTGTGCGGAGTCTGAATGTTCTCCCCATGTCTGGGTGGTTTCTCTCCGGGTTCTTCAGCTTCCTCCCACCTCCAAAAACACGCATTTCAGGTTAATTGGCCGTTCCAAATTCCCCATAGTGTGTGAGTGTGAGCGTGCATGGTTGTCTGTCTTTGTGTGACTCCACGGCACACTGGCGTCACACCCAGAGTTTTACCCGCCTCACGTCCTAAGACAGTTGGGATAGGCTCCGGCTCCCCGTGACCAAGTAGGGTGGATAAAGCGGTTCAGAAAATGAATGAATGTATAACTGGTTTAGAATCACACAATTGGCAAGATTAGATTTTGTTCTTACCCATCATTTTTTTAAGAGTAACCCTACCACTGCACTCCAAGATTTTAGGTTTATAAGCAATTCTTCAAAGCATACCTAGATTAAATAATAGAAATGATGCAATAACATTGAACATTGAACATTGAAATAATTTGTCTTTAACTTGTATACAAGAGGAGACAATAATTTACTTGTGAACACCAGGTTGATCATCACTACATATGACCAAATATGCCTGATTAAAATGTTTTTCACAGGTTTGCTTTAAAATAGAAAATTATGCTTCCCCTTCTCTCCCCTTCTCTCCCTTTTCATTTAAGCCACTATTTGGCCATGCTGCTGAATCTGCACACAGATTGAAAAATGCTGTGAGAGGGCAGACAAATGAGGTTTGTGCTGCACAGGGCTTGATCTCTCAGTCTGAGTTGTGCTGGAGGCTGATTGAATTCCATGCTATGTGAACGATGCCTCTCTGGGTTTGTCCCGAGAGTTTGTGTTAGTGAAGCGGAGGACATTGCCCCTTTCCCCCACCACTCCTGGGACAGCTGACCTGATCACACTGTTGGCAGAGTAAACAAACATGGAGTGGCATGGTGTGAAGTGTCCCCTTAGGCCATAACTCCTGAGGGGACCAACAACACAGCTGACCCCTCCCATCATACCCTCCCTCTTTGTACAGAATCTGATGCTGTGTCAAATGAGAGAGCTGGCAAATCAGCTTGTCACTGTTGCCTGCTCCATGTTCCTAAGTCCCACCCAATCCCTAGCCTGTAGCCAAAGGTTGTTGTTGGTTTTTCTTCTTTATTTGTTTAGTCTAGATTTCTTGTCACCTTAATATATTAGTGTCTTTCTTTAACACAAAGGCAGAATTAATCTACTGTACATTTAAAACATGACAAAATGCAGAGGTGAACACATTTATCAAACCATTGTATGCATATATACTGTATGTGCAAGAAAGTCAATTAAGGGATATTATTGATATACACTTCTTGTTCAGAGGAAAAACAGACAAAAATTCAGTGTCTAGATGGCTGCTACAAGGGCTGTGTGACTAAACATTGTCTTTCCATTGCAGTCTTTGCTGGGTGTTCAGTGTGAAGTCCAGAGGCAGCTGAAAGCCTTTGTGAAGCTGGAGCGTTTTGGCCAAATCTACAGAGCCAAAAGTGCTGGATGTCCTCAAACAGAAGATGACAAGTTCTTTGCTTCTATGGGCTCCATATTTGGCAGGGGAGTGAAATTTGCCATCCGGGATGGTCGCATCACCACTGACATCATCAGCTTAGCCAACGAGGATGGACGACGCATGGCTGCTGTTCTGAACAGTGCATTCTACCTTGAAGACCTCCACTTCACAATCATTGGAGTGGACACGCACTACTTTGTAAAACTGGGCTCAGTAGAGGGAGACCTGTCCCTCATTGGCATGACGGTGGGCCGGCGGACCCTCGAGACTGGCGTCAATGTCACAGTGTCCCAAGTCAACACTGTTCTCAATGGCAGGACTAGGCGCATCACTGACATCCAGCTGCAGTATGGTGCGCTGTGTCTGAATGCACGTTATGGCAGCAGTGTGGATGAGGAGAAAGCTCGTGTGTTGGAGCTGGCACGCCAGAGAGCAGTCGCCCAGGCATGGGCTCGGGAGCGCCAGAGACTGAGGGACGGAGAGGAGGGCTTGCGGACCTGGACTGAAGGAGAGAAGCAACAGCTCCTGGGCACGGGGAAGGTGCAGGGCTATGACGGATACTACGTGGTTTCAGTTGACCAGTACCCTGAGCTGGCAGACAGTGTCAACAACATTCATTTCATGAGACAGAGCGAAATGGGCCGAAGGTGACATGAACACGTGGCTCTGGAGTGACAGACTCAGACATACAACATGGGACTTCTTGCCAAAGACTGTTGTGTACATGACCACTTTTCTTTTTTCTTTGGCTGTGCTCAACTTGGTTTATAATATACTGTGAAAAAAGAGAAGAAAAAAAACATTGTTGCAATCAGTTGCACTGTATTGATAGAAGAGTGCCCTTCTCCTTTTAAAGATTCTTTTACAGTCTTTGCCCTCCAAGTGCGACTGCTACAGGATGAATATTCGCAATGTATGTGACTTACTTTTGTGACTCCATTTCCTTGTTCCTTTTGATGATTCTTTTCATAGGAATCCAAGAGGAGTATTGGTAATGCATTATGGTCACTGGCTCTCTCTGCTGCCAGACTTTCAGATTGTTATTCACAAGCTTGCTCCATTCTGCCTTTTCTGCAACTCAGCCAAGGAGATTCCTTCTCTTATAATCACTTCGTTTTATACTTGAAATCCTCATAGCCTCGGTTGTCCATTAATGATGTGAGAGATTTCTGTTGGCAGTAGAGCTCTTCATCAAAACCCGAGTTGAACTTGTCAAAGCACCTTCATTTGTGAGATATCTTGTAATTTGTGTTACAAGGATGGATACTCAATTGTGGTCTAAGCTTGGAAGGCTTCATTGCACTCAGATTGTGCATGTTGATGACCTTCTTGTGAACTAGATTATCAAGAAAACTGCTTAGTCTTAAATCTTAAAATATATGGTAAAGCCAACGAAGGGATATGAGGTCATTTTTTATTTTCATGTATTTTAATTTTTAAGTGGATTCTTTTTTTGTGAGGAAGAAAATGAAAACAGATGAAATTTTATATCTGACTGTGGTGACACAACTCCATTAAGAACATAGTGAAGAGCCAACCCTGTAAGAAAATACTGTGGCATTAATGTCTGTATTAAACAACAAATGGTATTTTAAAGGAATGGTTTTTAATTTCCCTTTATTATGTTTTATAAATAGCTACATGAATTAACAGTATAACAAATGTGAATTTTTAAAAAAATGTGAACTATTGTCCCTTTTATTGTTAATTGTTGTACTTGAACAATACTTAAGGGTGTTTCAACACAAACTATGAAAGGTGGTTTAGTTACTGTATTTTTCATAAGGCAAACTATGTTTTACTGATCTCAATTGCATATGAAAGACAGTGTTTGTTTATCAATGAGCTTAAGGCAGTATTTCTCACCATAATGTCCAATCAAATAAAGCTTTGGGTGAAAAGGTCTTTTGAAAGTCTACACTAAATATACCAATCAGTGGTACATAATACTTCAATATGCTGGTTGCTGAGATAGATAGGCCTCAGATTATGTGTGTGAAGTAAAAGATACAGAATGCCTTTGCCCTGAAGGGCTGTCCACAGGTAGGCATCGAAAGTGCTTACATTCTCCAGAATAGGGCTTCACTCCACCCCTTGGCTGGATAAAATGCATTGGAACAGTAGTTGTGTTAGTTCTTGTTCATAGACAAAAAGTCACCTATCCACATCAACCTTGGAAATATTTGATGTGGACACATTCTAGCTCCCATATGTCTCCACTCTCCTTAGTGGAGAATACAAAGGACAATTCAACTATTTGAAAATGTCATATGAAAGCTCGAGAGGCGTCAAGACTATTTTGGAAAATGTGATATTGGTATGACTTCTAGTACTTTTTGAACTATGCGAAGCCACAGCACACTGACTTTCTTGCCATTTCCCCACCAAAATATGAACTTGTTTGCATATGTAGGGGTGGTGGCAGCATGACTGAGTGTCTCGATCTGTACAAACATGCAAACGGCAAATTTTTGTTTGTTTTATTGGTTGGTTCAGTGATGGTTTTTTCCCAAAAAATATACGTGTTCAACATTATATGAATGAAGGATATTTGCATTGTGGAATATTGCACTCTGAAATGTTTTGTCATTAGCGTGTATCTTTTTTCTAAAGTGACAGATCCATTTTGAATTTTGGTTTGTTCTCAACACTGTGTTCCTTGCGCTTCTCTTTGGCCATGTTAATATGGAGACATCAAAGTAAGCTGTAAATAAAATGCAAATGTAGATACCTCTTAGAGCTACATCTGTGTAGGTAGGAAAAAAATAAAGGGAATATTTTGTGTTTATTTCATGTGTTTTTTTGTATGTATTGTATCATATTCTGTGATGCAGATAGCTATTTTCATATTGTAAAAACATTATTTTACATCAACTTTACTACAACACTTATATTTTAGCGTTTTACTTTTTAGTGTTTATCTAACATATAAATTAATTTTTTCTCTGCAAGCCATTCACAAAACATTTGTAAATCTAACACAAGCTTGAAATGAATATGGTAATGAAATATTGCACCATATTGTGTCATTATTTAGTTAAATACAAACTGCCACATGTTTAAATTCTAACTATTGAAATCACACTTAATGAAAATGTGGCTGGACTATCACCGTGTTTAGATTCATGTTTACATTAAATGTATTTTATAGTAGCAAGCTGCAAGGAATGCTGTACTGAACCTGGCTATTAATTAACCTGTCAAAGTTGAGGACCAGTTCTTCAATGTTACAAATCCGCCAGGAGACTGTTTTTAAGCTTGATAACATCGTTACAATGAGTAGAGCTCAGGGGCTAATCTTGTTAGTAGGTGAAGTGTTAGATGCCAATATGTGGTGATGGCAAGAGAGCCTGGAACATTTACTCTCATTACAGGTAGAGCTGTACATGTCCAGAAGAAAGCACCATGACCACAGCTCACTGTTCTGTTCTTCTCTGTTCATTTATGTGAGAGTAATAAACCAATGAGAGCTGGGAAGTCGTATATAAAACAAAACCTTTGTTTTCGCTTGTTTGACTAAACAAGATCGTTGTAAAATAAATTTAAGGTTTTTTTTTAACAGCTTTCATATATCTTGTACCTCCAGTCCCACACCAGTCCAGTAAAGAAAATTATTTTATTTGTTTTTATTTATTTGTTTGGGGGTCTTTTTTTTTAACGTTTTTTTCCTCACAGGGAACATAAAGTCCTGCTAGCAGAGCACTGGAGCAGAATGAATTCTGGTGCACAGAAGCAAAAATGTTATTTAGCCTGGAAGATAACAGTCCTTTGGTTCAAATCATAACTCCATAATCTCAACTCCTGTGGCAGTGAAAAAAAATGGTGGTGGAACCGGATCCCACCTCATCAGAGGATAAATATGTAGCTGATATCTATATAATATGATTAAAAGCACTCTTATGTAACATTTGATCTTTTTTGGAACTACAATAGCATTAATATTTGTTAACCATTGGACTACCAAAAAGCATTGATAAAAATTTTGCTGTCATTTGTGCTGCTGGACAGTTACAATGTTCTAATTGTGCTTTATACTGATAACAGATAGAGAGAGCAACAACTTAGACATTGAATCCCCCACGTGTCTGCGTGGGTTCTCTTCAGGTACTCCGGCTTCCTCCCACTTCCAAAAACATGCACTTAAGGTGCTTTGGGCTTCAAATGTGTATGTGTTTTTCATGTGTGTGTGTTTTTCTGCATACACCGATGTTGAGTGCGGAGTATTTCCTGCCATCCTGTATGTCTCTTTGGGAACTGTACAAAAATGAAACACTTATTACCTGTCTGTTTTGTCAGTGAGACCTTATCTGTATTAGAATTATATAACATTCAACTGCATTTATTTTCTTGACAATCAGTGATGGAGCTGACAAAAAACAACACCACTTTGCGTCACATTATTTAAATTTTATTCAAGTCTGACTGCCCTTGTTCAAGTTTTCCCAACAGCCATAAAATAACTTTGTGGTATGATGGTCCGCATCTGCTGTGTAGCCTGATAACACCATATGCCTGAACGGACAGGACCGCCTCAGATTTTGTCATTAATCATTCCGGTCGACTTTCCTTTCTGTACTATTTATGCAAATGCTGGACCAATCATAAAAGTTAATGGGGCAAGGAATGATAAACCAACTGGCCGTAGAGAAGTGAGGCTGAGTGAGGTTTAGGTTTCATTTCAACATCTACCTTGATGACAAAACACAGCAGCAACAGAGGCACTCAGTACAGCTATTGGAAATGAAACTGAGGCAATGTTTTGTGTGTCATATTTCTGTGGGTCATACAAAGGACAGTGTTGCCTCTTATACAATGGACCTGCATTTTTTAATGGAACATTTGCAGTTTTCGCACTTTAAGCATTAAAACTCTGCTTGCTTGTAATATGAGAGGCATTCTTTTTCCAAATATGAGATGTAAAGACTGTGTGAGAAAACCTGGACTCCATTGTAGATAAATGTGATCTTGCAGTTTCTACTTTTTGCATTTTGTCTAGCTTGAGAGTGACTGATTACATGACTGTAAGTCTTGAGACAATTTTCACAGAGATAATCAATAATCTGTGAAGTAGAGCTATCTCAAAACTGGCATCACAAATTCACAGTCTGTAGTTTTCTGTTAGAAGCAAAACTTACTGAAAGTGCAGACTGCTGAACTAAACGGGGGTCACAATTTTAATTTGTTTCATTTTTTTAGCTTTTCAATTATTTTTGACAGGTATTACAAACATATGAAGAAATTTGCATGTCCTCAAGAAGCGTTATCACAAACACACACAAAAAACACTATTGGTGATAAATACACCAAAGTCAATTGTGTTTCTCAGTATTTTGTCATTCTTTATGTAAATGTGCGAAACGTTGATATGTGACAGCTCAGTTTCAATTCACACTGCTATCTCTGTGGACTACGTTCAAACTGACAATATAAGAAATTAACCCTGTCAGTTAGACATTAATTTTTTTGTCTGCTGCTTTTTTAGAGTTAGTGTGTCTATGTGTGTGAGGATGATGTGTACTGGACTCCAGGAGGGTCTTGGTGTGTTGGTGGACTCGCAGGAGACAGAAGCCACAGCTGCAGCTGCCGTCTCCCATCACATTTCCCCTGACAGGTGTGAACAAAGGACCCAGAGAAATGTCACTGCTGCATTTGCAAATCACTCATACACCACTGGGGTTCAGGAATGAAAATACATTTGCACATTATGCAAATCATATTGACAGCATATCAAATGCTTTTATTAGGCTAATTATACCAAGGTCATATCTGTCCATAGCAACTGATCAGACCCATTCAAACCAAGTGTCTGGAAGTGTTTGGGTTGACTGAAAGGTCAGCTAATGCTTAATGTGTTGAGACAGCTTATCATGTAGCACTTTGTGCCTGTGAGAGTGATTTCTGTCTATGGTGTAATCATCGGTAATGGTTTCTTCAGTGATTAATAGGAAAGCAGCCATATCAAAGTTTTCAAATGTATTTTATCATATTTGGGAAAGAAACATGTTCTATGCATTAATTATGATAAATAACAAGATGTTTGTAAACATGTACAGATGTACAGTATCTGATCCATCGTGAGCAGATGATGAAATAAAGCATTAACCAATGCCAGAGACAAAGAGGGCCTATAAAGGTGAGGTTTGACTTCAGTGGAGATACTCTGTTTTCAGGTTTGATGTTAGAATAATGTATATAACTTATCTCATATTTACTCTTTTATATTCCTTTATTCTTTGCACTACATAGCATGACCATATAAATGTTTATATCTGTGTGTAAGTGTCTTGCTATGTATTGAATTATTTTTTCAGGGAGACAACATCAGCAAGGGGATCACCGTAGTGATAGTAGAGGTCCCTTGAGCAGGGCGTGACCTCTGAACTGCTAGTCAGGAATGTGCCTAGTTGTTGTCTTTTAAGGAGAGGATGACATAAAAAGAAGAAGTATTACTCTTTTATGGCATCATGCCACAAGTGTTGTATTACTGTTGTTTTTCTGCCCCCATCCCTTAGAAAAATAATGTAAACAGGGAACGCCCCAAGAGAATAAAAAAGAGGTTTCGGCAGAGACATGTGGAGAACGGGTTGGAGATCTGTAACTGAGCACATCTCTGTCCGTTCTCCTCGCGAGTAAAAAATATAACTGTTGTCTTCTCCTTTTTGTGAGTGTGTTTTAAATGTTCTAGGTTGCTTCAACCTGACTGTTGAAACAGGGCAGATCTATATTTAATAAGCTTAAGCTTTTGCAAAGCAGCAGCAGACCATATAAAAATATATAAAGCAAAACAAAAAGAATTAGCTGTCTCTTGGCCAAATAGGTTAAATTGGTGTAAGAACATTCTAACGGTTTGTCCAGCTTCCTATTTTTTTAGACATTTTTGCTTCATTCCTTTCAAATCATTTCTCCATTCAAGGCGTGACACACACACACACACACACACACACACACACACACACACACACACACACACACACACACACACACACACACACACACACACACATTTTGGCTACAAAATCTTAAGGTCCATTATGTACAAATACTATTATGTAGATCAGCTATGGGGAATTTATTTCCACATAATGCATTTGGTTTGTGACATGCCTGGCCTCGCGTTTCATTTACCCATACAAAATGGCCCTTCCAGTCCAGCTGCTTTAATATTGTGAAGGAGAATTTTTTAGCATTCTTCATGGAGAAACATGTTTGCTTTTCATATATTTATTTATTTATTTTAACAGATTTTCTTTGAATGCAGAACTGAAAAGATTGCTGACCTGCACCCCACGCTCACTGAAAATACATCACCCCACATGCAGAATCAAGCATGAGAAGACAATGCTTGATACTGCGGAAAAAAAATATTTTTACCAAAGGTTTTATAATGTCACTTCACATTTGAAAAATATGATTTGGGGAAAGCCTGTGTGTTACCATTGTGTGACATATTAAAATAACTTAAATATAAAACAGGATGACAACACACATTCAAAGACCCTTTTATTGGATGACTCAGACTCCTATTATCCCTCCTGGCTTATGTGGAATTTTCGGCACTGTTGTTCTACATGTGCAAATGTATTGTTTATTGGAAAGAAGCCTCAGATTAGTATTTGTGCAAGGAACGAAGCAGAATTACATTATGATTATAATTCCTCACCTTGTATGGGCTGTGTGCCTTATGTAGCTATTATATTGAAGCTGCAAACTTCTTCTATCGAAAATAAAATCAGCTATCAGTTTTGATTAATTCCTACTTTAGTAAACTACTGCAGCAAAAATATATTTTTTTAGGAGGAAGGGTAGTGCTGTCAAAAATAATAATGTGCATTAAAAGAGAAAAATCCTACAAAGAACAAATGGAACTTTCAATAACAGGCTGCTACCATAACTAGTTAGGCTTTTTACTTCCCATGACTGATGGTCATTGCCAATGTGACAGATGGAAGTCAACTAAATTATGAAATAAAAAAATAAAATGTTGGCATTTGAAAAATACCATTTGCTCTGAAGGAGAACGACTGTAGAACAATTTTTGCTGAACACAGAAGTCACCAGCTCTTGACATCCGGTCTAAGCAGATATGTAAGTACAATACTCTTCTTCTTTTTTTTGCCTAATCAAATAAATGGATCTCCATCTTGGTGTGTGGCTGTATGGCAACTGTGTAATTAAGTGCAGGAGTAAACCAGATTTAACTGGTCAGTGTGGTGTTACTACAATGACAATGATTTTTAAATGCATTTTTTGCCCCTGGATGTAGCTTATTGCGATCCTTAAATTACTGTACATGCACACCTTCCTTGTACTTCTCCATGTTGAATGATGTTACTCAAAAGTCGACATGGAAATTGAATGCATAACCATTTATTGTTTGGCTTATTAGAGGCTAGTTGGTGTGTAGAAAATAAAAACAAAAGTCAAGTAATTATTGGTGAATTTATGGTCAGATGTCTGTTGAGACAGCAGTTACAAACTCCCAGCAAGAGGGATTATTGTCTTCATATAGAAGAAAGAGAAGAACAATTTGTTGATCTGATTTGATTTTTAAAAAAATTCAAAGCTGGACAGTTGGACACAACTGGGACAGATAAATGTGTTATACACACAGAGCATTATCTAACTTTCTAGTTGCCCTTGACAGAGACTGAACTCCTTATGGGTATCACACCAGCTACTTCGGCATTCTGACCTTGGTGATTACATGTATGGGTATTCTTGCCCAAGGAAGAGTGAACGTCAAGCTGAATCTGATGTAGTTTTCCAATTCAAATTATCTTGTGTGTCAAGGCTAATAAAGCTTATTTTTGCACTGCTGCTATAAGATTTTGTTTTCAAAGATGAAATCAGTTATCACTCACTTTGGATTGTTCTTGCTTCAGCAAGCCAGTCAAATTTAATAAATCAGCAAGAGACATACATCTTCTTGAAAGACATGCGGAAGAATCCTACCACACAAATATAGATAGGTGTTAGTGTATTGTCGATCTGCTTGAATTATTTCTTCAGTGTACACAAAGTACTTGTTGAACAAGAGAGCACTCAGTGAAGAGTAGAATTTGGTTTAACACAACAAGAGCTCAGTCTGAACACCCTAACCCTAACACCCCCACCTCCCGCCATAAAAGAAAGAGTCAGACAGACAAAAACAGAAAGCGGTTATAAATACACAGTAAAGGTCTGAGCTAATTTCATTTAAGTGGATATAGCATTTCAGTGGACCTATAGGTCCACTGAAATGTAGTGTATACACTAAAGATCATAAAAATCACATGGCCACAGGGTGTGTTTTTTTCAGTACTATACTAAAAAGTTTGTATTCCAATGAGTTAAGTCATAGTTCAGACCCCAAATTATTAGGTTGAAAAAAATACTATTTCATAAGCTTCAAGTAGTTTTCAGCATGGAATAATATGTTTTGTTACGACATGTAACTAGACAACTGCATGCAATAAATGAACTATGTAAGTAAGCACATATGGAGTTATTTTAATCTCACATGATAAATGAAAATACATTTCATATTTATCTAGGATTACCTAGATTTAAGTAATAGTTCTGCGTCATAATTTAGAGATAACATTTAAGATATTTTGTGTAAATTGTCCTTTAAATAAAGATACAGGAGCCTTAATCTCATTGGAAGTTAAATTGAATATCGTGGGGAAACAAAGCAGAGCTACCCCTGAATCCTCCTGGAAATAATACAGGCTGCTGCTGCAGAGAGCATCTTCTGTATGGAAATAAATCATTTTATTTGTCTTTGGTCTTTGTGTATGTCGGCAAGAATAACGCAGTATGATGAGTTAGGATATTTAGATATTACTTCTCTGCTTTTCTATTTTTCATCATATAGTCTTCCCTCTTGAGAGTCTTGTCTTTGACTCCTGGAAGTAAAAAAAAGTTTCAGATTGTAGACTATAGTGAAATTGCTAAGGTTGTTTTGAATGAAATGACTAAATCTGACAGTGAACTTCTGTGTTTGAATGCACAATTGTAATTAGTAACATCATACCCTCACAATACACAATTATCATTGATATCCATAGCATACATACACTTGGAAAGTGATGAAGGAAAAGAATAAATGATGAAAGTAAAGATTAATAATTATAGTGGCATTTAAAGAGGACAGCATCAAGAGGACAATGTCAATTACTCTTCTACAATGTACTCTTCTTCTATGTTTCATTTATTTTTGTCTGATCAGATTTTACAATGTTGTGTCAAAATGTCCTAAATTTCCTCTTTGATTGCGAAGCTCTTTAGTTCGCAGAGCATTCACAAATGAGGAGAGCTACAGGTGAAGCAGTGTAATATTGTAGTCCACATTTCTTCCAATGATTTTTTTTGTTCCTTTTAATTTATATTTTGCTCCCTGTTATAAAAATTGACTGCCTAAAATTATTATAATAGTTATATCAGCACTCTAGCAGGGATGCACATAGAGTCAATGTATGTCTCCATTTATTATTATATAATATTTGAAAGAGGAGCTGATGAAGGCTTGTGGAAGAATGTAGTGATGCTCTCCAGGTGCTGCAGTTGGTGGGGAATACATTGTGCCGAAAGAAAATGATGCAGTCGAACTCTATGTTTAGCGATTCTCAAAAGACCCACAATTTTACAGCAAAATCATTTGTTTTGCTGAGTAAGTATTGATTTAAAAAATTTGCTTAGCCTAAATACGGTTCACAGGGCAATACTGTAACTATTCAACCTGTAAAGGCTCCAAGAACAGAGAAGTGTCTTCCATTAATTGTTGCTATGCCAAAATTTCATTTTTCATCATGCATTGATAACATACAGTAGGTGATGTAAAACACCTACAACTTTACTTTAGTGCGTTTATTTAAGTTGTGCAACACATATATGCAGACAGCAAAATATATCTACTATTGCCACCTTTTTTCACCTTTTTAAATTTCTTGGTTATTTGTGTTGGCCAATTCATGTTTGTTATTTTATAAAATTATCCACTGCATCATCAAGTTGTCTCATGTGTCAGTCTTGCCAAAACAAGAATTAGACATTAGAAATGAGAAATAAAGCTATAGTTACAGGTTTGTGGTGTCACAAGCTTGCTGTTATTATTATGTTCTGGATAACAGTTACCTGACCCAACTTGAATTTACTGTTGCACTGGGTTGCTCTCAAAGAAAGCCGGATGGTCCTTTCCGTCATTGTTGATAGCACTGCAGCAAGAACATTACAACGCCAGCTAGTTTCTATTACAGTGGACCTCTGTGCTGCAAATGAATAATAAATTCCTGGTAACTCACTGGTAAGGCTGTATGAATACACATTTAGCTGGAATTTGGAAAGAGTATCATAGAGCTTGAGCACTACCCTGTGGCATATTCATATATTACACATGAAACATACAGTACAGTATAAGGAAAGTCAGCAATTTCGTATCAATAATACAGATGATTAATTTTGATCTTCTGGAAAGGGCTATTCTTTGTTTGATTAATCACTTAGTTTTGGTTTCCAGATGTTGAATGTGTCGTAAAAGCAAATAAAGACAGTCTTCACTTGATTTATGGCTTCAAATGTTGTCAAAGATACCATATTTCAACTTTTCAAGAGAGACACTAAGCATATACAGACATATAAGACATTAACAAATATACCCATTTATTTATTTTGTATTCTAAATGATTTGGAAAAAGAAATAATTTGCTCCCTATTTAGATGTGTCCACACACATAGAGTAATTATTTCATTCCTTCTAATGATAATTAATTTGAATGACCCTCCTGACTTTTCGAATGCATCATGTTAGGTTTAGTGATGATGTGTCATAAGTAGCAAGAGGCAGAGACACTTTCCTCCCTGTTTGCAGAAGACCCAGACCAGGGGCTCCAGAGTTGACAGACAAGACCATGTGATTAACTGTCTACATGGCATCTTATTAAATTGTTGGTATGATCTGATTACATCCCGCTTCAAAGCGTTGATGTATTATGATTGTCAGCGTTAGTGTGTTCATCAGTTCGTCAGTCCACCAAATATCTTCGCAGATTGAAAGATGAAACAAAAAGCACATCACGCGGGCAGCAAAGAGGATGAAAATAAGATGCTGACCTTGACCTTGAGACAAATAGGTCAAGGTTAAATTTCAACTTTTGTACACTCAGGAATCGGATAAAGATAGAAAGACGAGGGAGAAAGCTAGTGTGAGTAAGACTATAGATCAAAGCTAAGTGCTTTGATCTATGAAAGTTTGTCAGAGCACTAACTTTGATTTTTGACCAATGCAAGTAGGTCAGGGTAAAATTTTGAATTCAGGGGTGGTTGCAATCTGTGACTGCCTTGGTTCTAGTTCACTTCTGCAGCAGATGCTGGAAATAAACCCAGTGTCGTTTTTGGTGTTGGATTAACGAGGTTTACATACAAATGGTCAACGCACTGCCTTCATATAAATTAGATAAGATTACAGAGGGTCTCCAGTGTAGTTGTGAGGTGTAGTTTTCTCCAAGCACTATTGAATCAACTCACATATGTTGAGGTTCACTGTTGAAATCTGAATAAATAAACCAGTTTCATGGTTCTTTAAAGGATAAAGCTCTGGGAAGACATATCTGAAATTTCACAATTTTTAATGGATTTTCTATTGACATGTACTTCCTTCCCATATCCAGGTGTTTAAAGGTTATGTCATTTTTGCACTGTATATTTTCACTTTTACTCCCTTCATACTAACACACATAAAGCTGCCACAATATGAAGGGTCTTGAAATTTTATTTATTACACCATTGCACATACTGTACATATGTGTTTATTGTACATTTTAGTGTTAGTGTTGGCTTTCTGTTTATTAAATCTGGTTTTTGCTGTTTGCGCTTTGTAATCTGCTTTTATTTTTTGTGCACCTGTCCTGCTTTATGTGCCTTCAATTGCCCCTAGGGTTTAATAAAGTTTTTTGAATTTGAAATTTCGTCTACACAGTTTCTTGATAGCTGCACTCTCATTAAATCCAATTTCATAGACTTTTTGATTTTTGTCTGTCAAAAGACAACAAAACCCCTCAAAACTTCGCCGTCCAAAAAAGTAAAACTGTAAATAAAAGAAAAAATAAAATAATGAAGAGAAAAAAAAAAATCTGCAGAAAAATACTAACATATGATTGGTTTATCATTACCCACGTGACAAATGTGACCAACCCAAACAGGAAGTGTTACTGTCAGACAATGTGAGAGTCAAGTCTCTGTAAAACATCGCACATTGTGAAATTAGAACTAAATCGTGTTGTTCGTTTAACAGGTTTTGTGTCTTTAAATACGTTCATCATTCTAAGGTTTCGGGCTGCAGCTAAAATGTTTTCTGTTGCATCATCCGCTGCGGGTCATAGACGAATACTGTCAAGTATTCGACATTACTGTAAGAGGGCGCCGAAGAAACTAAGGATATCCGAAGCAGTTTCTGGTTCCGAATTGGGGACAAATATTAAAGTGCAGGTAATGTCACCACATCCTTTTATTTTGGATGATATTCCTTCGTAACCTGCTTATAGCTGCAAAACACTACGTTGTACAGTGTTGATTCTAAACTATTAAAGCTAGATCTGAAATTTGCCTAAATTCTAAGAGAAAATTTAAGAGAATAGCTGCCAACATTTATGTTTAAGGGTCATGATTTGTTCTAATAACCTGCTACCAACCGATGTGACATGAATGTGTCAGTATCGGTATACCTTGCACACAACCAGTATACTTTTAATTGGAATTGTGTCGTGCATAATCCCAACAGTAAATTACTGTTTTATCAAACATATTGTTCACATTAATCTCAATCAGCTCAGGGTACACCCTCAACTATGACAATAATATTTTTACTCTTTAATTTTCAAATGCATTTTCATTTCTGTATTGTCAGAAGGCACAGCTAATTGCATTTTTTTATTTTCTCTTGTAGGGATGGGTTCGTTCTGTGAGACCTCAGAAGAAAAATCTGTTCCTCCATGTGAATGATGGAAGCTCTACAAAGCACTTGCAAATAGTCGCAAGCTCAGAGCAGAGTGATCCGTAAGCTCTTCACTGTGATTCCTTGTATATGATCCTTCACATTATGTTCTAGGCGTGCAGAATGCACAGATTTAAAATATCGCATACCTCTCTTTTCTTTTTCCCTGCTTTAAGGTTGCTCACTTTTGGTAGTGCTGTCGAAGTAACAGGTGTCTTGAAGAAAAGTACTCATCAAAAACAGCCATTTGAATTGGAAGCACACCAAATTCATGTGATTGGAGAATGTAATCCTGTGGTATGAAACTTACTCTCTTCATATGTCCCATACACATTTTTATTGTCACTGTTTTTGCTTCGAAATATAACTTGTCATTGATGAAAAAAAATTAGTGAGCATGATTTAAGTTTGTTCCTTTTTTTTTGGAGGATTTTCCCTTTAAAATCAAAGACCGGCACAGCATGGAGTATATTCGCCAGTTTCCTCACCTCAGGTGCAGAACAAATGTATTTAGCTCCTTGTTGAGAATACGGGGTGAGGCCAGTACAACAATTCACACATATTTCAAGGTGAGAGCATCAGAAAATATAGTTTTTATAGAGATACTTTTCATGTTTATTGTACAATTATTTTGATTTTTTTAGGAAAATGGCTACATTCAGATTCACACTCCAATCATCACCTCGAATGACTGTGAAGGGGCAGGGGAACTGTTTCATGTTGAAGTGAGTATGTGTTTTGTGATAGTTTTGTGTGAATTCAGTATGTTGATGATTTTGTATTTAATGTCACCTTCTATGAATGATTGTTTATCAAAGCATTGATATGATCTTAAGGATTAATGTCATTGTTGAAAACCTCTTCTTTTACTAAAGCCACCAAGCATGGAGACTGATGAGAACTTCTTTTCTGTCCCGGCTTTCTTGACTGTGTCTGGTCAGCTTCATTTGGAAGTGATGTCAGGGTGAGATAAACTATATGAATACATCCACGTGTGATTATCCCTACGTTTTGTGAACTTTAAGTATCTTAATTTTATGTTCTGTGTTGGAAAGAAAGAAACAGTAATAAGCACATATACTTCCACAGACCTATATTTCTAATTCTGCCTTGCCAATCACACTTCTAGGGCTTTCTCTAAGGTTTACACATTTGGGCCTACTTTTCGTGCAGAGAACTCACAGAGCAGGCGTCATTTGGCTGAGTTTTACATGGTGGAGGCTGAGGTCTCGTTCATGCAATCCTTGGAAGATCTCACAAAGGTACATTAGACTTATTATTAAAATAATTGAGGCATCAAAGGCATTAAAATATGCCATCTCTTTATGGAAGTGATTGAAAATAGACTTGCAAGATTTTTGGATGATTTTTTGTGTGCTAATATGTTCTGTACCACATCAACACCAGTTTCACTATTTTGTTATTATTTGTCAAATTTGCTTTGCATAAATGGATTAGAGATGCACAATGTGGCATGATTCAAATTCAAGTTAGCACCTAATTTTGTTGCAACTTTGATATCTCCATTAATATGCTGAAGTACAGGCCCATTGTGGAAGCATTGCCTCATACAGAGGAGAGACCGTAGCATTAAAGTTATTTGATAGCCTTTGATGAAGAGCAGATATCACAGTCCAGCCGTGTATTGAAAGATGAGTACCTTGAGGTTCTATGTGTTGAAATTGAAGTACTTACGGCTACCTTATTTTTCTCTTATGAAAACGTGACTAGAAATATTTTAATCATTAAACGGGGCCTGCTCCTTAGGTCATGGAGGACTTGTTCAAATCTGTCACAGAGCATGTCTTGGCTCAGTGTGCAGAGGATGTGGACTTGTTTCACAAGCATGTGAGTCCAGGACACAGGGTGAGTCCTTGAAGAACATTTCTTTAGATTTGGAGCACTACTTTGCTTCTTGGGGTAACCAACCACACCTGCATTTGTTGTCAGTATTGTGTCTGTTTACCTCTTTTTCCAATTGTGTTCATGCATGCGAAGGATACTATTAATGTCATGCTGACGAAGAGATTCCCTACGTAAGTTTTTTTTTTTTTTTGGAGGGGGGGAGACAAAAATTTAGATTAAGAAAAATCTATGAATTTATATTTTGAGCTCAATCTGCTTTTAGGATTACTTACAGTGAAGCTATAGACATCCTGAACCATAGCTCGGAAAAGTTTATCTTCCCAACACAGGTAAGTGGCAGTGGTCTGAATTTTCCCTCTACTATTAGATTGCTACTGACATTATTATTCTTCAGAACTCCACATTGACTTTTGCTTCTCTTTTCTGCAGTGGGGATGTGACCTTCAGACAGAACATGAGAAGTACCTGGTGAAACATTGTGGCAACATTCCAGTCTTTGTCACTGATTATCCTTATGATCTGAAGCCTTTTTATGCAAGACACAACAAGGACGATCCAGAGCATACAGTAAGACAGGGTTACACTGTCAAAAAATTTAAGTGAATCAATGATTTAACCACTCAATCGTTTCCTTGTAATGGCAGTTGAGTTATTGCGCTGATTTACATATCCAATGTGACTTGCAATTTGTGTGCAGGCAGCTGCAGTGGACCTTCTCGTGCCAGGAGTTGGAGAGCTCTGCGGAGGCTCGCTGAGAGAGGAGAGGCTGGATGTGCTGAGGGCTAGGTTGGAAGAGTAAGGACATGTACTCTAAGGGTACTGGGAGGCCCATGCTAATAAATTTAGAGATTTGTGTCATGTCTACCTTGTGGCTTAAGATTTCTTTATTTTTTCAGTGACACTAAGCATGAAGTCAGTAGTAGTGTTGCACTAGGTTTATGTTTTGCAGTGGGTGTGTAGAAAAATTGTTTTCTCTGCAATAGTAAAGTTTCCACTACAGCTCAGACAACTGTTACGTTTCAGAGAGAAATAACACACATGAAACCAGACATTTCAGTTGTAAAAACATGACCTTACTCACCACACTTTCAGTGGTAAAAAATTATACAATATACTTGGCATTTATAGTGCATATGTAATCATATTGTATGTCCTATTTGTGTGTTGTTGTTATGATATATATACTATATATATATATATATATATATATATATATATATATATATATATATATATCATATCTCACATTAACCCCTAAATAAGGACTATTGTTCAAAGGAAAGGTGAAATGATGTTACTGACTGATTAAAATTGGTATACATTTATGCTGATTAAAAATAGGCAACTCTGTTCATTATGCTGATGAATTTACAACATCCATTGCCAATATTTGAAAAATAATATTTTAAATTGATGTTTGGGAGAATTTATGGGACGTAATTTTACTCTTACCAAGGTCTTTTATCATTTTCCAGGGTTGGATTAGAACACACATACAGCTGGTAAGGCAAAAATATTTACAAAAACAGCATTTAAAAGGTACATTTCCAAATCAACAAAGTTACAGTGACATTATTTATTTGCAGGTATCTGGATTTGAGGCGTTTTGGATCTGTCCCTCATGGTGGCTTTGGACTGGGATTTGAACGATATCTGCAATGCATTCTTGGTGTTGACAACATAAAAGATGTGATTCCTTTCCCTAGATTTTCCCGTTCTTGTCTTCTATAAAACACAATTTGTACTTGTAAAAACTTTTTTTAGTGAAATTTGTTTTTCTGCCTAACATGAAATAAATATTAATGTCAGCCTTATTCTTAATTTGTCTTTAACCCCCCACCCACACACACACACACACACACACACACACACACACACACACACACACACACACACACACACACACACACACACACACACACACACACACACACTCTGTTTTAGAGCTTTCTCATCAACTGTGCATGGTTGTCCTTTAAACTACAAAGCATTTAATTTACATCTGTCACTCCTTACCATTTCAATCTTCTTCTTTTCCTTTCGGCTTTTCCCTTCAGGGGTCGCCACAGCGAATCAATTTCCTCCATCTAGCCCTGTCCTTTGAATCCTCTTCTCTCACACCAACTACCTTCATGTCTTCCCTCATTACATCTATAAACCTCCTCTTTGGTCTTCCTCTAGGCCTCCTGCCTGTTAGTTCAAAACTCAGCATCCTTCTACCAATATATTCACTATCTCTCCTCTGGACATGTCCAAACCATCTCAGTCTGGCCTCTCTGACTTTATCTCCAAAACCTCTAACTTGTGCTGTCCCTCTGATGTACTCATTCCTGATCCTATCCTTCCTGGTCACTCCCAGAGAGAACCTCAGCATCTTCATCTCTGCTACCTCCAGCTCTGTCTCCTGTCTTTTCCTCAGTGACACTGTCTCTAGACCAAACAACATCGCTGGTCTCACCACAGTTTTCTACACCTGTCCTTTCATTTTAGCTGAAACTCTTCTATCACACATCACACCTGACACTTTCCTCCACCCGTTCCATCCTGCCTGTACACGCTTCTTCACCTCTTTTCCACACTCTCCATTGCTCTGGACTGTTGACCCTAAGTACTTAAAATCCTCCACCTTCAATAACCTCTCAAAAATTGGTTTTCAGAAGTCGGGGCAAGTAGATTATTCTTCCACGAGATGGCGCTTGTTCCAATTCCAATCAGATAATACAGTAATTAATTTTTTCTCTCTCTAATTTTCTGTTTGATTTTGTATTTTATATCATTATTTTTAAGCAAAAGAATAAATAAGTATCATCTTCAAGCTATTCAAGATATTGAACTATCTGGTGAGAGGTTCGATTGATTTGATAATATAAAGCCAGATTAATTTACATAAATGAGATAAAACAAAATTATCCAAACCTTCCATGGCGTTTGACAAAAAAAAAAAAAAAAAGAAGTTACATTTCGATCAGCTGGTCAAAAGATTTAACGTGTTTTCGGACACTTGACGCTACTTGCGCGGGGATCGATCCTCCCATCGTGATCGTCCCCGCGCGGCCCATCCCTCTCTTTGCTCTGTGGGCGTGGTGTGAGTTGGGAAAACAAACTGCAGGCGCTCCGCGGTACTTCCTCACCCCGCATCAGTTACGTTCCCCTGCGGTTCTCGTCGCGTGCGCAATTCCTCACGAGTCGAGTTGCGCTTTTCTTTTTCCCCCCCAATTAATTGGGTTGTTTGTTTGGGCTGTGGCGCGCAGTACCCCCCAGGACCGACTGGCCACCTCTCCGACATGCAGTATTCCCTTTGGTTTTTATCAAATGGAGGGAGCAGGATGGACCACTGACAACGACACGCCGACAACACTTTGAGCGGACGAGCCTTCAGGAGCCGTCATGTACTAGTGACAGACGGGAGTTGTAGAACCAGAAGGAACAACAGACGGAAACAAAAATGAGCGGCGGGGAAATCCTTTTCCAAGGCTGGCTGAGAAAGTCACCGCCAGAGAAGAAACTCAGAAGATATGTAAGTGATTCACTTTTTCGGTTAGTTTATCAAAAAAAAAAAAAACTCATTTGTAATCAGTTTTCTTCAGGAAGAATCCAGTTGATGGCTAATTTGTGTCTACCGAGTGTTGTCAAAAGATATGTGAAGTCCAGTTGTAACAGGTGCATCCCATTACTTTTTGGACCTGTCCCCACTTTCGTCTGGGGAATACCAGGAGTGGGTTATTTTATATATTTAAAAAACAGGAATCCATATTTTATGATAACATTCTGTATTCTGGGCCACCCTTTTAGGGCCCCTGTAGTGACTTTGAGGTAAGCCTTTCTAATAGGACTAGCCTCCAGCTGTCTTTAATTTTGACTAAGTACCTCTCCTACATAAACACAAACTGCCATTTGTCTTTATCCAACTGTGATGAGGTAATGTCTTATCTAACACTGATGTGACCAGTTTCCAGCTAATGTCACCAAATAATAACCCCACACTCAAGGTTTTGGAAACCAAAGCTGCTAGTCTGTTGCTGGGTGCTGTGCAGGGGGATGGTGCAAATCAGATAATGGGATTTATGGAGGCAGATACAACCATGAGACAATCTCCCATAAATACAGCTGTCCCCTGTTTATGTATGGTGTTGCGTTACCAGGCCTCTCTCTGTTCCTATTAGCTGACTTTGCCATGATGTCATCTGTTTCATCTGGAAATCCATCTTTGAATGTCTTCAAATGCACCCCCTTGTCTTTTCCTCATTGTCTTCCACTTAAAATGGGCTAATGTTTACACAGAGACCACCGTGGTCAGGATGGGACAGCAGCTGCAGTACTGCAGAGGAAAAAACTTGATTGGTTCATAGCAGTACTGTATAAACAAGACTAAAAAAAAAACTTGCAAGGCATCGTGGAGCCATCATAATAGCCTTGCTCGAGCGCAAGAGCAGAGAACAACCTCTCAGCCCTTCTCACCGTTTGTCACTCTGAGCAATAACCTATAAATCTAACAACAACGACACACACACGGTTCCAGCAAGAGGGCAGTGTCATGAGATAGAAAATCCAAAACAGTCAGGCTTGTGAGTGCAATAATCTGTCCATCTGAAATTCCTTCCACTTAAAGTAAGTCTACAGACAATTGGGGCCATTTACTCACTAGTATTGCTGTCATCTGACACAGTTGAGGTCCTAATGTATTTTCAAATAATGCTTTCACATAGTTAGACATTCCTGCCTGAAGGTGCACTGTTGTTTCTCAGATAACATGGTGGCGTGTTTTATCTGCTGTTATATTCAAATTAATAGGTGTAAGGCAAGGATTGTTACAGAGCTGCCACTGCCATGTTGATTGAGACAACACTTTGGACTGTTGGGCTGTGTTTAGGAGATTATTTGCAACAATGAAAATGTGTTTTAATCCCTAACAACCCTACCCCTGTCAATATTCCACCCATTTCTAACGCGAGTCCTTTCTAAAGAAGACAAGGCCTATGTTAGGTAATCAGTACTTAGTTGTAGAAATGATTGGTCATTGTTATAAAGAAAGTGTTCCTTAACCTTCCGCAGAAGATTTCCGCAAAGTTGATATATAGCTATGCATGTTAAATCCACTGTAGAATCCAGTGCAGAGTTAGAAAAGAATAAAAACAGGTACTACCGCCACACGTCTGATATGCAAATCATATGCAAAAGCATGGAGCAAAATATTTGTGGCAGTTGAAGCCTGGAAGTAACCGGTAGTTAAGACAGGAGACAGCATGTTTCCTCAGTAACAAGCATGACGAGTCCTGGTTAAATGTTTGCTAATTGTTCACAAATGTGATTAACTCAGAGCAGTGACTCACTCTCTCTACAATAGCTCCTTGCTGTACAAACACATGATGAGCATAAACTTTGTGCCACCCCCCACCCCCATCCCAAGCATGTGACCTCAGACGTGTAGTCACTTTTTACACATGCTGCATCTCCACCGAGAAAACAGTTGCACTCTAATTTCTCAGAGCTGCTAAATGAATCACTTGGTAGGAATCGTCTCTTCTCAGTGGCTGATCCAAGCTCCACTAGTGGGTGATGTTTTATGAGTAGGTAGGAGTGGCCTAGTTGCTTTTTTTGAACAATGTCCAGAATAAGCAGAAGGAACATGAAAACAACTGAGTAATCCAGCACTTGCCCAGAACCTCTTGCATAGCTGAGATTATTTTACTCATCAGACAGTGGTCAGATGGTATGCTTTGTAATGTCTGCTGCATTCAACTCTAAATTATCTTTTATTTGTAGCTGTTGATTAGGAAACATTTCATCCCTTATTAAATTAGTGACATAATACATTTGCTGAAAAAATATTTTTCTTCCTTGGCTTGTAATAAACATGGGAAAGGAAATCTTTGGTCTAGTTTGCAGTCCTGTCTTGAAAGTTTTTGTTTGTTCCTAGAGGGGTACACCTGTTTGTGACCTCTGATGTTGACATATGCATAATAAAACATCACAGGTGAATGAGTCATACATCTATGATTCATACTTTACATGCTCAGTATGAATGATGCATGAGACATGTTATAGTGTAAACAACTGGATTCCTGTTCTCAGGTCGTGATCAAACTTTTGTTGGCCAAACCCTCCCATCTGGCCGCTGTTGTCTGACATCACAAACGTGTCTGTTCACATACAGTAAAGCGATGCCACATTCCAGACAGATCATATCAGCAAGATGATAGCTGGTGCTTCTGCTTTCCACCTCTTCCAGATTCAAAAGACTTGAATGTCTTGCCCTGGTGGATTGTGGGCTACATAAGAGGGTGGCAGGCAGTGAATTTGCAAGCCTAGCAGAGCAGCAGCCGCCTGTGTTCCACTATCAGCTGCTGGGTCTTCTGTTGTTTTGCAGAGGGGCTTTGGGAAGTCCTTGCCCTTAGAGGTCAGCTGAGAACGCCACCCAGTTCCTGCTTTGACAGACACCCAGTGCTCACACAGACATTTTCCTTGTTCTACTTTATCTAGGGGCCTTCAAATGGGCCTTTCCCCAAAAGCTATAAAACTGTGATGGCTTCGTTTGCTGCAGTATCACACTTTTATTAGATATAGATATTCACTAAGAAAAGATCTGTCTGATTGACATAATGCTAGAATCAACTGGACATGTTTACATAGATGATTCTTAGATGATTTTTAAACTTTATCAGACAAAGTTGCTATTGATCGATTTCCCCTCAGAACAAATTTTTTTCAGTATACCGTACACAATATTATACTTTGACAACATTTTCTTGAGCAGCCCCAATTTTATCCATTCTTCTCATGGTGGCCATCTTCAAATCTTTGTCATAATATCCTGTTCTTTGCCATGAACTCGGGTTTAGCCTGTGTGCTTTCTACCACCAATAGCAGATGCCAGACTTCCTTTGGATGGTACTGGCAGGAAGTGTTGTGACAGAGGCCCTTTGACAGGGAAAGCGATACGTTGAGTCGTAGTACATTTATGTAGTTCCATCTAGCAAGATGACCAACTGATCTTTGAAAGTTATTCTGAAGGGAATTTAACTTTAGATATTTGTATTTTCCTTGTGATCAGGACCGGTGAGAATTATAATAATCTGGGCTTGCGCTAGCCATTCGCGACATCGCCATAGGTGTGTAAATTCCAGATTGGCTACAAGGTGTTTAGCCTGTGTAGCCACAGTGGCGTTCTTTTATTTAGGAAAAAAAGGCTAAAACTTACAACTTTTTTGGACTCGCGAAAATCCCCGAGCGATAAACTTTTTCTCTCGCTAGCCCCGCTATTTCCGTCGGCACATATAGCTGACGGAAATAGCCGAAGCATGCCGACGGAAATAGCCGTTGGCATGCTAAACTAAACTATGGCATACCAATGGTGTTGTGAACGTGAACAAAGGCTGATGAAGGCTGTTTGCTGAAACGCGTCTGTGATTTGCCCATAATAAATTAAGTATAAAGTATTTATCTGTGAGTGCCGGTTAACTGATTTTTTAATACATACACATCAAACTACACACGTTGGGAGGCAGATTGACGGGCAGCGGCTTCTGGAACATGCCCCAATTGAGCAGCTCGTAGGGGGGACGACCCCTTGCTCAAGAGCACCTCGGCAGTGGCTGGGAGGTGAGCTGACACCTCCCACCGTCAGCTCACACTCCTGGTGACATCATGGCGGGAGCGGGATTCGATCCACCGATGGCTGGGGCGGTCTGTCTACGAGACATCTGCTCTACTGCTGAGCCACTACCAAGAATCAAATTAATTAAAATCAAAGTGTCTAATTCAAAGTTAAAATGTCTTCTAGTCTAAGTAAAACTTACAAGTAAACATTGAGTAATATTATGTATGACTGCAAGTTTTCAATTGTTAAATTTCACATTTATACCTGCATAAAGTAGAATAGAAATAAAGATAGTTAAGCTTGAACTGTTGACTTTAGTGTATTTTTATAGGTAAACTGAACAGAAGATTTGCCAACAGAATGCACCAGAATGCAGGAAAACAACCCTATTTTCTAAAAAATTTCCCGGGGGAGGCAACCCGGACCACTCCGTGGAGGGATACCACGACACTGAAGGTCACATTAATAGGACTTGAAATAAAAACAAAAACAAAAAACAGGGATCATAAACATCTGACTAAAATATTTTCTGGGATTAATCTGCTTTAGGCTGCAGTTGCTCAGTTGGTGGGGACTTGTCTTGGGGGCCTTGGCGGCCAGTTCAAGACACACACGGAACAGAGTGTAGGGTGATGGTTTGAGAGATACCAGTTCCCTCCTGGATACTGCTGAGGTGCCCTTGAGCAAGGCACCAAACCCTTAACTTCTCCCAAGGCATCAGCATATGCCATTTCACTTCATCACTCCACTGTTCACTCCACTGCATGCGTGTGTGTGTCCATTGAGAGATGAATAAAAGATTCTTCTTCTTATTTAGTTTATCCAGCGATCAGAGTTTATTATAGGTCATGGAACTGTACTTGTGAGATTGTAAGACAATTATTGCTTTGAGAAATAGGTTGTGTTTTGGTGATATTCTGACTTTTATAGCAGAATAAAATGAAAGCTGATATCGAGGTCTAGCAGCATACAGGTACTGATGAATAAATTGATATATATATATATAATGTTTTACTTGCATAGAATATGGAAGTAATCCAATGCAGATTGAAGGTGTTTGTTTTCATTTGGTTCACTGTTCACTGTTCAGTAAATGTAATTGTTCTATTGGAGTGCACTATAGCTAATGCTAAACTTGGATAACTGTTTCAGATCTTTTTTTTTTTTTGCATAGTTTATTAGATCTAAGCAGAGACATAACGCCAGCAGCTCTTACATGTGCTAGTTGCTTGCATGTCACATGACTGGCCTTCTGAGGCAAATAGGCTTTTCAGTTGTAAGAATTGCAAGAATTACTACTCCTTATCCTACAAATTAATTTTATGTTTAAAATATATAAATATTAGTGCTGACAACTGAACTTTTAAAGAGAAGTATCTGTTGTTGTGTTGTAACTTGTGGCTTATTATGAAATGTTTTCACCCAGGGACTGTCGACTTATCACAACCTACACTTTCTGTCTGACTCCTTGATTTATCCTTAAAACAGCACACAATTACTGTACAGACACCTGAAAGGTTCCTTTGCCTTTTTCTGTATCCCCTGAGCAGCCTTTTTTGAGGTTTAGCATAAATGGTACATGGTATACAGTGACTAACCCAATCACTTCAGGCTAACAGTTACTTAGGCCACTCCTCCCCTGGCATTGGTGAATAAACAAATTAATTTGATAAAGGAAATGTTTATCAATTCCTTTATGGTGTTTACATTCTAAAACATAATTTCGCATGTCTCAACAATGTAGTGTATCACACTGTCTAATTTGGTTTGAATTCAGAGGGAGAACGCATTAAACATACATATCTACAGCTATTTGACCATATAAGATCGGAGGAGAGAAACTATGTCACCCAGTCACTATATTCTTCACCTATTTTCAATACTCAGTCTGACTGGCAGAAATCCTCTCAACAACAATAATACTGCTCATTATTGTTGTAATGATAACAGTAACATAACTAGAACCAAGGCAGTCATACACTGCTGCATCCTGTGACACCCCTGAATTCAAAATTTTACCCTGACCAACTTGCATAGGTCAAAGATCAAACCTAGTGCTCTGACCTAGTTTCATAGATCAAAGCACTAACTTTGATCTATGCTCTTACTCACACTGGCCTCCCTTGTCTTTCTATCTTATCCAGTTCCTGAGTGTACAAAAGTTTAAATTTGACCTTGACCTACTTTTCTCATGGTCAAGGTCATCATCCATTCTCATCCCCTTTGCTGCCCAAGTAATGTGCTTTTTGTTTCATCTTTCTATCTGCAACGGTTGTGAAGATATTTGGTGGACTATCGAACGGACGAACACTAACAATTACAATACACTGCTCTGAAGCAGGATGTAATAGCTAACTGCAGGCAGACACATGTTCTGCGTGTGAGATAAATAATGCATTTCTAGGTGGTCCTAACTAATGATTGAGAAGTGCTTGATACTTCAGCTATGCAAAACCATTTTTTGGCATAATTCTTTTAGTTCTAGACCTAAATCCCCACATTGTGGCTGCACTTACAAACTACATATTATGGAAGAGTAGACTATTGCCCTTGACGGAGGTGTGCTCCCCTCTGGTGTCCCTCTTGTTTCTTTAGACATTGTACAGCTATCGTGGCGGCCAGTCAGGCAGCTGGAGCATGTCCCTGTTGACACCAGGTAGGAGGAGGGATAAGACATGGCCAACACACACGAAGACATTTACTCATTGTCGCTCCTATGAGTAATGTAGATTTACCAACGTCGCTACTTGTAATTTCTATATTTTGTCTGTTCTTAAAATACACATTTTATAGGTCACACAGGCTTTGAAATACAATTTAAAAGTGAACTTTCAACTAATTAATCTAATTTGAAAACTTTAGATTGCTGATCACAAGTATCTTAAAATTTCTTGAGAAAAGAAAGTCATGTTTTCTCAGAATAATTCTTCAAACTTTACTAATGAATCTGTATGTCTTATCATCATGCCAAAATTAGGCTCAGCCAATGTTTTTCTACATCACGTGGATTTAAAACACCTGAGATGTTTTTGAATTATTTGTATGTGGAAGATCCAGGCAAAGAGTAAATGGCAATTACTTCAGTGGAAGCTTAGACTTGAACAAACTGGTATACCAACTGGTATTGTTCAAAAGCCTGATTGAGTCTTCTGATCTAATGCACACAAAGGCAAGCATTAAACATTAAAACATTGAAGATATTCTGGAAATACCTTAATCTAATGTTAAGACATTGATTTTTTTGTTTCAGTCCTGATAAATGACCATCTGAGAGAAGTATACCTGATTTGTCATATATTTCCATTTGTTTTGTAATAAATATGAATTTGTTCTCACCAATGACAACAAAGCAACAGCAACATCATTTCGGTAACTGTTAACAGATTATTCACTCCAGTGTTATTTATCACTGCAAGCATGACAAAGTAAATGTCAGTTTCATTAGTGGTTCAATGCTGTCACAACGTCAAACAATCGCATAATTTTGGGATAGGCTTTAAGCCATATTTTGTCCCAGAAAGGACTTGTTGAACTTAAACATTTTGCCAATGATCGTTAATGAAATTTATAATAATGATAATAATTGTAGTAAAGAGACATTATGTTAATGAGTTGTGTGTGTTCTCCAACTACATTTTGTGTTTTCCATGTATTTTGTTGATTTACTACATGCAATTACCTGAATACAACATTGGTGGCTGGCTATAATGATATAAACTGATAGGCGAGGAAAGTATTTAAATTAGAATGATGGTGTTACCAATTATGTTGTCTAGGTCAGACTGTTCTCTCGTATGTGAATGTTTCTATCCTGGTTAGGAGTCAGAGACCAGGAGATGCTCACAGCACATCCTCCATACACAGATGTGTATGAGCTGTAGCAGATGGCAGAGGCAGGGGAAGTGACACAAAGAGTTCTGATTAAAGATAATGCTCCCCGTTACTCAAAGTGTCAGATGGGCTCACACTGAATAAGCCAGCCATTAGATTATACAAAAATTTGATGAGGGATTATTTATTTTCCTAATGATGGAAGTGTTCAATTGCAAATTGCAGATCATTATATTTACAGAGACTTTGTGAGGTTCTTCGGATGTAGTACAGATTTTGAAATTCATTGTACTCATGATCTGGATGAATGAGAGCTACGGATAGCAAATGCAGCAAGCCTCTTTATCAAGGTCACACCTGTAGGATGAACCTTTCCATCACAATTGTGGAATCACATTTCCTGTAATGTCTTGAAATCTGTGTCAAATCAGGCTGTACTGTATTATGAATACAGTAAATGGCTTTCCATGCCATGTCTGTCCATATAAGAGACCTAGGCAATTCCACAGAAGAGGAAATATCAGGAGTTAATTGGTTGTACCCTTAAAATGACCCTGGTTGTCTTGGTGTTCTATGGCTAACCTTTCACCCTCTACCTTACAATACACACATTTATCCGCAACTGCATTTGCTATGTTAATGTAGTTGATGGCCTCCCAAAGCTAGTGTTGCTTTTTCACCAACTAGAACTGGTGAAAAGGCAAATCAAACCCGAGCAGTTTGATTTGAATTCCATTGGTACTCCAATATATCTGATATGAAATACCTGTACATTTCTGTATGAACTTTTTTTTAAACATTTTTAAAGTGTACTCGTGGGGTAGACAAGTAGGACAGTTCTAAACAACCCAGAATCATCTGGGTGTCGTCACGACTCTGACTAGTAGTTTGCTAGAGCTGTTGAAAAGGTAAAATTTTCACTTACTGTTGACACATCATTGGACTCCTGTTTTGTTTGTGACTTGAAATGCATAAAAATGCTCGATAAATGTGTGTTTTAAAGTTTGTGTAGGAGATCTGTCTGATTATTATCTCGCTCAGAGCCAGGGTGCAGAGCCATCTATGATTTGTGGCTTGAAAGGAACTGCGCCATTTTTCCCAGTTATGTACAGTTTTTACACAGGTAAATACAGGCTATTTATGTACATACATTGTCCAGCAGACAAACACAACTTTCTGTTTACGCTCACAAAACTTGTTTTTGCTGAATGTAAAGAAGACTCGTACTGAGTTTGGTAAAAAAGCGTTTCAATTTGCAGCCCCTATGGCGTGGAATTAGCTCCAGACAGACTTGAAATTACAGGAGCTCATCTCTTTAAATGCTTTTAAAACAATAGTTAAAGGTAGGGCAGATGCTGAAACATGTAACTGTTTCTCCTCACAGCCTATAGCACAGATCATTTGTTGTTGTTGTTTTTATTGTAATCTATTTTATACTGTATATCTCTTGTCTGTAAATGTTGTAATTTGTCTGTATTTGTAATGATCTGATGTGCGACTGAATTTTTTTGTTGCCTTCTTGGCCCAGGTTCCTCTTGAAAAAGAGATTCTTAATCTCAATGAGGCTAACCTGGATAAATAAAGGTTAAATATAAATAAATAAATACAGATGTATAGCAAAGCACCGAAAAGAAAAGATCGACTAGTCATTTTAAAGGGGGGATAAATGGTGCCTTGACATTTATAGAGAAACATTGGAAAGCAATGTAATACAAATATGAGTGTAGCCAAAAGCTGGGCTATATTTTTCTAATGTAACTTACAATAACTGGATTCTCGCACTTGCAGAAACTCCTGTCTGTTCCTGGAATTTGGGTTAATGTGTGACATACTATTGATTTGGACCACATAATCAAGCCTCTGCCATCATTGTTTGTGGCACTTTGTTTGTCTTCCATTATGTTATTAATAAGATTTGTCAGTGTTAGCCATTTACTTTTACAATCATGGCCATTTTTTACATTCACCTTTTAGTTCATACATTACAAAGTGGACCTCACTGTTGATATGTTTCCTATTTATGCAGTAGAAGAGACATGGCATGAAGTGAAGAACTAAATATTTATCTTTCATCTTTGCACAATTGCACTTAAGTTGCTGAGACAGTATACAGCACCAAAACAGAACAGATGTTGGATGAATGCCTTAAAAGATATATTTTAGGAGGTATGTCATATTTTCTGTCACTGCTCAGAATCACTCAATCAGCAAAGTGATGTGCTGCATCATGCTCTTGTGAGAATTTGCCTCTTAGAATTAATTAGTGAAGTGTAATTGCTAACTTTTCAAAAAATGTAACATAAAATAGTGGATAATAATAATGGATGGATAGATGGCAAACATAGTATTTTCTTAATTGTCCTTGGTTGATTATCTGAGACTATCCTAGCAGTCAGTGTGCAAATGTTAAATATTGTCTAAATGCATTCAACAACTTTGGCTGCAAAAATACAAAAACAATAAATCTTTTTTTAAATTTTTTTTAAATTTTTTAAACTTGACTCTGACAGTAGGCTGCTGGGAGTCTTTTAGTATGGATCTGGATGCAGTCAAACCTGTCTAATAGGACTGAAGAGCCATGGCTGCATTGACAGGTCTTATAAAGAAAAATAAACTAATTCATGACAAACATGCAACAGTTTGTTCCATACCATTGTGCTATAATTTAATGGTAATACTTACTCAAACATAAACAAAGATATATTTTTAAGAGTATTTCTAGTCTCATTTCCGGGTAAAAGGCAGTCCTCAATCTATGAACAAAATTGGTTTTGAGACTCTGTTTGAGACTTTGTTTTTTAGTAAATTTCAATTTATAATCGCCATTTAAATTCTATTACTACTCTAAGTAGGGAAATACTATGCCCTCAGACTTACCAGACACAATTACAGGATATAACAACAACATATAAATAAAACACAGGTATACGTCGACTTACGTCGTTCGAAGTAACATCTTGATTATAATTTGGTTTAAAAAAAACAACACTAAAAATCACGTTTACATCATTTTAATTGACTTTACATCTGTCCACCACAAAGATTAGAATCATAAAATCACTTATCTGTTAAAAGCACATATCAAGTACATATCAAGTTACTGTACAATCATTAAGGATAAAACATATCACACTAAAATACATACGTATAGTTCCAATATGTACTGTTAAGCATCATTCATGAGTCCCGCGAATGATTTGAATTCAGATTAATTTACACACGGTAAACTTTTGCTCCTTCTTATTTAATCTTGGAGGAGAAAAAAATCTTTGGTGGACTCTCGACCAGATTTATGATCGAATCCAACAGCTAGAGTCAGCTGTTGATGTTGACTATTCACAGACGTCTACATCTGCAATGTAAGCCACCAAAATTGAATGTACAGTAGATATTGGTAAATTTTAAATAGTTTTTTTAACTATTGCAAAATAATCATAATTGTTGACTTTTATCACCTTAAAAAGGCTTTTCATTTATCATTCATTCATAAACAAAGCGTCCGCAATGTACTAATCAACATCAAATTGGAGAGATAGTCACCAATACCACTATCATAACTCACTTTGTACTTTTTGCCAATACCATTAGCACTCGATTTTGCTTTATCAGCAATGATGAACAGTTAAGTGTCCAAGGGGGAATGAAGCTTGATACATTGAATGCTCACAATGACACATACAAAAACAAGATGGGGGAGATGAGTGTTGGAGATGCACATATGCAGCAGTGCTGCTCGGTGGGGGTTGTGGCAGAAAGGAGAACTGCAGTAGTCGGACATGATGGCACACGGTTGTTCGTATCTACGAATGTTCGTGAGTTGGATGTTCAAATCTTGTGGACTACCTGTATTTCATTTATGAAAGTGATCTCTTTTAGTTCTAGGAATGTTCCTGTAACACTGCACAATGCAAGTTGGGATGCTGGGTCGTAGAAAACATCCCAGCGAAGTCACTTGATTCCCCATTTAGGTTAAGTCAAGCATTTTTCCTCTTACTGCTTGGTGTTGCTTTATAGTTATCTAACTGTTCTCTCCTCGCCTTTTACTTGAATGTAAAAACATTGCCCAGAAAAATTCTGCTTTATAGTCATAGTCATAGTCAACTTGATTGTCAAATGTACCATATATCCAAAACATACAGCATAGATAAAATTACAGGCCTCTCAGATCCACAGGCAGTAAAAAAACACGATAGAACCATTCTAGTGGGAGAGAGAGGAGAAGCTGCGTGTGCACGTGCTGCCATCCTATCCTGTCTCATCCCAATAGTTAACGCAATCCAACAGAACCCTCCAGAGTAAGCATAGGTGACACTGGCAGGGAAAAACTCTCCCACTGAGGCAGAAACTCTGGGCTACCACTTAATCTACACTGTTTACCTTAAGACTGATCAGGAAAACTGCCATCCATGGCAGTCATCGTCAGTGACTGTCTGCCTCTGGGTCTCCATACGTGCCGCTTGTTTTACCACAACATAGTAATCTTCAGTAGTGTTCTGGCTGTTCATCTGCATAAGAATGACCTATTTAGGTCTTGAAAACACAAACTTCTGAAAATGCACTCCAGTGTATCCCCATAAAAACACCCACTCTAGTGTCATCTTGTTAATGCACAAATTGCAACATCTCTGAAATTGATGATTGCCCCACATCATCCACTGTATTACAGTTCCACCCGCAATAGTTGAACACTACACCAGTGAGGATTTGTTGCAACGCCACTGAAATCTTTTTCTGTGGTGTTGATTTTGAAGTTACAAGTACAAGTCCAGACATACATTTTTTTGCCTGACAGTGGATGTAATGTTTCAAAAAGGATGCTATGTGAATGCAATGTTTTTGCAATGTAGAAGAAGAAGAAGAAGATATACTTTATTGATCCCCTTGGGGAAATTACATTTGTCACTCAGGTGTGCATTTCGTTACATTTTTGTGTTAGTGGTATCAAGATTAAACTTCAGTTCTCAACAAACTGTGTATTCTAGTTCTTGGATGACTACTTGAACTCTGATGGGTTCCAACTTTACTCACTTTTAATTGCAGTCTTACCACACTGTGAACAAACATTCACTGGCAGATCTTACCCAAGGCACCTCATCCTAACTGCAGCTAAGCTTTTTATAGTCTTGAGATAAACCTCCTTGCCACACGCCAGGATCGTCACAAATGCTGGTAATAGATAATAACAGTGAAAATGTACACAAGCAGAGTGGTTACTATGCTCAGCTGCAGTTATACAGTGCTGGTGTTTGTGCAGCTGTGCACTGTGTGTATTGCAGCAGCAGGTAAGGTTCAGACAATCATGCGCTGCACCTCTTCTCCTCTTATAGGAGAAGAAATAAACACGGCTATTCTAACGTAATATGGATAAATACAATGTTTAGTTGGGATGTTTGCTCATGAACATTTAAACATGTGGACTATGTTTATCACCCAGCCTGTTGACACAGCCTACTACTACTACTATGTGCACACACACACACACACACACACACACACACCCACACACACACACACACACACACACAGACACACAGACACACATACACACACAGACACACACACACACACACACACAGACACACACACACACACACAGACACACACACACACACACACACACACACACACACACACACACACACACACACACACACACTGTTTGGCTCTATTACAGTACTGTAAAAAAAACAAAGCCATCTGTAATTTTATTAGTCTGTGTTACTAGCAGAGCAGTCCCTACAATGACCATCACTTTACAGTTTTGCATTATCTGTACATGAAGACAATGAATGATGTATATTATTGTGTATTTCTAAAACAAATATGCTGTAAAGTATCAACAAACTATCACCACATACCAGTGAGCTCCATCTGTTATTTTTGTAAACTTTTCTGTGAAATTATTTGTTTTCTTATGGTGTTTGTTTTTCTAAAATGGCACAAAGCTTTTCTGCTTATCAACACGCAAAGAAACTAAAGGAAATGGCAAGACAAACCAGTTTTGATCCTATATTTAGAATTATGCTTGCACAAAAGATTGTTTTGTATAGTTTTGTTATTAGAAGTTTTCCTTCCCAGTTGTCGAAAATGGATTCAGACATGTTATTCTTTGTAGTTCACAGTCGTCTCTCTGTATCTGTAGCTCTTGCCATCAGCCGGGACAAATGAGGTTATGTTGGGACAAGGTAAGATGAAGCTTTTATGGGATGATTGAATAAGACTGAAGGGCCTAAACACTGTGTTCATAGATGCGGATGACTGCTCTTCTCAGAGTTTTGATTGCTGGCAGGCAGTCCAGTTTTCAGATGATTATAATCCAACTCATATCTTTGAAAAAGTTTTCCTTTTTGTTTTTAACAGAATTATTTTTATTTTGTATTTCAAGCACTTTATTTTCTCAGTTTGGAAGAGCAGTGGGACACAACAGATTTTGGGAGTTTTGTCATGTTCTCTGCATTTAGCTATACATCACACAGACAATAATATGACCTTTTGATAGCATCACAGTTAAGGATGTGATTAACGATCTTGTACAGAGTTCTCACTGATTCAGTGGACTGTCCAGTTCCTCTTAAAAGTAGTGTGTCGTGGTCAAGCCCTTTTTTTCCTCCTTAACAGCGAAACCAAAGCCATGATGGGGGGAGGGGAAGTTAAAGAGCTGGGAGAGTTCAGCTGAGTTTTACAACCTCAGCCCTCACTTCCCAGCACTTCAACGGTGATCGATGGGCTTAGACATGCTCTGCAGGACAGTGGGTGGGTGTGCTGCTTTTCGTTGTGTCATACTCCCCCATGACTTACTTTGTGAGGGATTTTTGCTCAGATTTGAAGGATGGAAAGAATGAAAAAGCTGTAGCTGAACAAGCTGATTTGAATCTAACTATTTAAGCTTGTTTTCTGTACAATTTTTCAGTGAAAGTGTGAAAGGGGAAAAATTCCTCCATCTATACCAAAGAAAATTATTCTGTTCTTGAATTTTGCAATGACTTATCAGATGGAAAATGCTCATTCTATTTTCAGTATTAAATAATCCACAATGAGCTGCTCTTCCGTGGTTGAGAGACGTTTGCGATATAGCTGTCCTGGATTAATATGCCGGTCACTGCTGAAGGATGCCAGGAATAACCCAGTTGGGTCACACTGACCTCTTGAAACTGGGCAGCACTCCAGGTCTCAATTAAGTGATGTTCTCTCTTTCCAGAAAAGGCAATAATATTAAATGGAGCTTACAAGATAGCTGTGTGAATGGTGTGATGTCGCAGAACTAAAGAGCAGTGTGGATATGAAAAGGGGAAAATATATATGCAGTGTACAATATTTGTTCATCAGGATGAATGTTGTGATTGTACATTATTTAATGAAATAAAGTTCACACTTTAGTGTAAACCTTTATAATGTAGCTTGAGGAACTAATCTGTTGACTTCTTTTAGATTCTGTTTTTCTCATACCCTTTACCACTTGTCAGTTGTCACTAGGGAACATTCACTACAACCTCTCACATTGAGAATTCATGTATTACATAGTATTCTCATCAGACGGTTATCATTTTATGCTTTTTTTATGCTTCTTCAGCGTTTGGTGCCAAGAAAAACCCAACTGTACTGCTTCACAAGCCACTCCAATTTAACAGTATATGTGTCTAACAAAAAATAAAATGGAGAAAAAAACTTTGACCAGTACTTCTGGAATTGGTACTGCTCGCCACGATAAGATCACACTCTGCACTTCCTGAAACCAGAAAATGTGTTGCTTCCTTTTCGTATGTGTCAAGAAGAAGAAAATAGCCTTGAAACTGTTGTGATTTGTAAATGACAAAATTCCGAATTATTGGGTGTAGGGCCTCATTCCTTGCTAATTTATGAAGACATTTCAAATTAGCATTAACCATCAAGGGAAAATGCAATCTCTTAGAAAATGTAGAAAATGTTTAATAGGTGAGGCCAGATGATGTTTTAATTAATTTGAAAGATTAGCATTTGTCAGATTGGCTTTCATCACAGTGATCAATCAGCCAAATTGTAGTCACTTTGACAATGTAGCTTTTGCAGTACTAGAAAAAAAATGTTTGAAAAACATGGTTGACCACAAACCTATTAATTAAATTACTTTTTCTAGGTATATATGATGAAAACTTACTGGCCTGTATGTCCAAATAAGCCTTGACAGCAATATTTACCACACAAGTCACTATGCTTATGGCTTATTTGAACATCATTGATTTGACTTCAGGTTGGAGCTTATCAGAAAATGTAATCTTCATCTTTCCAGAGAAGATGCTTACCCTTCTGAAAAGCATAGGAGTGCTGCAATGTGATCCATTCTGCCCTGTGTGTTTGTGTGTGTGTGATGTCAGTCTGCTTTGAGTGGCTATGGGGCAGTTATCCTTGCCGCAGTGTGTGTGTTGATGTAGGAGAAGGGGTCCTGCAGGATCCTGTGTGTCAGCAGCCTGCATAGCCTGGCGGAAGTGCATCACTGGCAGATGTCCAAAAGTCCCCCCTTACCCCCCGTCCCTCTTCCTGGTCCATCTTCCTTTTTAGTCAATGAGCAGACAGAACACAGCCGCTGTTAAAGACTGTCACTGGAAAACACATAGAGCTGTTGTAATGAAGTCCGCTGCTCTTCCTTTATGCGTTTCCATCTTACAAATGCAACAATGGTATTTTTGGTCTGAAATCAATATGTTGTATTGTAGGCTTCTCTTGCGTCACAACAGCTTGCATTGTTGGAGTCTGTACTACATTTGCCTTTCATGTGGTTATGACAAGGCATGTTTATTTACACTCTCCATGGAAACTCTAGCACAAGTGAAAGAGTATGTGCAGATGCAGCTTGATTTTTATTGGACCAAAGCAATGTCATTAATGCTTTCCTGAAGTGGGAGGAACCTTCTGTCATGTGATGAAGTTTTCTTTTCTCTCAAATCCGAGAGGATGTCATCACAGGAAATACGTTGGGAGCATAAACACCTGCTGCCTCCCCCACTGAACTCCAACATGCATAAAAACCACACACACACACACACCCACATGTGTGCTAAAGCAGTGTAACCTGCTCAATTAAAGTAGCTTTTGTCTCTGAACCTGTTTATCAGCAAAAAGGATTAGCAGTTCACCTTTTTTTTAGGTCATTGCTAAATTTACTTCCTGCATCACAGTAAGTAAAAAACGGAAACAACGTTCTTATGGGAGATACAGATGTTGTTGTTTTATACTGCTGCTTACCAAAACAAATTTCAAATTTGAAATTTGACACATTTTTTCTGTTTAAAAGTAAATAGTTCATAGTCCGTTCATAGTTCTGTTTGTCAATGTGTAGTTTTTATTTATTTCTACTACTGTTTCATTCAAAAGGAATCCATAATAATAAAAAGAAATCCCAAAAAGCTACAGATACAAAATGCCATTGAAATCTGAGGTGCTAGAACAGCTAACCAGGAATGCCTGGATGGAGGTGGATGGCCCTCTGGGACCAGCTTCCTCGGACTCTATGTGTCTTACCATTTAAAGGGTATCTATTATTACATGTATAATTTCGTTGTATCCGTAGGGTAAAAGCTGTCATTTGTGTACAGAAGTCATGTTCTTACTTTTCAATTTCATTTTCCAGGCTTGGAAGAAACGATGGTTCATACTTCGTAGTGGTCGCATGAGTGGTGACCCCGATGTTCTGGAGTACTACAAGAATGACCACTCTAAGAAACCCATTAGAGTCATCGACCTCCACTGCTGTGAGCAGGTGGATGCTGGCCTGACCTTCAAAAGGAAGGAGTTCCAAGACAGCTTTGTGTTTGACATCAGGACCTCAGATCGCACTTTTTATCTTGTAGCAGAGACTGAGGAGGAGATGAATAAGTGGGTCCGCTCCATCTGCCAGCTTTGTGGGTTCAATCAGTCAGATGACAACCACGGTAGGTGAACCTGACATGTTGTGACTGCACTGCCCCTCTCCCTACAGTATTCCTTTTATCTTTTACTGAGATCATTAGTTTTGTAATTTTTGACTATGGTTTCTTGCGATTCTCTATCTCGAGTGAGATAAAGAATCTCATAAAATGTGCAACGGGCTAAGATGATCCTTAATAGTATTTTTACATTTGTGCCATAGAGGGCAGCTAGTCACCCTTGACCGATCACTGGTATGCTATTAGTAAGTCTTACAGAGATAGTCTATTAACATCTCTTCAAAAACCGCTGGACAACATTCAGTGATATTCAGTCATGTTAAAGGGCCCTTAATGATATTTTTATAATAATTGGTTTCTTTAATTGTCTTTTTTTTGGGGGGGGGGGGGGTTGGATTTAATTGGTCACATTGACGGTTTTGATTTTAACAGTAATGAAGGCATCTGTGTCCTGGACAAGTATTTTCTAGTTTACTTTCTTTCAGGTTGGAGTTACTACTGTTTCAGATTTTAAAGAATTGCTAAATCCACTTAGTTGGAACCGGCAGAAGATCATGCTTCTGACATCTTTATGTGTGGTGTTATCAATAATTAGTCAATTGGTTTGCCTATAGATAGATAATATTTAACAATTAATTGTACAAGTCAGTTTAGAGAAATTAATTTGAGAAATTCAAATAAGCCATTTTAATATACTGTATCAATTTATACTTTGGGGAAATAGCTATATTTTCCACACTTTTCTGGCATTGATAGAACATGTTTTGATGTTTTAAGCATGTAAGCAGTAAAACAAAAGACCCTCCCTTTTATTAAACATCCACTGTACTTGCTCATTATTTGTAACAGCCTGCATCCTTGTACTTGCAAGAAATTCAGCATCAGAAGTCTAGCCACATGATATCATTGTCATTTGTGTTTACCACTTATTTTATTTCACTGAGGGGGCTTGGAATATCTGTTAAACAAATGGCCTCACTGTTAGAGGGTATTGTGGATTTTTACCCTCATTTGTTTGTTAAAGAAAGGGTTCCTGTTTTCAGAAATTGGAAAATCTTGGCCATGGCTCAATTGGAAATTTTGGTAGTGTCCTTACAAAGATGCAGTTTTGTGTTTTTGATCTTTCAAGTAGAAGTGTTTTTTTCTTTTCAGTTTGGCATACCATTACTTGGGATGCCACATTATTAAAACCACAGATTGCTAATAATGATATTTCTGCGCGGTAATGATTTTATGTAGGATGGCTTCAGTGTGATACAGAGGAAAGCAGTCCTTTCACCTTTGAGCCAAAGGTGAAGATTTTGATTACTTTATCATTTCATTGTGCTGTGATCTCGGTAACTATTATAAAACTACCAGCTACTGTGTGTGCAAAGTGATGATACTGCATTGAAAATACTCATTGATTTCTCTGGACAACTTCTTCTGAGTAGCAGTGAGTGAGGTTTTTACACAATGTGATTGAATGCACTTGTTTTCAAATTTGTATTTTTGAAAGTGATCATAGATCAGACTCCCGTAATTGTCAATGAAATTGTGGTGTGTTGTTACTATTATTTGTATTCATAACAAGGGTTTGTGAAGTCAATGCTTTATGCTATTATTGTGTCTTTATTTTAGCACATCTTTCAAAACACTTCTCATATTCTTACTCTAGCCCATCCAGATTGCACTCCAGATTGCTATTGTTCTCCCACCATCTGGCAGCTGGTAGACGTTAGTGTTTGAGCACATGGTTGATCATCTGTAACACAAAACATGTCCAGGTGTGGTTGGAATGGCTATAATAATGTAATGATAACATCATGGGGAGATCCCCTTGTCAAAATTAAATTATTATGAAGGTCCATTTACGAATGTTTCAATGCATCAACTCCAGACAGCAGGGTGTAGCTGGGAGAGTGAGTTAGCTCAGAGAGGGAAATAATGTTACAACAATTGTGTGAGTGATTATATATGTAACGCAATTGCTTTGCTTGTTTTTTTCAATTTGGCACCCCTATTTTTTAGATTTATGGAAAGAGGTACACAGGCAGTACATTTCTTTTTATAATTACTTCAATAATTGGTGACAACTAGGGGGCAGCTGTGCTTACACAGCCAGTTTTAGCAACAAGGAAATTTGTATTTATCAGGAAATTTGAAGTGTTGGGGTGAAGTGGCACCAGTAAACTTGTCGTCCTTCAAATATAATCTGATTTCGTAATGTCAACGTGACAGTACATACTTAGAGTACCTATCTCCCATAGCACTGGCTTACCAAAATTGCATGCGTAAGAAGAATAATTTGGAGTAGACAGTGGGAATATCAGAGGCTCCATTTTATCAGAATCTTTGCCATTAAAATGTTTTTGAAGCTGCCGTTTTAAGGTAAACTACATAAATAATCACATATAATATCTCATATGAGGCTCTGCTACTCATCCGATAAATGCATGTTCCTTACGAATGTAATTTCAGTAGTGCAGTTAGTATATATGTATATAGTTATGTTTAATTAAATCGAATGCCCCAGTTTTTGGAAGTGTCAGGCTTTTTTGGTCATCTAATGAAATGAGTACTACTGTTTCTGAGAAATGTCATCAAAAACTGTTAACGCTCTGTGTTGCTCCAAATGAATTATCCAGGCTCTATTTTAGTAGGAGGTGAATAATCAGTTGAAGTTTGTTTGTTACCACCCATCTGTTTGTTCACTTAGTCTTTGAAAACAAACTATTGACTTTTCCTAGCAAAATCAGGAGTGTCAGCTTGAGCCAGTTTTGATTGAACTGTTTCAATGACTGTTACAATGTTCTCGCTAGGTATGAAATGTTTGCGTGAAATGTATCTATTCTGGGAAGTACAAAATATGAGAGAACTGTACTGATAGCTCTCAATGTAGTGTTTTTGTAGTAGGAGTCACTAAGCTATTTATTTATATTTTTATTTTATGATGTTTTGAAACAATAGCATGGTTACCACTGTGTTATGATCCTCAAAGGCATAGCTGTTTGATCTTCTACTTGTTCTGTCATTTGAACTGTCAGAGCATGTGAAAAACACACAAAAAATGCATCTGGATTAGCAGTTAATAAAGCTTTCATGGTGGATAAAAAGAAATAAATCAATCTGACCCATTCCTGCCCTTACATTATTTAATCATTATGATTGCGCTCATTCAATTGTGTACTCAGAAAGATGTTCTCTATCTGCTTGTATACTTTCAATTTTTGTAAACACACTACACATGTTCAGCCCATCTATCTAGTTTTTCCAAGGCAAGGATCTTGGCAGATCCATCTCTTTTCCTTCATACAACTCCTCCTAGTTCCCTCGTGTAAGGTTGTTGTCATTGTTGCTATGGAAATGAATGTGCAAACTTTTATGAATTTTTCTTATACATATCATTTGGTGGAGCTCTTTTAGTATATGTAGGCCCAGATATTTCCGGATATCTTGGCTATTTGTCATTGGTCAAACTGTATCATTTCAGTGCACGTCTTTGAAAAAAGCCGAGATAGAATCCCAGTTCCTTGTATTTACACAACAAAATTATCAGCTACATTTTTACTACCTACAGAGGTGTTTCACATAATGTAGCTTTTATCAGCTCATCAACAGTTTGTGACCAAAGTCTGATAGTTGCTTGAAATACTGGTATATAAATGATAATTCCACACTGTTCATAAACATGTTTTTCCAGTAAATATTTTTGGCAATTTTCCCTCTAGCAAACAGCTGCGGGTCTATGCCAGTGTATCAAGTCACAGATTTGGACTCCTCTCAAAGAAAATAATGTTGGAAAACCCCAACCAAGATAATTTTATTCAACTCTTGCAAATTTCCCAAGTCAACATTAAAAAACAGAACATGAAAAGTGTGCAAACCTCTACCCAAGGCCCAACTGTTCCTTTTAATTGAATTGAACCAGGATCCAGATTCCAACAAGACATGCGCATGATCACAATGGCTGGCCTCAGAGTTCTGTTGAACTTAGTGGAAAATATATCAGCAATCCACCTGTTCAGCTGGATCTACTCCAGAATACAGTTTTTTAATTGAAGTTAGGGATGGCTAGTAACAGCGACTCTTGTAAGGAGTGCGCTTGTCAGGATTTCTTGTCATACAATATAATTAGCTTTTAAGCAAACGATGTGCATTTAAAAAACTGTTAAAAAAAAATAAAAAATCTTGTCTGTTCCACTATTTTCAAATATGTTTGTCCTGTGATATCCCACTTTCATAATGCACTCCAGGGTGTCCACATGGTGTAATTACACAAATATTGTTGACCAATGCACACTATTGTGCTTAAATGCCATCCATCTCACCACTGAGGGCACATGCTATTGTTTGTTGATATATATTTTGATGAAATGCATACATCCATCCATCTTCCACGGAGGCAGCAGCTTCAAAAGGAGCCCCAAACATCCACCAGCTCTGACTGGGGGATCCCAAGCCGTTCCCAGGCCAGTGTTGAGATATAATCCCTCCACCTGGTGCTGGGTCTGCCCCAAGGTCTCAGCTAAATGGGTCAACATAAACATACTACACACATTACCAAACATTTTATAAGATTTCTGCAAATTATATATAGCAACAGTATTTACTTTATATTCCATTTCCTTACAGGAATGAAGTCAGAGTGTGTTTATTTGTAGCTGTTGTTTTAGACTTGAGCCATACTCATCCATTGACCTAACAAACATTGGCCATTTGTTTGATTAGTCCGTTGTTTTGAGGCAATTGAATGCGCACAAATGATGCTTGGAATCAATATGCAAAGGAGAGTAATGTGATCAGGGAATACTCTTGTGTTCCTGCTCTGCTTGATACTCCCAAGCTTCTTTAAGGGAGGCACCATTTCATTTTTTTTTTTCCCATTAACAGCTTTAGTTAGTGGATACTTACTCAAGTAAGTACAGAATTTGAACTTACTGGGGTAAGTTCACATAAACCAGCAGAGTGAGAAAGCCTTTGTCTCTCCTCTGCTTGAGTGATATAGTCTCTCGATGCTAATGGCTCTCCTCTTTGTATACCTACATACAGATTTTTGTAGCAACTACCATCATTAATGTGCAGTTATACCTTTGTCATGGAAAGCTTTCAACCCTTAACTAACCATACATGCCGATGGCCTTGACTATGCAGTCTTATGAGATGACTCTTGGTCTGAAAGGCCCCAAGTCGTGCATTATTGTTCCGCATGGATGTGCAAAACAAGTCACTTATTATAATTGAAATCATTTGTGAAACAAGAAAACCTTTAGACATTTGAGTCATTTTACTGGTGCCCTTTTATTAACTTGATTTAAGGGCACTTTGTCAGGACTCATGGAGGAATTAAATGTGACCTTTGTGGCACAAGATGGCCTCCCTCATCACCAGGCCAACACACAGAAGTTTCACATAACTGAGGTTAATTTGCAAGCGTCATTGCCGATATCTCAGCCCTGAGGCGCTATATTTATGTCCAATCTCATATGAAACCATTAAGGAAATTGCATCTTTCTTGCACTCAAATTGAGGCAGGTGGGCAGCTGAGATCATTGTCTTTTATGGAATATATAAGGGATCATTGCAGTCCTGATTAATAACCTACGTTTGCTATTATTAGGAAATTCAAATAGTCCTCCACCATGTTTCCATCAGATGTTTTAATTAAACAGGTCAGTGGTATTTTCTATTTTTATATCTCATTTTTAAATTATCATATGTCCTTGTCCAACTCTGACTGGACTGAGGAAATTAGCCCTGCACAAAGGAGTTCTTGTCCTTGGTATCTAGCAGGGTTCTAATTTTGGCCTCCTGAGACCAGCAGTGGGCTTCTATTTGATTATAGTCAGAGAGCAGATGAGACACTAGGTGATGTATGACAGAGCTTAATTGGAAAATTGCACATGAACTTAGGAACTGTTTGACCCCGAGTAGTAGTGTTTGGTTCACCAGGCAAAAGGGTCTTTGAATTCATTGCTATCAATGGTATGACATTCATTTCAAGTTGAGAAATGCCGTGGGAAGAAGGCTGCACTCTTTGATGTTGAGGCTACAGCTTAAAGAAAAATCTACCTCTGGTTATGACAAGCTCATAACTCAAAAATATTGTAGTTAATCTCTAATTTACTTAAGTCGGCCCTACCAATGTTGTTTTTCTTTCTACAAAGGACTGTTAGGAATTACCTCTCCCTTTATTGGTCATTTTGCCACCATACATTGAGTGTCACAGTACATTAGCTAGAAAACATTACAAGAAGCACTGTGTAGGACATTTTAGTTCTCTACTCTCTGCTCTTTTGTATTCTGCTATGGCTGTTCTGACTTGATGGGGTTGTTTCCCATAGGTAACATATATCATCAGACCCATTAGTGTCAGTGATAATCCATGTAGGCTCATCAGCAGACTGAACCAGCCATGTGTCTTTTCTCTCCAATTCTTCTCTATTTTGATAGCCACATATGATAGCTGATCAAAAATCATTCCAAAAAACAAAGAACAACAAACTCCTGTACAAATGGCAATCAACAAGGTTACTTTTGATGTTTTCTTGTACCATCTGCTTTTAAGTTGTATGTATGTGTTTCCATGCAGTGATTCTCTCTTGGGGAGGGGGGGGGGTGTTTTTCTACGACAGATCAATATATCTACCCGTGTTAGTGGGCTTAGTGCTCACCACACTGGATGAAAGCTTTCACAAAGCTTTTTGTGGAAAAGAAAAAAGAAAGATGATTCCCAACCAGCCTGTGTAGAGAGGAATGTTACTGAACAATGGTGTAATTGAGGATCATTGGGGGAGTCTGAGTGTGTGACCATTGGCATGACCGTTTCACTGATGTCCACTTGCCTGTGGACCCTGTATCAAGAGGCCTTTCCCCCCTTAGGCTTAGATCTGACCTCATTCAGTGGACTGGACTGTAGAATACCCCCGCCCTCCAACCATCCCACATTAATACACACATGATCTCCAAACACATATGACTCATAGAACTCTACTCCTTGGTGGAAGGAAAAATGATGAATAAAAAAATTAATGTTTAACATTATGAGGTAGAAATAATTTTTGTTGACTAAATATGCTCATACCAAACCTTGCGTGCACCATAGGACAGTGGAAGATTTAGATTAATAACAGCATAGATGATTGGTGTTATTTTTCCTCTCGGCATGAGCTTGTGTTGCACACAGCACCATGGATCGATGGATCAGTGAGCCGCCCACCCTTCACTCCTACAGCTCTACCTCCTCATTCTGGCCTCCTGCCAAGTCTATTTGGAGCTTCCTCATCTTAGATCTTTTTTTCTGTCTTTTCATTTCATTACAAGAGATTTCACACATACTCTGGACTGTAAGACCATGTTCTCCACATAATTTTACTGTGTAAAGCAATGATTAACTCAATAAAATAAAGTACATTTTTTAATTAACTTTATTTTCCCCAATAGGAGAAATTATCTTCCCCCTCTGCACACTATAGGTGTATACCAAAGCAAAAAGGATTATTTGGAATGTATACTTTTGAACCTAGCAAACCCTGCCGCCCAAAAACATGGGTCTGTCCTCCCTTCAGACAAATCCCTTCTCTATTGATTGAAGAGCAAACTAAAAGACTCCATGGATGGCAAGGTCATATAATGGCTTGAAAACAAATGATTTACACACAGCCTTTTGGCCTGAGGGATTTTTACAACCACAACAAAAGGAAGATGTTTGAGGAATGATGCTCTGATGGTAGTTTTCAGTATCATAAGACTGCACAGCTTATCTAATCGGAGGAAAAAAGCTCTGATGTTCTCAGGACATGTCTGGGATCACTTCTAGGGAGAAAAAATCGGTCAAACAGTAACTCCAATTTCTTGTATCTGCCCGCAGATGGAAGGTTACACCATATGCCACGTTCAATTGGAGCAGATGTCAACAGTTCAATGGCTCCTCTAACTGGAGATCGCAAGTCCTCTGTCCCAATACACTCCAGCCAGCCTGTCCTCTTCACCTTTGATGAGCCCATGCGCCACTCGCATCATAGCTCCCTGTCCAACAGTGCACCCCAGGACTACCTTCTTCTCCACCAGTGCATGAGCAGGAAGACAGAGAGTGCACGGTAAGGGTCACGACCCTCTAACGTCCTGCTTCCGCTTCCTGTTATCAGTTAATGCAGGTCAACATACAGATTTACTGTGTTTCCTCAGTTTAAAGAAGAACTAGAACTCAAACTGATTTGTGCCAATGCATGTGTGCATGGTTAAGTGCATAATACCATAAATGTGGACTGCTGATATATTTACAAAAATAAGGACTTCGAGTTAAATTACAAATTGACATGTGAAATGCAGAAGGCTGATATATGATTCTGACTCTGAATATCATTTCATATTGAAATGTAACTAATTAATCAAATGCAATTAATTAAAGGGAAAATATTTCAATTCAAATGTATGTTTGATATCAATTATATTAAATAGAATGTAATTTTATTTCATCATGTTACAGAAATCTAAAGCCTTTTTAAAAGAATTACGAATTTCGATGATCAATTTAAACATTGAACAAAATTAATATGCACAGTCAAGGGGTCTTAATATGTAACGATGTGAATGGATATACATGGTTGTATTAGTTTTATGTATGTTAAGCTGGAAAACAGAAGGAACAAATTATTAAATGCACTCGTGGATTTTCCATTGACATTCACCTCACCTTCTGCAGCCATCATGCCTGCTACCAAGAATAAAATGGCAGCTTTAATAATAATGCCATTCAGTAAATGGCCAGCGCTGTATATGATCAATGTTGTTGAGGCTGCAATTCATCACTCCTGTAGGTTTTGATTCAAACAGGGTAGGATTACCCTCTCGGCCACATGATTTGCACATAAATCTGCTGCGTTGGACGTCTACAAAGCCCAGGAAATCAAACCACACAATCAGCTTATGCAGATATTTCTGTCATTCCCTCAATTGCTTCTGCTTTGTGCATCTGCTAATTAAGACAGGCATCTGGTGGTGTGGTATAATGTGGCCGCAAGAGGGCAAAAGCCAGTGTGTTATTGTGCTGATCCCAAGCCCGGATAAATAAAGAGGGTTGTGTCAGGAAGGGCATCTGACATAAAATGTTTGCCAAATCAAACATGCGAATCAAATCTATGACTTCCATACCAGATCGGCCGAGGCCCAGGTTAACAACGATCGCCATCGGTGTTCACCCACAGGGTGCCAGTGGAAATTAGGCTACTGTTGGTCGAAGGAGAGGAGGAAAGTATGTTCGTAGGAAAAAAGAGAAGAGGAACGCCAAAAGTATAGGACTGAGAGTAGAGATGTTGGAACTATGACAGGAAAAGGTAGAGAGTTGTTTGACATGATGAAGAGGAGGAAGGTAGACATAGTGTGTGTCTGGGAGACCAGGTAGAAAGGTAGCAAGGTTAGAAGTTTAGGAGCAGGGTTCAAGTTGTTCTATCATGGTGTAGATAGGAAGAGAAATGGAGTAGGAGTTACCTTGAAGGAGGAGTTTGTTAGGAATGTCCTGTAGGTAAAAAGAGTGTCAGGTAGAGTGATGCGTCTGGAGCTAGAAATCGAGCTGTAATGTTCAAGGTTGTTAGTGGGTATGCTCCTCAGGTAGGATGTGAGCTGGAGGAGAAGGAAAAATTCTGGTTGGACTTTGATGAAGTGATGCAGAGCATACCTAGAAGTGAGAGAGTTGTCATTGGTGGAGACTTCTATGGACATGGTGGTGCAGGAAACAGAGGTGAGAGAGGAGGTGATGGGCAGGTTTGGTATCCAGTAGAGGAATGCAGAAGGACAGATAGTGGTTGACTTTGCAAAAAGGATGGAAATGGCTATAGTGAATACTTTCTTCCATAAGAGGCAGAAACATAGGGTGACCTATAAGACTGGAGGTAGGAGCACACAGGTGGACTTCATCTTGTGTAGATGGTGTCATCTGAAGGAGATCTGTGGCTGCAAAGAAGTGGTAGCTGAGAGTGCTGCCAAACAGCATAGGATGGTGGTGTGTAGAATGACTCTGGTGGTGAGGAAGATGAAGAGGGCAGAGCAGAGGAAGAAATGGTGGAAGTTGAAAAAGGAAGAGTGTTGGATGACTTTTAGGAAGGAGTTAAGAATGGCTCTGGGTGGTCAGGACATGCTTTGAGATGACTGGAGAACTACAGCTAATGTTATCAGGGAGACGGGTAGGAGAGTACTTGTTGTGTCATTTTAGAAGGAAAGTATAAGGAGACTTGGTGGTGGAATGAGGAGGTACAGGAGTGTATACAGACAAAGAGGTTAGCTAAGAAGAAGTGGGACACAGAGAGGACTGAGGAGAGTCGACAGGAGTACAGGGAGATGCAATGTAAGGTGAAAGTAGAGGTAGCAAAGGCCAAACGAGGGGTTTCTGATGACTTGTATGCTAGGTTGGACATTAAGGAGGGAGAGACTGATCTGGATGACAAGACAGAAAGACAGAGATGGGAAGGACGTGCAGCAGGTTAGGATGATTAAGGATAGGGATGGAAGTGTATTTACATGTGCCAATAGTGTGACGGGAAGATGGAAAGAGTACTTTGAAGAGTTTATGAACGAGGAAAATGATGGAGAACAAAGACTAGAAGAGGTGGCTTTTTTGGACCAGGAAGTAGCAAAGATTAGTCTGGATGAAGTGAGAACGGCATTGAAGAGGATGAAGAGTGGAAAGGCACTCGGTCCTGATGATATACCTGTGGAGGTATGGAAGTGTCTTGGAGAGGTGACAGTAGAGTCTCTGACTGGGTTGTTCAACAGGATCTTGGATAGTGAGAAGATGCCTGAGGAATGAAGGAGAAGTGTGCTGGTGCCCATTTTTGTGAACAAGGGAAGTGCGCAGAGTTGTAGCAACTACAGAGGAATAAAGCTGATGAGCCATACAATGAAGTTATGGGAAAGAGTAGTTGAGATGCAAGAGAAGTATGTTAGAGCGGTGCAGGAAATGTATGAGGACTGTAAGACAGTGGTGAGGTGTGCTGTAGGTGTGACAGGAGTTCAAGGTGAAGGTGGGACTGCATCAGGGATCAACTCTGAACCCCTTCTTGTTCGCTATGGTGATGGACAGACTGACAAACAAGGTTAGACAGGAATCTCCATGGACTATGATGTTTGCAGATGACATTGTGATTGTAGTGAACAGGGAACAGGTGGAAGAGAAGCTAAAGAGGTTGAGGTTTGTCCTGGAAAGGAGAGGAATGAAGGTTAGCTGCAGTAAGACAGAGTACATGTGTGTGAATGACAGGGACCCAACTGGAAGAGTGAGGTTACAGAAAGAAGAGATCAAGAAGGTGGAGGATTTAAGTACAGTGGTACCTCTACATACGAAATTAATTGGTTCCGGAAGAAATTACGTAAGTAGAAAATTACGTAAGTAGACGCGTTTTCCATGCAAATGTCCTAATCCATTCCAAGCCCACAAAAATTCCAACATAAATGTTTTATAAAGCATAAAAATGCATCAAAACATGTAACAAATACATGTTACAATTAGATTATTACACAATAAATGAGAGTTGTGCATAATGTAAAAAGCAAAGAATAAAGAATAATAATGACGGTCATTTACCTTTTATCAGCTGTCCCCATTGTTTTTTGTCCGCTTTGGTTCATGCGCTCCTATCTCATGATGCTGAACAACAGTGAATTCCAGTCCTCCTTTTGAACTTCTCCCACCTCCCACGCAATGCCTTAAACTCCTTAAACTTCCTTTTGTTTTAATAATGTGTCGATTGTAGATTTTTGGCCATATTCTTTAGCGAGATCAACCAAACTCATCCCTTTGGCATGCTTTTCTAATCTCTTGCTTTGTATGGACAAAAAAACTCTTCGTCTGTTCTTTTCCTCTTTTCTCCGTCACTTTCTTGGGGTCCATAGCGAATGCGTAATGAAAAAGTTATATTTGCGCAACTGTCAGACTACCTCACGGGTGGAGTGCCGAATGCTGAGACACTCCATAACCACCGTTATAGCTCCACACAGAGGTGGAGTGGCATCCGTCTTAGCCAATGGGATGCCAGGAAGATACATAATAGGTAATAGCCAATGGCAGAGCAGCTATGAGAATGTTGCTTTCAGGAACCTGTGGGAGATTTGAGTATCAGCCGATACTGTGGTTTTACATTACGGAAGTCGAAATTTCTTTTGTAAGTAGAGGTGATATTTTCCTGCTGAGAAATTTCGTAAGTAGAAAATTTTGTAAGAGACTTTCATAAATAGAGGTATCACTGTACTTGGGGTCAACAGCCCAGAGCAATGGAAAGTGTATAAAAGTGGTGAAGAAGCGTGTACATGCAGGATGGAATGGGTGGAGAAAAGTATCAGGTGTGATGTGTGATAGAAGTTTCAGCTAAAATCAAAGAAAATGTGTGCAAAACTGGTGAGACCAGTGATGTTGTTTGGCCTAGAGACAGTGGCACTGAGGAAAAGACAGGAGACAAAGCTGGAGGTAGCTGAGATGAAGATGCTGAGGTTCTCTTTGGGAGTTACCAGGAAGGGTAGGATCAGGAATGTGTACATCAGAGGTTAGAGGTTTTGGAGATAAGGTCAGAGAGGACAGACTAAGATGGTTTGGACATGTCCAGAGGAGAGATAGTGAATATATTGGTAGAAGGATGCTGACTTTTGAAATGCCAGGCAGGAGGCCTAGAGGAAGACCAAAGAGGAGGTTTATGGATATAGTAAAAGAGAACATGAAGGTAGTTGGTGTGAGAGAAGAAGATGCAGAAGATGGGGTTAGATGGAGGGAACTGATTTTCTGTGGCGACCCCTGAAGGGAAAAGCCGAAAGGAGAATAATAATAATAATATCTGATAGTGTGGTATGATTCATATGAAAAAGAAACCCGCTGCTCATATGACCACTGTTATACATTAATCTTGGAAACAGGTCCCCATGCAGCCCCAGTGATGTAATACATAGAGTACTGTAAAAACATGATGAAATGCAAATTGCCATTTGACACGCAAAAAAGGAGTCAGACCAAAATGTAATATATCAATTCTTGTATTACTTTTTATTACTTTGATATATTTCTTATTTAAAATTGCAATAATCATAATTAGGACTGAATACAATCCTCCAAAACCTGCAGCGTGGCTGCCACAAATGAAAGATTAGTAGATGCTTAAAGAAACGACTCATTGAGAATGGCTTTTCTTTGCATTGGCCATCTCAGTTGGACCATTGGTCAGCTAACTGGCTAGAAACGTCTAAGCTGTAGGGCCGGCTGTATTTCATACCCAAGGTCAAACTGAACAAAAGTGTCAGAATAAATGAGGTATGTCTCTAGGCTAGGGTAACTGAGGCTAAAAAAAACCTTCCTCCTTTTTAACTTAGATGTGTTCTCCTTTCAACATGTCATAAACATGTGTGAAATCAGCATTTCAAGAGATATTAAAAATAAAATATGCTGATATGCAAAATGTAATATGCTATCACTGCTTAATGGCACTCATTTGACAATGAGGTGTATTTTTCTATGTTCCAAGACTTGAAGCTTCTTCTGAATAACTACAGTGCCATCTTGTGGCAATGCTTTGTTTGCTCACGACAGTATATTTAAATGCTCTTTTCCACAGATGCAATTCGACAATGTGTAAGGCAGCCCCGAGTGATAGTTATTTTGTAATATATGTCACAAATATTCATGTTTATGTTTCCTCATGTTTCAGAAGTGCCAGTTTTTCCCAGGCCACACGAAGCAATCTGTTTCTGGGTAGTGACTCTGCGGTGCAGAAACTCTCCCATGGATTTTCTCACTGTCTGAATGGCATGGGTGCTCAGTTGCATGGCTTCTACAGCCTGCCCAAGCCAGGAAAACACCAGTTACCAGCACATGATGACTACCCCCAGGAGGCCTGTTATGTGCTTCCACGTGGTTACAGTTCTGAGGCTCACAGTAGTTTAGGTGACCCTGACATGGAGAATGAAGAGGTTTACACCTTCAAAACACCTTGCAATGCCCTTGCCACGATGCACAACAATGAGCATCCAACTGACAACTATGACCTTCCAACGCCACCTGGCTCCTTCTACCAGATCCCGCGGACGTTCGATAAGAATCACAATGCCTTGACGCCATCCAGCTCTGAATCATCCTGTGCTCCTCCTCCCAGGCCCCCTAAACCTAGCCAGGGGTCAGAGGGTCACTGGGGGAGTCCCCAATCAGTAGAGAGCCAAAATGGAGACCTGTCATCAGCAGTGTCAGTTATTCCACGCAGGAATACACTCCCTGCTGTTGAGAACATCAGGCTGCACAGAGGTACCCTGAATGCAAAAAGTCTTCTAATAAATGAATCCTGTATTCTGCTTGTTTCTTTAAAAAACAAGTCTGACTGACTTATACAGATGTCATGAAATGGCACATTGTTTCCTGTTTTTCAAATGCTAGCCTGGCTTTATCAGTTCATTCTCTTGTGATATGGCAATGACTGTGTTTCCTCCTCCTCCCCCTCTTTCCCTTTTCCTATGTCCCTTATTTTACTCATTTAATGTTAGTGACTTTGCAGAAAAAAACGGTCAGTTTAGCAAACACTGTTCTGTTGAGAAGCAACTGAAATGCAAGCCATATAGCTCGTTCCAGAATGCTTCATTCCAGACTAATAAATAATTAAGAAAACCAAATCCTTGCGTGCACAATGCAGTGCCTCTTATGCCATGTTCTCTGCTTTGCTAAGCCTTTAGTCAGGCTTCGTACAACTAGTGACAGCAATTGACATGTGACCCGTGTTAGTAAGACTATGGGCTGTTTATAAACTTAAATGTAAAATTCTTACCCCTGTGGAATATTTGATTAAATATCATTTGTATGTTCGGTTTTTTTTAAATAGGATTATGAATTGAGCAGAGAAATATCAGACATTTCTGTATTGCATTTTCTTTTGGTTTAAAGTTAATTGCAGTGGTAAATACAGTCTTCTCTCCCTACCTACTTCAACAGGCTCATCCTTTGAAACTAACAGTTATCACCGCCATTTTAACAACTCAGGCCAGTCTGTGGAGTCTGTCAATGATGGGTTTAGTTCCTACCTGGTAAGTCACTTCCTCCAAACCAAAAAAAAAAAAAGATCACCATCAATACTAATAGAATGCAACACAGTTGTTTTATTTGATAGCTCTGTTTAATAAGCATTGCACAGAAAATTGGGTTGCTTTACCTGATTGGACCTGAAAAGGGCTTCCTCAAAAAGTTGAATTGTTCAGAAGCCAGTATGGGATGAGGTTAACGACTTGGTGAAATACATAAGTGCAACTCCCCAATTAAGTGTTGCAGTTATTCTGTAATATTGCACCGTTTATTTGGAATGTCCTCTCTGCCTTTTGACACCAGAGAACCAAAGCCCCTCTGACTCGCTCAGACAGTGGAAATTCAGATGACAACTATGTGCCCATGAATCCTGGCTCCTCTCCACTCAGCGCTGCCCAGGCTGACAGTCCTAAGAATATCTACATCCCGATGAGCCCTGGGCCCCATCACTTTGATTTCCCAGGATTCTCTGCAACATTACCTGCCCGTAAGGGGAGTAGTGCATCCTTGTGTCATCGGCCCGGTCGTCTCAGTGATGTCACACCACCTCCCATCAACCGAAACCTCAAACCCAACAGGAAATGTGAGTTTTTGGCAAATTCTCACAAATCTAAACTTAATTTATTTAAATTGCTGTGTTTGGCTTTAAATTAGCTGAAAAACCTGTATTGTTGACTGTCTTTACAGACAGTGGAAACTCAGATGACAGCTATGTGCCCTTAGTTGTCATTTGTTGTTGTTGTTGTTGTTGACAGTTTCTGGTCTTGTTTTCCATAGCGAAGCCAACACCTCTTGATTTGAAGAACAATGGCATCATTGATGAGCTGCCATTTAAGAGTCCAGTCACCATGTCCTGGACAAGGCCCATGTGAGTCTCATAGCTATGACCCACAGAGTTTCACACACACACACACACACACACACACACACACACACACACACACACACACACACACAATTTAATGGTACAGATCGGTGCTTGAGATTGAAGGTTGACGTACTCATGTTTTTGTCTGCTTTGCTTCAGGCCAGCTATGAACTCCATGTCTTCCCAGCATTGTCGACCCATTTCTACACAAAGCATAACCAGCACAGACTCTGCTGACAGTGAGGAGAATTATGTGGCTATGGTGAGTCCCAATAAATGGAGGGAAGATCAGGGAGCACATTGTGTTCTTTGTTTCCACGATCCACTTGTTTGGCTGCTTGTGTTTTCTGACTGAAAATCGTGTGAGAAAAACTTCTCCCTTGTTCCCATTAGCAGAACCCAGCATCTACCTCCCCAGCTATGAGTGGCACCAGCAGCCCAGCCCCTAGGAAGTGTGGCAACGTGGACTATCTAGCACTGGATTTCCAGCCTGGATCACCAAGCCCTCATAGAAAAGTAAATTCATGATTTTGTAGACTTGATTCGAAACAATTTTGTTTTTATTCTGTCACCTGGTTCTCTTTACACAGAAGCTGACTGTTACCTAATTTATTGTTCAACAGCCCTCTACATCCTCTGTGACCTCAGATGAGAAGGTGGACTATGTGCAGGTTGACAAAGAGAAGACTAAGGCACTGCAAAGCACCATGCAGGAGTGGACTGATGTACGGCAGTCTACTGAACCTGCCAAAGGGGTCAAGTCCTGACAGTAACCAGTAGAAAAAATCAGAAATGACAAAAACATGTCCAATATCATGTTTGTCATTTGTACAAATACTATTTGGACTTGTTAAAGACTGAAATATTTGGACAATAAGCCATAACCTATCCTATGCCTGTTGTTTCAGATTTATTTATTACTACAGAGCACTGCTAAAATGTAAGCTATCAGGCCATAAAGTGAAGTGCCCTGCCAATGCTCCTGCAGACTGTAATAACTATGTGGAAAATTAATACTGTGTATGAAAATATCATCCTTTCTCATCAATCTAAACTTGATGAATTTCAAGTGTATCATCAAATATATCCTGTTCTTATTGTCTGCAAGTGAATTTAAGTCAAAAAATTCTCGGTTGCTTCAATTCAACAGAGTGGTAGAGGCTAACTGCTCAATAACCATACTAATATACTGCAAGAGTAATGCCAGGAATGCTGGGAAGCATGCCAAATTAGACATCTTGTCCCTTTTTACTTCATCTGTCATTTGTGCTGAGTCTTGCAAAAGCAACAAAGATTATTTTCACTGTGAGAAATCATTTTAGCTTAGCAAAGCATGTGTAGTAGGAAGAGTGTAAAAGAACAGCCTTACAAATACAACCTGTGTCAGAAGCTCTAATGATAATGTGGGTGTTGCTCCGTCCATCCATCTTCAGCCGCTGATCCGATGCTGGGTCGCGTGGGCAACAGTCTCAGGAGGAATGCCCATACTTCCCTCTCCCCATATACACCCCCTCCTTCAGGGGGATCCCGAGGCGTTCCCAGGCCAGCCGAGAGATATAGTCCATCCAGCAGCGTGTCCTAGGTCTTCCCGAGGTTTCCTCCAGGCAGGACATACCCGGAACACCTCCCCAGGGAGGCGTCCAGGAGGCATCCGAAACAGATACTCAGTCCCTGGCTCCTCACCCTATCTCTAAGGGTGCGCCAAGTCATTCTATGGAGGAAACTCATTTCAGCCGCTTATATCCAGGATCTTGTCCTTTCGGTCATGACCCAAAGCTCATGACCATAGGTGAGAGTAGGAACGTAGATTGACCGGTAAATCGAGAGTTTCGTCTTGTGACTCGGCTCCTTCTTCACCACAACGGACCTATACAGAGACCGCATCACTGCGGAAGCTGCACCGATCTGTCTGTCAATCTCACGTTCCATCCTGCACTCACTCGTGAGCAAGACCCCAAGATACTTAAACTCCTTTACTTGGGGCAAGGACTGTCCACCGACCTGAAGAGGGCACACCACCCTTTTCCAGTCAAGAATCATGGGATCCTCATCCCACTCACGTCAGACTCAGCTGCAAACCGTCCTAGTGCACGCTGAATGTCCAGGTTTGAAGAGGCCAACAGGCAAACATCGTCCGCAAAAAGCAGAAATGAAATCCTGTGATCCCCAAACTGGACTCCCTCCGGATCCTGGCTGCGCCCAGAAATTCCATAAAGATTATGAACAGAACCATTGATGGAGGGCAGCCCTGCTGAAGTCCAGCATGCACCTGAAACAGGTCTGACTTACTGCCGGCAATGCGAACCATTGCTCGTGTTGCTTCAGTTTCACTTAAATATGAGTCCAAATCTTAGCTGAAAGCTGTCCTGTTTTATGGGAAGCTATTTATGCCGGTCACATGACGCCCAAATGTAAAGCATGAAGAAAACAGAGAAAGAAGTGAAATCTTTCATTTTTGGAGGTTTTATTTTTGTGGTCATTTCACTTCAGGTAATATTCTAATACATTTCATTGTAAATGTGCACTGACCCAGAAAATTGAGTTGGAGAAAATAAAAATAAAGCAGGAGTACTTTCCAAGGAGTTCAGATACTGTCTTTTTCTCGCTCCCTCTTTTGTTTCTTGAGACCATAAATACAAGCTAAGCAGAGAGTAGCATATTTGTATTTTCTGGAATTCATCCATGATGCATGCATTAGACTTCTGAAATGCTAAACACTACAGCTTTGTCTCTGAAGAATAAATTTTCCTGTATGTAAATTATTAATAGAATGGCATATTTGCAAAGCATGTTGTTGACAGTTACACACTTGTCTGAGACAAAAGAAGTGCACTACAGCGATGCAGCATTGTGCATTTCTCACAAAGTAATCCTGCCATAGTGAATATTTGCCAGTGATCGCAGGTCCCTAAAAATAGCTGGGGAAAGAATGTTTTCTTGATTTCATAACATCTTCTACTTTAATTTGCCTTGTGATTTCATTTCAGTTTGGACTGTAAATTTTGCCTTTCAGAAATCCTTCACAATATTTACAAGTAAGAGCCATATTGTATGTAGGAAAACTGAATGATTAGTTTATAGTTCAATTTAAGTCCAGTATTTCATTGTGGGCTGGAACCACTTTAAGGGTGAATCCCTATTTGATCTTGATATGAAGAGTGTGACCATGCAGTGCAAATATTACTGATTTTTTTAAATGATTAGGATCTACTTCTTAAAGTTTTTCTACCCTTTTTACTGCATTTTTTTTCTTATTATTTTCTACTTAAAGTGTGAGCAAGTCATTTTCACATGGATGTAGTTAAACTGTGTTTTGTTATACTGTCTGTTTTATTTCTTTAAAAAAAAGCAAATTTAGGGATCTATATGTGAATTGGAGATACTGGCAGTTTGGTGTGCACTGCTAAAACCCTACACAGGTGAATTGTGGTTCACGAGGAGCAAGACCAAGAATGAAACAAAAAGACTGAAGAAAAGCCAATCTCCATGTCAGTCTCTGAAGTGAAATAGATGTGTAATTTATTATTTAGAGTGACCTGTTGTAAGCAGATGAGATGTGTATGTGTCGTAGTAGATTATTAATTGTATTACCGGTATGTTAAATGACAACCTGACTGGGCAAAATGGAATACACTGCTCAGATCTACTGTCACTGGGTTGACATACTGTACTAGAAAAGATCTTTTTTTAAACCACTGTTATTTCAACTGCTGTAGAGCATTTGCAAATTGCTTGTGTGTTAATTTATTAATTTATTGTGTGTTTTGCAATTGATCATGATGCATAAAAAAAAGAACCAAACAAGAAAAACATTCTTTCTACTAACATCAATATATGAAAATGGTTTTGATCTTTTGAGACTATAAGAAAACATTGCCATTGTGATGGTAATGTGGTACACTTCATTTGGAATAGATTTTGTTATTTCTGTATTATGGTGGACTTCAACTGTGGACACAAAATAAATGAAGAAGTGAAAGCTTGGTGCTAAGGTCCCTCTTTAAGTATAAACCAAAAGGTCGAGTTTTCTGGCAGCCATAATATTACCCATATGTCACCTTCATAGTGATGCAGTAACAATGAAAAGCTCGAGTGATTTCAGCCCATTGTATGGGATGGGATTCATTGGCATAGCTGTGTTACTGTTGGATCACAATTTTCTGAAACTGGTGTTTCAATCCTTCAGGGTTTCTAAAGTTATGTCTTACACTGAAAATAGTGTTCATACTAAAAAGAAAAAAAAATGCAATGCCTTCTCCTGTAGGGGCGGCAGTGGCTCAGTGGTAGAGCGGGTTGTCCAATGTTCCCAAGATCGGCGGTTCGCTTCCCGCTCCCGCCCACCTCAGAGTGAGCTGACAATGGCAGGTGTCAGTTCACCTTCGAAGCACTGCCGAGGTGCCCTTGAGCAAGGCGCCGTCCCCCCTCACATGTTGCTCATTTAGAGTTCACGAGGAAGGAGATGCCCGCCACTCTACCTCCCATTGCATGCCTAAAAGCCCCCTTGTGTGTGTGTGTGTGTGTGTGTGTGCGCGCACACACGCATGTGCTACAGGGGCCTCTACACACTAACATGTATGCATACATTTGATTGAAGAATTTAATAACTTGAGTGTGCTCTTTAATTCCCTTCAGGGATCAGACTAGTATACAAAATAAAAAAATAATAATTTAATCCTTCATGCAGAGATGTCTGTGTAGGTTCTCAGTTATCCAGGTCATGGTTATCCAAAGCTGTTTAAAATCCACTGGACTTTAAGAAAGTTTCAGGTCCAGTGGATTGATTTAAACAGCTTTGGATAACCTTCATGCAGATGAAAGGTCTACAAACTATTCATTTTTATATGAAAAACAATATAATATTCATAAATATGTATAGGGCAGATGTGTTTCTCCAGGATCTATTAAACTCTTAAATGCTTTTGTTTTATGTTTTCAAGTGAAGACCAATGACTACTATGTAATTTCCTTTGAAGAAAGGTAGACATGATGACTCATCTAAAATAATCTCAGCCAACTAATGCCCAATATACAGATAGCAAATTATGATATGAGGAGCAGATTTTTTTTAAAAATTGGCAATTAAATGTTTTGTCTTTAATCTTTAGCTGACTGAATTTCCTTTCTCACCATGGATATATTTGACAGTGGCCCTCTTCTCAAAGGTCAATATTGTTGGTAATACATATGTAGGTTAGGTCTGCTGCAGGCAGCATAGTAACTGAAGTTGTGATGCTTTTTTTTTTTTACTTCCACGAGATTCTATATTCACAACACAACAGTTTGGACATTATGTAAATTAAAGCAACTTGTGATAATTTTCTGATCCTTTTTTTGTCCAAGGACAATTTCTCTTCATAGATTATAGAAATATGTGCTTATTTTGATTCGATGTCAACAATAACTTACTAGCTGGAACAGTGACAATAAAAAAAAATTAAAAGGTTGAATTTTTTGGGGGGGAAAAAACTGTTCGGAATCCAGAGGTTAAATAATGACATACACAGGCATTCTTGACATTCTCAACAATCTGCCACAATCTGTGAGTCACAGCTGAGGGTGCCTGACTCCATCTGCAGGTGGATCATAGACTTCCTGAGTGACAGGGAAAAACATGTGTGGGAAAACATGTTTCTGACTCATGCACCATGGGCACAGTGACCCACAGGGCTGATTTTTTTTAATTTAATTTTATTTTTTTGTGGTCCACTTCCATTCTCCCTGTATACCAGCAGCTGCACCTCCACTCACCAGTCCATCTAGCTCCTGAAGTATGAGGAAAAACAACACTCACATCACACTCATCTCATGATGGTGACAAATCTGCTTACAGGTCTGAGGCTGAGTATTGAAGACCATGTGCTGCCAGAGGAATCCAGTGTTCAGTATACAGTGTGTGTGTGTGTGTGTGTGTGTGTGTGTGTGTGTGTGTGTGTGTGTGTGTGTGTGTGTGTGTGTGTGTGTGTGTGTGTGTGTGTGTGTGTGTGTGTGTGTGTGTGTGTGTGTGTGTGTGTGTGTGTGTGTGTGTGTGTGTGTGTGTGTGTGTGTGTGTGTGATACACTAACACTAACTAACTAAACATGCGGTCATGTCGGCTTCCTTGCTGCAGATCAGTTCTTCCAGACCAGTTCACGTTTCACTCCACTAGAGTGTGCCTTCGGACTGAGCCACGTCCACGAGTGTCTCATGTCACAGGAGGAATGCTGGTACAATGAGGGTCTGTGTATTGTAGTTCCGCTGTAGCCTCGGTGCAGCTCACGGACAGACGGGTGTCAGTGGACGGGCTGTGTGAGATCTCAATCCGTTCACGCAATGGCTTCGTGGGATTCGCCAGGTTCTGACTTGTGATTTTTAAAAACCGATCTTAATTATCCAGATGGAAAGAGAGAGGACTCGTTTTCAAAACAAAAATGCCGTGAGTCTTGGAAGTTTCGTGGATTTGTCCGTTTTCAAGTCTTCTGCGCGCACGACAGAATTGCTTCATTTGATTTATTCTCAATCGGTCTCACTGTTTATTAAGTTTGGCTCATTTATTACCAAACTACCTGACAGTGTGCCAGAGGTGTACCCATCGATGAAACTGAAGTTGTGCGTGCTATGATTTTGAATCGTTCAAGGGGATTTGTGTTGAATAGAACTGATGTTGAAGCAGGGGTCGAGTCGTGGAGAGAGCGTGGATTGAACCCAGCTGTGAGTTTCACTGAGTCCCGATCGTTAGTGTTTCAATGAGGAGCTGACAGAGGAACACAGCTGAGGAAGAAACCACTCATGAAATTGTGTAACGATGACAATTTGAGATTACTCTGTAGAACATAGTGTGAGTTTATTGTGACATCATTTCACTATATGTTGTTTTTTTTTTTTTAAATATCTTAAAGCGTAGTCGCTCTTTCCACATGGGATCAGAACTGACTTTATACGTGTTGTTCTCTTCCGTGCTGTGGTCCATTTAAGCCCAGTGGACCTCCGGCTCGGCAAACTAGTCGGGGGCACTTGCGGGAATGGGAGAAGCGACCCCTGCTCAGTCTTCAGCGGGACCATTCGTACCCATGTTGGGTGTCGGTTTAGGAACTATGCCCGGTGGGGTGGGCAACGGGCCGGTGGTGGCCACTTCAAGGGGCTCCGCGGTTCCACAGCTGCACAGTGCCATCGTGGAGCGTCTGCGCGCCCGCATAGAGCTGTGCAGGAGGCACCACTCTACCTGCGAGAACCGCTATCAAAGGGGTCAGGTCGAGAGTTCGGATCGAGAGCACGAGAATACCCTTCACCTGCTCAACATCGTCCAACAAGGGCCAGGGAACAGAAAGGCGAAGACCAGCCGGGGATCCAACCAGCAACAAGCAGAGTACAGCAGGACAAATGGAGAACAAAATGGCCTAGAGGGCGAACAGAAGCTGTCCACGCGTATTGCGGTGAGTTCTGTCATATATATATATATTAGAGCTCAGTTGGAGATGTTGGAGGTGCTGACTCTCAGTGATGATGGATGGAACTCATTGATTGTCATGGTGATGATATGGCTGCTGTAACTCGTGAAGGTAAACTTATCAACAAAACCAGAACTCAAAAGGACCACGAAAGGTAATTTAGATCTGAAATCTTCTCACCATTAGTTATAGTCAGGATAACGGACTTATAATGTGCATATTTCTGCCTGAATTATTTCAATTATGTTGGTGTGACATTTGATGAACAAGCACTTAAACCTCAGGCCAGCCCTACAGAATCACCGAATCCAGATCAAATAATGATCAGAATGAAAACTAAGGTTTTCCTAGTATCTAGGTGTTGGATTGTGCTCATTAAATACGTTTTTGAAACAAAGCTGTTTTCAAAGCACTCCATTCAGAGGAAATGGTTTTGGGGTCATTGGGCCATGGAGAACTTTGTATTTACTGCAAACATGTCAGCATCTCTACTGTGCAGCTGATCCAAACAGAGGAGGAGATGCATTCTGTGGCTTTTTTAACCTATTTAATATGCACAATTTTCTGTACAGACTATCCTGCCACGTGAATTTCACATTTTTGAAAGTGTGCTATGTGTCATTGAACGGGGTTTCTCTGTCCATAAGGGATCCTGCATTTAGATAAAACTTTATGACCCTATTTTTGATGACTTGGAGAACTTTTTTCAAACAAATCTGTGTAATAATGAATATTGACCAAAAAAAAGTCGGTATGTTCACCCTCAACAACAGAGCCTTGTAAATAACATACCACAGGGGAGCTTGTAACTGTGAAGAACAGCCAGCCTTTCTGTGTGTCTTCAGTGCTGATCGGACTGACTTCATGTACCAGATCTGTTAAGTGCTCAAGTAGTAAGATATGAGATTTATTGTGTTTTCTTTCATCTTTGGGCATGAGGGAGTTCAACATCTAAACTATGATTTATTTTCCATGCAGTGTTTCAGTATAATGTCAACAGGGTGAAAGCTTGCAGATGTTCCTGCGATAGCTTTGAGTTGCTTGATGGAAAAATAAACAACGTAAAATCTTTCCAGTAAACTCATAAAAGCTCAGTGATGATTATTCTGTCAGTTCATTATTCCATGGAATTGATCACAGGACCATTTCTACAATATGGCACATATTTAGCTCATACCTTCATCAAAAATTTCACGTACAAGAAACATAGATTTCCCATAATTTATGCATATATGGTACTGATACAACGAACAGTACATCCAAGGTGCATTACTGGAGAACAGGATGCAACAGCCTCATGGATCGTATTGACTAGCTAAAAGAGGTCAGGGAACATCATCATGTACGGTTTCATTTTTACTGATGTTTACTCTGGAGTAGCATGTTCTACATAAAACTGATGAGTGCAGCAAGATTGTTAGGAGGAAATGAAGTCCTGGTGCACATGTTTTTATCAACCCTGGGGTTAATATGTTTTTCACAACTCATGATTGTACGAAGCAGAGCAGCAGACGTTGCAGAAATCCTCCTTGATATGTTCACACTCCATCTATCTAGGGTTAATACCACAGAAAATTGTCTTGAACTCATTCATTTTGAGCAAAAAGAATAAGATATTAAATTAATCACATTTGGCTATAAAGGGAGTAAAACTTGCTGTTCAAAAATGTCCTGGGATGCTGAAGTACTTCATAATGCTCCATTCATCTGAATTAAAAAGGAAGGCTTCTGTGATGGCCGCATGTGGACATATTTTTAACTTTTCTCATTGGAATCTGAGATGGAACTGTATACCATGTGAGGGGCAAACAACACAATGGGTTATGACTAGCTGGGAGCGCAGAGTGAGCAGCACTTAACAATGGAGCTCACTGAGAACAGATTAACAAAGGATATTCTTTTAGATGCAATTGGAGGATTTGGGAAAGGGAGATGAGAGCCTGCTTATCTGGCGACTCAGAAAATGATTTTTCACAATGCTTGCATGAACCTGTCTAAAGCTTTTGGATATTCCTTAGGTGCATTATTAGATGTTTTTCGATCCTTCCCTTCATGCTCATATTGATACATTCATTCAGCACAGAAGTAGGTCAGAGTACAGTTTACAAAACACAAGCCCTGTATTACATTTTACAGGCGTTCAGTTTCATCACACCAGGATCTGGCAATCATCTCACTTTGTGTCTCAATGATAGAGATAGTAGTACACAAATTAAAACAGCAAAACAATTGTATTGATGCACACAGCATTCCATGCATGGCCATGGCCCATTATGATGCATTTAACAAATGGTTCATTAAGCACCCTCTTAAAAGATGTGCTCACCATGAAACAGTTTGAAGCACAAGACCCCCACATAAATGTTTAAAGCTGCTGAATACATTTCCTGCACATGTTTACTTTAAGTCAAACAGGCCCTGAAAATCAGTAGGCAAAGGATACCTGGTGATGAACTGCCCTTCATGCCCTGGGAGGATTTTGTTATTTCCCAGGTTTGTTCTAGTGACAGAACTAGGAATTAAGTGTCTAGAGCAGCATGTACTGCAAACCTAGAGACAGTGAGCTGTTAACTGATGTGCCTGTTGTTTATTGCCCATTTATGATTTTTGTGTGTGTGTTTGTGATTGTGTTTTCACCACACTGTAGTAGCTTTTTCCAACTTTATTGATTTGTGCCAGAACATGATAAACTAGTGATATAAAGCACAACACACCAAAACCACAAATATTCCAATTTCAGTCTGGCTGAAGAACTTGTTTAAAGTGTCATGGTCATTTCTTTCAGGTTTCCTTTGTTTAAAGATTTTAAGCTATGTAGTAAATAAGTACTCTTAACGTGGTGTTAATTAGGTAGACTTGTAAAACCTTGAACAAAATGTTGAAATTGGACACTCAATTGAAGCCCAAATAAGGATTGGAAAAATAAATCCAAGTGCTTTTGAAGCTTATGAACTGGATGGGAAAACATGAGTTTAAAAAATGATGCTTCAGCTATTTTTTTAACATTTTATCCTTTTCTTTCAGAAATAATTTGTATTTCTCTGTACTTGAGAAATTTACTTTTGTAGAAAATAGTCGTGTTGCAAGTTTTATCCAGTCAAACATATACACTGAAAATGTTAAGGTTTTGCCGCTAAAATGTATCACTGCAAATTTGAAAGCTCACTACCTGTGTGTGTGTGTGTGTGTGTGTGTGTGTGTGTGTGTGTGTGTGTGTGTGTGTGTGTGTGTGTGTGTGTGTGTGTGTGTGTGTGTGTGTCACATTAATTTGGAGTCACTGACGTTATAACCATCATTTCACCAGTGGATTGACAGCTTACAACTCAAATAGCATGTTGAAGGAAAAAATGTTGTGGACTCTCCTGTGGTCATGTGTGATAAATGAAGAGTAATGTGTACTTGAACGTGACTGTGAGGTGGGTGTGTACTGTAAGTGCTTCCTGGCATACCCTGTTTGGCTGTTAAACTGCCTGAATCAGAGCTGCCGGTGGTCTGATCTGGCTCAGCTGTGATGTGAAACAATTAGCCCAGGTCCATGGGGGCCACCCACCGTGAAGACCGGAGCGTTACCCAATCCTGTGAATGTAGAAGACATTATGTTTGTATCACAGATCTTTCCATGTTGTCAAGGGAAAAGTAATGTTTTTTCTTTTCTTTTTTTTTTTTAGTTTAAAGAGTAGCTGACTGTTAGTTGGTGTGAATGCTGAATTATTTTAAAGCCACTGTAGTGTGGAGTGAAATTGCTGTGGGTGCTGTTTATTGACAGCTTGACAACACTGTAAGCCTGATGTGATTAAGCTTGTGCCATTGTGTATACTGTGGCTGAGAGATGAGTCGAACATCTCATAGTGCTTTGATGAAAAGACATTAAGACAGGCCTTTTATATACTACAGTAAAATCATCTGTTACTCTCCTCCTCCTGTTTGGGATAAGTGCTCGTGGTTTAAACCAGACAATATCTGTCTCATTCTACTTATGAATAGTACATTTTTTGTAGGAACATTTGTTAGATTGTCTTATTAGTTCAAATAGATGGTACTTGAAATGAAAACAGGTATATTTAAAATGTAATGCATGTCACAGTGTTCAGTTTTTTATATTTTCAGATATGTTCATTTAAAAGTAATTTTGTGTGAAGGTCATTGTATTACTTGGTACTCTTATTGAAAAAATCTAGTGTAGAGAATGGTCAGACACCTGGGAACTTATCTGATTGAAGTCTTCAGTAGTTACAGGCTTTGGGTTGATATAAATGCATCATTTTACATTCACAAATCACCACGGATGTTATTTAATGAAATGATACCTCCTAGCATCACAGTGATGTGCTTGACATTAAGAGTTATTTCATGAGCATTTTTCAGACTCATTCTGGTAACACTTCAACAAGAAAATTGTTATTGGCCTTATTATCGCAATCCTTAGCATCGTGATCGTGCTCAAGACCACATAAACATAAGGAATCATCATTGAATACTGCTCAGATTGCAGCTTTTTATGCCTCAAGTAGTTGTCATGTCTTGCAATAAAAGTCAGAGCCATGTAATGTGTTCTGGAGATGAGACAGTCCTGTCTGAGGGCAGTTCATAGATTTTTTGCACAAAGCAGATCTACGTAAGCACCACTGTCCTTTAAGGATAGGGGTATTGGAGGGTTAATATCATACACAAGGCTAATGCTGTGGCCTGTCGGTTTCCAGGAAATGACTGCCTCTGGAGGACATTTGTTTGGACAGTGTGTTGATTCTGACTTGGTTAATAGCAACTGAATCATCTTCTGGATAAATGTTGCATGAAATGAATGTCTCTATATCCTAGTCAACATGCTTTTATAACATCAACACGCATGTATTCTAAACAACCTATCTACGTCTACATTTTGTCACCATGATTGCCATTACCTGGAGAGTGTTGTACAAGCTTCAACAAGTTTCTCTGTCAGTAGTCAACCCAGAGGTCAGATCTTTGAGGGGCACAGAACAAATTTTTCTGATGACTAACATTTCCCAGGGATTCTTATTTTTCTCAGTCCCATTGAGGTAATGAGTACATTTCATGAAGTTAGCAAAGAGAGTATTTTGTATTACTGCACATAAACTGCAGTTTTTACTGTTTTTTTGGGGTTGTTAAATAATGTTACCTCCTAGGCTCCAAGAATGTGTTGTCAGAATAACAAATGTGATATAGGAGATATAGGAGATTTATTGATTGTGCATTTTTTATGAATCAATAATATAAATAGAATAACAATAATTCTAATGTAGAATAAATGTCTGACTCATGCGTAGGGTCCTTTATCCAACTTCCTTTTGTCTAAACTGTTTTATCTCTGAATATATTTGCATCGTTTTGTTTTTACCGTGTCTTTAGAAAAGTCTTACTGAATATCCAAACACTTCTTAAAACAAATATGAATCGGCTTCTATTTCTATTTGCTGAAATATTAGCTATTTAATGTAAAAATATAGCATTTTTAACTGGATGATTACATTTAAGCTAACTACATACAAATTGCCTTAAAAGACAATGCTCAGCAAATCTAATGTTGTACATAAGCAGCAGCACTGCATTTGAAATAGTGCTCTGTAAATCTAGGCCATCTCTGTACCTGGCATGATTTACAGCTTCTCCTTCTGAATATAGTAGGCTTTCATTCCTGACTAAATTAAATTTAACAAGTTTCATGTTACCCAAAACACTCACACATATACAGTATATAAACACTAAATAAGACGACATAAACCGGGCATTACAGGCATTTGTAGTCACTTAGCTGGCCAGTGAGAATCTGATAAATCAAAGCCATTCTTAGATCATCTGGTATACAATATTTGTTGTAGTTTTGGCCTAAGAACCCTTTCACCCCCAATCCCCAAGCACGCGCGCGCGCACACGCACACACACACACACACACACACACACACACACACACACACACACACACACACACACACACACACACACACACACACACACACACTGTCCACCCTGCTGCACATTTCATGTTTTATTCAGCAAGCCTTTGAGAATGCTGTGTCTGTCTTTGAAGAGTGCTTCTGAACTCCTGTAGTGTACCCATCTTATCCTTCCTGTTTATGAGGATGATCCAAAACAAATGTGTACACAGACCTTTGAATGTACAGGTGGGCCAGGTAACTGTATCTGCTGCATTAGGCCTTGATATTATGGTAAATCTACCTTGTATTTTAACTGGAGCAACTTCCAATGTAGGTTCAAATCCCTTTTCTTCATAGTTATGATTGCTAACCCTAAACCTGGCTACGGTCTGCAGCGTTTAGAAGAGTGCACAAGGTAGGAACTTTACTGTCAAACATCATGATAACTTTGTAGAAATTACACAAGCAACATCAACCTGTCTTCTCTGTTGCGGTGTACGTAATGGTTGTGTGGCCAATCTGCAAATACTTATTCACTACCTTCATGAAAATATGCCATGTGTGTGTGTGTGTGTGTGTGTGATAAGTGTTGCTTTTGTCACATGAAGTAAATACAGATATACAGTATTTTTTCCTGGTGCTACAATTATTACATCCTGCTTCAAAGCGGTGATGTATTGTAATTGTCAGCGTTTGTGTGTTCGTCCGTTTGTTCGTCCATCCGTTAGTTAGTCCCCCACATATCTTTGCAACCGTTGCTGTTAGAATGATGAAACAAAAAGACAATTACTCGGGTGGCAAAGGGGATGAAAATGAGATGATGACCTTGACCTTGAGGAAAACTAAGTCAAGGTCATCATCTGAATAAGATAGAAAGACGAAGGAGAAGGCCAATGTGAGTAAGACCGTAGATCAAAGCTACTGCTTTTAGCTATGAAAGTAGGTCAGAGCTCTATCTTTGATCTTTGACATATGCAAGTGGTTAAGGGGAAAATTTTGAATTCAGGGGTGTTGCAGGATGTTGCAGTCTGTGACTGCATTGGTTCTCGTTAATAATGTAGTTAACCAAAAGAAATGTACATCTATTATAGCAAATTAATGTTTTGTTATTTGTCAAACAAATATACCAAACACTTTTTGAGATTTTTGTGATTGAGTTCTATACTGTTATCAAACTGAGCCATCAACCTGATAAATTCACTAAAAAGAAAAACCAAGTACCAAAATAATGACCCTGTCAGTCTTCAAACCTCCAGCAAATTACTTGGCAAGCCTTTCAGGCACCTCTGGTGATTGTTGCTATTCTCAAGTGTCACCATATTCTGAAACATTTCTGTCTTGAGCCTTTTCACACATTATGACAGTACCAGAATAAGACTGTATGAGACACGGTCAAGCAGGTGATTAGGACTGCAGTATTTACGGAAGCCTACCGCCATAAAACTCTAGAGAATATGAGGAAAAGGAGGGCAAGCCTGGGAACAGAATTTTTTTATTTATTTTGCAAAGCATGGTGGATAAACACTTTTGTCTGCAATGCATTTTCTTTTCAATACATTTACTGTAGCTGTACATTGAATATAGATTGAAGATGATTAAGTGCTGCATATTGAACTGGTCAGAGGTGTAGACTACAGAAACAAATACATCACTAGAGACATGTGATTGGTTTGCTCACATTAAAGAATCTTTTTTCAGAAGGATAGAACCATTTACTTGCATGTCTGTTCTATGGCATTGGCAATTTCCATGAAATGTTGATAGGTCCCTAGGTGGGAAATTTGTGGTGCAGATTTCTGTGAATTTTGATGCCTGCTCCCATTCATACATGACCTCCAGCAGCACATGCATCTGAACATTTCAGACATAGAGAGGGTGTGTGAAAGGGGCTTTAGACTCTGCAATAGACTTGTGAATATGCATGGATACTTGTTTCACGTTTTGAATATGAATTACCCCACTATTCAGTGTTTCTTCCAAGTGAACATTTCATTGGGTTGAAATACCTCCACTCCCAAGAGGTTTGGATTAGAGAGTCCCCACTGTATCCCTTTGTTGTTGATTTGTGCTTTCAGCATGCTTCCCGTTGTTGCCAGCACTTGGTTTGAATTTCAAACATTATGTGGACTTCAAAAATCTTATCTGTGCCACTTAAGGCAATGGGGAGTTTTAGGTTGTCTAATATATTAGTGTACTATTGTTTCTATTCAATCAATTTGACTAAGGATGCGAGAATTCATGGCTTTTCGAGGCTTTTGGTTTAGTATATATACAGTATGTGAATGTATATATATGATGTATATACATGTATATGTGTGCTTAAATATGTATTATTATGTATGCTTGTGTTTATGTACTGTATATGTTTCCATTTACCAGAGGCATCTTGTAAATGTATCTGCTCATGCCCGATGTGATTTCTACTACTGTGAGAGTCTTTGAGGTTTGTCAAGTTTTTCCTGCTTGACTAAAATTGAAGAGAGGGCAGGATTGTTTGAGGGAAAGAGAGAGGGCGGGGGGTGTAGGGTAGTGCCTTGGAATTTCTTTCCACAAGTGTTTTGCGACCCACTGCTGAAACTGGAACCTTGTGGGAACAAACATGTTCAGGTGCATTTTGAATGTGCAATGTGTAAAAATGGTGAATTCAAACGGCATGCAGAAATAAACACAAACACTGGTGCCTTTTCAATTATGTGGTCAGAAAATAGGAGTTTATTTCACTTTCAGTTGTTTACTGTCTGAACAACTATGAAGGTTTTGTTTTAAGGATGACAGCTGTACAATGCATGAATAAACAGGAGCTTATCTTTAACTGTTCTCACAGCTTATCTTAGAATCAGCCACCTGATATTCCACAGTTTCCTGGAGTTGTTGTTGCTACTGTTGTAAACAGGTCTGATTATCACAGTTGCCACTGGAAAACTGTTTGTGGATAGAAACTTGGTACCATGTTGACTGTTTTTATTTTTGCTCTAATAGCAGAATATTTCTTTATAGGCAAATCATACAAAGCCCTAACAATATTACTCATCTCATATGTTTGCAGAGAAACTATTGTGTTCAGAGTAAAGTGGCTTTATTTGCAGGATTTGCAATGGCCTATTCTCCTCAGGGTCATTACCCTGTTCAGAAAATGGGAAAGTGGACTCCTGATGTCATTGGCAAACCCCTTGCACAGAATCCTGGGTTAAACTGGGAGGAGAGGGCGATGCTAGATCAGAGTTCAGACATGTTTACATTACAGCTCAGGATATTTCTCAGAGCCCGGCCAAGCTGCTGAAGTTCCCAGGCTCCAGAGTTGCAGAGTGCTGAAAAGAGGCACAAGCATTCACTTTTCCTTCTCTCACTCCCAGTTCTATACTCTGTGTTCCAAGTCATAGTTCAACTCCATTTCCACTGTGATATTGTTCTGTTGTTTCTTTCTGTTTAGTTGTTGGAAATATTATGTAAAATTTATGAAATACAAGTCATACACTTGGAAAGTGTTAGCCTTTCTGACATCTTGTTAGTCATTTTTTAGCCATTTTAAAATGTATTGAAGTATAATACATTATTGTAGTATTTTGTCTGTACTTCTCCGTTTCTTCGTCTCACTGTGATAATAAGAATGCCGCAACTACCAAACCTGTCATGATTGTTATCGAAGCTGTAAACATTTTCTTTTAATTAAAGTTATCCTTAAACTAATATGGCTTTTTTGCAAAGTTAAAATAAGTAGATCGTACTAGACATTTAAGGATGATTCTTGTTCTTATTTAAAAGCTGACGAGCTGAATCTTTGCCGGGTAGTGTTGCAGAATTTAAATAAGATCATCATGAATGGCACTACTTCATCACCCTACCATGGAGCTACTAGCAGGTTTATACCAAATAATTAATTTAAGTATCAGGATATAGTTCACTGAATTTTTTAGGTTTCTTATATTTTGGAACTGGAAATTATGGTGTTGGCCATTGTTTCTATTTTAAAATTGTTATCCAACCCAGCTAATAAAAGGGTAAGGTTGGGCAACACAACAGATTTAGTGTGTACCAATGTATTTGCAAGAGAAAAGCCAGCGTAAATTATAAGCATACAATACATATTGGGTTCAATCAACTGTGGCTTCCTTAGAAATGTACACATTTCCCTGCCCTTTTAGGCACTGAGTTTCAACTTAAACTGTAGACAAGTAGTAAATACTATGGATAAGAACTTTTGGTTTGTAAAATTAGATAATTTTACCCCCCAGCCCCGTATTCTTTGTCCCTACAAACAGGTAATCCTCAAGGAGGAAAGCAATATTTAACTATTACAACCGCACTGTTAAAATAAAGAGTTGGAACAATCTAATTTTCTCTTACCCGAAATCATAATCTGAGGCCCCATCCACGCGATGACGGGTTTTTTTGAAAACGCAACTTTTTAAAAACTCATCAAACGATTCGCGTCCACACGACAGCTTTTTCAAAAAAATCTCCGTCCACACGTAAACGCAGCAGTGCATTTTCGAAGATGGCTATAAGCATACCAAACCATGTGGTGGCAGTATTGAGTCAAATTTTATCCAATAGGAATCCTCCGTGTTTCGTTGTCACAACACACGGGCCCATAAATATGACATCACAGTGGTTTTCGTCGCAGGCAAGACGTCAGCGTTTTTAAAAAGTTGCGGATACACCGTCCACACGACAACGCAGACCCAGCGTTTTTTTAAAAATCCACCTCGGCCAACGTTTTTAAAAAGTTGCGTTTTCGTTCCGGATATCTGCGTTGTCGTGTGGACAGAAGGCGTAAACGCAACAAAAAAGTTGCGTTTTCAAAAAATCCGTCATCGTGTGGACGGGGCCTGAATCAGTCTTCAAAGTTCTGCAACAGTCAAATCCTGGTTCACATGAGTCAGGCTGCTGGAGCTGCCTGCATGGAGCATCTAGCGGCTAGAGGTGTAACATGGGTGGTGTTGTTTCTCGCCTCAGCTGTGGCAATAAGGCTGAGAAGCGTCAGCTGGTTGTGGCTGTGTTAGTCTTCTGCAGTGGTAAGGTGTCTTGGTACTGAGCATTGGTGCCTGCTCTTGCTCATCCTGGACTCCAAGCACACAGACTCTGCTTTTGCATCTCCAGCACACACAGTGAAACCAGGGGATGAGCTCTTGTTGTTATCTGCCTCGTCCAAGCATCTGTGATTTGGCAGACTCATGGTGACAGATGTTGTCATTGGTTTGGTGACTATATTAGACTGATTTTTGCTCGTTCTATTGACATTGGCAGGTTTTTCATTTTTTTGTATGTTGGCAAGTTTACATTAAATCTATTTGATGGAAGTCCATGAGTTAATTTAACATAATTTTTATGACATAACTTTCAACATGTAGACAGTGTGTATAAGTCTCCTAAACTGTTTTTGCCCCATTTAATTTAAAGTCTCCAAATCCTTGTTTTTGATTCATCTGGTAAATCCAAGTGATGTGTGTTTCTTTTAGAACATGAATTGGTCTTAAAGCAACTATAAAAGGGAAATCCCGTATGAATGGCAAACCAGTCTTATTGTATTAAAATTAAAGCAAAACCAAATCATGTGTATAATCCAATGACCAACCCCAGAATCACCTTTTATGCATGTAAAGTTTCAAAGATCCTATGAAACATTTCTGCTATTTTCAGCTGCATTTGACTCAGGTCAAGTGCTGCCTCCCATTGAGCATTCATAATTTATTCAACTTTATATCAATTTTATTTGTCAGTACATACATAACCATGCTGAACTGAATTCTGTTTTGAATAGTAAAATGAAGTGATAGTTCTTTGTAATATGTCTTGAAAATGTGTTTGAAATACCAGAAATAAAACTTGTGTGCTCTCACAGGGTCAGAGAGCAGTTCATGCTGTAAGACCCCTATAGATTTATTTAGGTTAGCTCAGTCCACTAGGTCCTGGGCAGGACCTGAGGGTGGCGGTTCAAGGCCCGTGTAGACCAAAAAGGTCAGCTGCCAGTGTGAGGTGCCAGCTCACCTCCTGAACACTGCCGAGGTGTCTTTGAGCAAAGCACGATCTCCCTACAAGTTGCTCATTGGGATGCATCAGGATGGAATTGCCCGCTGCTCTACACACACACACACACACCCCCCCCCCGTGTGTGTGTTTCAGGGGCCTGTACATATATATTTATATGCATGTCGAACATTTATATAACACGAGTGGAAAAATAATTTCCCCATGAGGGATTAATAAAGTACATTTCTTCATATTCTTTCAAAATGATGGCGAACAATCATAAAGGCTCAATTCCACTGCCTGTCTACTTATAGAAAAAAACTGATGCTGCATTCTTGTCATAGTTGTTTGTGAGAAAGTGGGATTATGTGTGTATACATGATAACAAGGAGAAAAAGAGTGAAGAGAACATTCCTTTCTCACTCCCACTCTCCTCCACCACACCCCTATTGCTACTCGCTGCCACCCCACCCCCAGTTTCCTTCCTGTGCTTTTTTTAGAGTCCATTGGATGTTTATCCCACATCCGGTAACAACGCTAGCCTTTTTATTGCTATAACCTAACAACATGGTGTTCTGTGGTTCTGTTACACACAGACATGATCGCACCTGATTCATCAACTTCATCTTCAGCTTCATGTAACAGATTCATTCAGTGTACTGGTCGGGTGAAGTGTTTCCTTGAAAAAAACATTTCTGTCTCAAACAAAAAAAATGTTTAAATGGTCTCAAACACTGGTTTTGAAAAATGTCTTCTTCTTTTTTTTAATTACTGATGGCCAAGAGATGAGAGATGGCAGTAGGGGGTGTTCAGGTGGTTATTACATGTACATCGCCAGATAGTACCAAACTACACACTGGACAGTTAATTAAAATTAATGTTCTTCGTACGTTGCTTTGCCAAAAAAAGTCATACATCAATTTTTGATTAGACTGCCTTTAGCCTTGATAGATAGATAGATAGATAGATAGATAGATAGATAGATAGATAGATACACAATTTCCTCCGGTATTAATAAAGTAACAGCATACACAGTCTGGGTGACCGGTGTAGTTTGTAGTTGTAGTGGTAAATTGCAAATAGTCAAAAATACCTTCCATCAAAATCCAGACCCTCAATGGACGCTATAGAAAGCATTTAGAGGCTGTTTCTGCAAAAAGACTAAATACTAATCTAATTTGGGTGCCCAAATTTATGCAACTGCCTACTTTTGTTTGAATAATAATTGCACACTTTTTGTAAATCCTATAAACTTCATTTCATCTGATATATGATATATTAACTGAAATTGTTGATCCAAACCACCAGTGATTTATAAAAGAAGGTCAGGAAAGTTATCAGGGGTCCCCAAACGTTTTCATTCCACAGTACATGTGTGCTGGTAACGGCACGCACTCACCATAACATCTTTTTGATAGTCTAATGCAATATCAAAAGACATCATGTTGGTGAAGGGTGAGTCTGAATTGACAACTGCATCCCAAATACTGTATTCTCAATGAGGTTAAAGTCTGACTCAGATGGCCAATCCCTGTGTGAGCTCTCTGGACGACTCTCCCACAATTTTATCCCAGTGAATTGCGACATTAATATCTTGGAATATGTTTGTGCCATCAAGGTAGAAAATGATGGAAGAACCTGGATATTCAATATATTCAGGAAGTCAGCTGACCTTATTTACCTGAAGCAACTTGATGCAGTCATCAATCTTGAACAGGATACATCTGAACTCATCAGACCACATGACCTTTTTTCCATTGCTCCAGAGTCCAGTCTTTATGCTCCCCATCAAAATGAAGTTTCACCAATAAGTGGTTTATTTAAGGCTGCCCTGCTGATTAGTGTTCAACATAACATTAAACAAGTTGTTGTTGTTGTTTTGTTTTTTTTACATTTCATTTGTTATATTACAAAACATGTTTGTCCAATGGAAGACTTGTTCCTATTTGCGTAGTTATATCAATTTTTTAAAAATGTTTTTTGTTTTTTTGGTGGGGGGGGGTTGGACAGGCAAAGTAGTTCAAAGTGTCCTGTCAGTAGTTTAAAGAGTGGTTAAAAGACAGAAAACATTTTCGGGCTAGTGGGAATTGTTATGTTGACTAGTGGGAAAAGGATTATTTCTCTATATGGCTAAACCGGATCTTGGATTGGTTTGGGAGATTAAATTGGTTCCCTCTTCTGTGACACTTCTTGTCCTTATTAGACCGGAACTGGTCTGAAAGGTTTTTTGGGGCTGTTATATACAGTATATAAACAATTTTCATAATAGGACTTATAAAAACTTCACCAATAAACAGAATACAGGTTATTCAAATATTTCATGTATGATGTCCTTGTCAATGCAGCAGCAACTTTTCAAATACAATACTGACAATTTACCACTGATTGTCCTTGTTGTCATTTCCACTGAATTAATTCCCTTGAAGGAGGAATTTTCCTTTTATTTTGCTGCCTTGGCAGAGTTGGAATCTCTAAGCTCATCTGTTTAGCATGAAGTATTCAAAAGTGAGGGGAAAAAAACAGCTGTCTAGTCAGGGAAAAGATGCCTTTGCCAGTTGAGCTGTGAAATCCACACAAGCAAGCAGGATAATCTCTTCCACACTGGCCAAATATCACATCACTGGATGGAAATGCAGATTGTTCCATGTACACAACCTTGACCTAACAGTGTGTATTTTAATGTGACGGCAGCATAATGTATTATGTGACATCCCAAATGCGGTGACATTGGCACTAAGGGTAGATGTTCCTTTTTTGTTTGAATAACAGTTCTACTAACAGGATCATAGAGGAAATGATTGTGAAATGATTGTAGTTTAAAGTGTAAAGTGTATAAAGTTACCAATGCTTAGTTTTTGTTGTTGTTACTGTATTGTGAAAAAAGGTGATGTAAGAAATTTGGACATAGCAGCATCCTTAGTTAGGGCCAAAGATATCATTTATAATATTTTCATTTACAGAATGTATTTCTGTCTCTTGCTGTAGCAGAATATATGTTTGGCAGGGATAGGATTGACTTCAGTCTCTGCCAAAACCTGTATGCAAACAGCAGGAAATCTGTTTTGGAACAAAGTACATGTTTTTCACCACTGTAGAGGACCAGTGTAAAATGCAACTTTGTTCTTTTGAAGAAAATAATTTCCACAGTTCTCTTGATTAGCACAATTACTATCCATCAGATTTAAATCACACAATTGCTTTATTTGACTGAATTTCAATGATTACATCATGGGAAAGTTAACTTTTCCCCCCCCCCTCTACTTAAAAGATTACGTGAGAGCATACCATGTCTCTCTCACTAGCTGAGACATGTATAAAGACCTGGTTCACATGGCCAGCCTGCTTGCAGAAACTTGCATTCAGAGCCACAACCTTGAACTCTCCCTACCATGTTGAGATCCACCACCTACCTAGACAGTGATTAGCTCAGTACCTGAAGGGCTCTGTTCAAATGCCATTAAGACCATCCTTGAAATGTTTTTTCTTTATTTTTTAATTCTACCATTTCAAGACACATTTCTGAAAATAAATATGTAGCCCTTTAGTTTTCAGATTGTACTTTTCTTTCCAGAAGCCACGGCTGTTGACCACATGATCTGACATTTAAAGAATTTGAACTAGATGAAAAGTTTCCCATCTGAATTGATATGTTATTGAGAAACAAACTTGTAACAAAGATTCTCATAGCATTCCCAGATGTCTTGTTTCAAATGGATTAAACACATTATTAATATTAAATTCATTGAAAATTGTTTTAATTGCAAAGTAAGGAGACCTCTACCATCGTGTGATTAGTCATATCCTTTTGAACAATGGACAATGAATGAGTGCTAATCTACAAGCGAGTGGAGCGCCTATAACTGAGCTAATGCATCTGCTCGTCTTCCAGCCCCCTACCATGTTGTGTATGTGTAATGTGTTTGAGGAGGTGGTTTGTTCCATAGTTGTTGAGTCATTGAAGAATGTCGTATGTAATGCAGTATTATCTAAAAGTGGAGCTTTTTCCGCCAGGCCTGTGTTACCGTCTCGCTGCTAATCACTAAACATGGCGAGTGAGAAAATCAGACATAGTGGACGCTGTAAAGTTTATTGTTGGACTCAGCGGCATTTTATACAGCATAAAATGGCAGAGGGTCTTTTTGGGGGGTTTTTTGCCCTGAGGGCAATAGCTGTATCATTCCAACAATGTCTGCTGTGTGATCGTATCACTTTCAGACTCTCTTAAATCCAGCTTGAACTGCAGCATCCTCAATTGGGTATCCTTTCCACTCCGCTCGGCATTGTACACACCAGTACAAAACAGTTGTGTGTCAAGGAAACATTTGATTTATTAGGGCTTTGTTTGAAATGCCTGTCTGCTCGAAAGAGTGGCGAGATTTGTACTAAAACCAAAACAATAAAATAAATGCTTTTGACATTATTATTTTTTAACGTTACTGTAAAATGTTTATTGCTATAGGGGCAATGTAAAAACAAATAGTAAGATAAATTAGAAGTGTGTTATATGATTCTTTTTCTACTTATATTTTGGAATTTGGACTTAAAATTATGTTGGACTGATGTTAATTTACTATGCTACCTGATTCCAAAAGGTTTGTTATTTTCTCTTGGTTATCAAAAACCTCACCAGGCTCTGCAATCCAAAAAGATGTTCTTTAGGCCAAGTTATTCATTAACGAACAAAGCAGTTATGAAGTGGTTTGTTTGTTTTTATGGGTAGTATTTGACAAATATCTAGGATATATCAGCTCTTTTTTTTTTTTTTCCACTTTTTGCACTTCTGGGAAATGTCAAGCTGATGATACATTTTCAGAGGTCACATACTTTCTGCACCATGATCCCCATTGCCCCCCCCCACCCCCACCTCCACACAACAGCACTTTTTCCTTGGTTGGAGTCTGAGAGAGCTCTGCAGTGTTTTCTGTGTCCATCTCTGCCAGTGCCGGCCGGGCTTCACAGACCTTATTTGGAATGTAAGAAATGATAGGAGTGGGAGTCAAGCAAAGCTTCCCACTCATGTATTTATTTCTTCTTACTCTCTAGCTGTAGTAGTCCCTTTTTCAGAGAAGAGTAGCAGAGAATTGTCGTAGAATATGAGCACAGACGAGAACAACTGCATCTTAATGGACACGTGTATAATTCATGTGAAAGCTGTGAGACAACAAAGTATATCCTTTTCAGATTTTTTTTTTTCAGTGAGGAGGTTTAATACACTAAATGTGTTTCCCTCTCTAATAGCGTGAGGCTTATCAAGACCTAATTGAGTGAAGCAGCATTAGCACAACATTAACCACTCTGCCCAGGTTTCCCACGGGATATGAAATGGATCCTTGTTTCACTCAAAAATTGCCGGCGTAGTGCTGCTAAATAGCACTCTGCTGCAGTCACATCAAGATATTGACAAATATTGTTTCCTAAATTGGAACAGCAATCAGTGAAACGGTGCATCTAGGAATTAATGATCCAAATAGCTGCAGTGCTTTTGGATCACTGCAGCTATTTATTACAATTAAAGACTATCAAGGATTATAATCCACATTAGTCTGATGTGTTGCATTTGCTTATGAAGTTAGATCGTAGTTTTTTCTTGTTTTTGTAGTGGTCAGAGACATGACTGGAATGGTTTAGAACTGTGTTGCTCAACTCAGCAGTGGCAGGGTTGGCTCTTGCCATGCTGCAGCTGCATGCTGAAGAACAGCCAGATGTTTGAGATGGTGAAACGAGCCTAGTGAGCAGGAAACAGCTCTGCATGCCATAGGAATTGTCTTTGAAAACAGGAAGGGAACTCGTTCCCTGTTATGGGCCTTTTCCTGTGGCATGACCAGAGGCAGGCCTTGTGGATGATGGTTGGTGGGAATAACTTTTGAAGGCAGCAACCTTTTTAAGATTTGAAACATTCTCAAAGAGCTGTTGACCTGTTTAAAAATAATTTGTTTTCAGGGATGCTTCAGTCATTGTATTTTCTTATGTGTCCTTTTTTCGGGTTATTTTTCCAGTCTGAACTCATGTTTTTATGTGATCAGACTGAAGAGATCTTTGCAGCTTATTGAATTAACCAATATTTTATAGCTTCATGCTGCCTTAAGGTTCAGATAACTTTTTTTTGTCCTACTTGGCTTTCTCTTATGCAATAGCTAGCTAATTTTAACATTAAAGATGGTTGGCTAGAGGGTTTTTTTTCATAGTCATGCCTGAAGGGATAAATGATTTCTTATTTAAGGTCTTTTCTGCTAAAAAATCCCTTAATATTCTGATATATAAGAACCTTCCTATACACCAGACAGTTTTCCATGCTTAAAATCTTTTCATACCACCCGTCTCAAGCATTTAAGCAGATAAAGTGCATTTACATCACTGTCATCATAGAAGACACATCGGGTCATTTCTTTTTGCTGCTCTCAACACGCAGCATATTAGTTGTAGATTGGTAGAGCAGACATAGTGTTTTCAGCATATGATATTGGGCCAATGAGAATTTAAGCTTGTGTGATCAAATTGAATCCTTTTACAATATAATAACAGTTTAGTATATATGCAGCTGGTAGAAAATAGCTGTTTTGTTATGTTTATGTTGCTCATAGCTTTTTAAATGATAGGCCATCTTCCTGTTCACTTTTCATAAATGCACGAAGACAGATTTGGCTGTTGTCCAAAGGCAAAGAAACAACAAAATGTGTTTAGCTTAAGACGTGAAAGCTACACCTGGAAATGATTTTCAGTTTAATGTTCATTTAATATAAACTTATGCTTTAGTTTTTCTGTATAAGTAATTTATTGATAGCATTCATTTGAGTGTTGAAGGTACAGATGGTCCAGAGGAACCTCAACCCTCTTCCTTAAATGTCTCTGTGATTAAGAATGACATGGAGATGAGAGGCGACAGCAGTGTCAGGAGTTCCATGAGCCACTTGGCCATGGGTGATGTGATGTGACGGCTTGTCACAACGATGTTGGTGACCTATGGAATGTCTGCAGTGGCGTGGCCTAGCTGGTGTTATAACGACGCCTTCTACCTTGCCCCTTTCACATGCACTTGCATACCCCATGTTTGTTCCCAGGATCATGCCATTTCTCTTCCTCCATTTTGGGAATTTTCACTGCTCTTGAACTCTGATATTGTAACTGAGTGTAGAGTATCATCTATGATTCTACCTGGACAGGTCACGAATAATTGGAGTTTTGGAACACACTTTTTGAAATACATATTTTATTAGGTACTCTCCAGTAATAGTGTTACTTTTCTTGTTTGCCTTTCTCACTCATAATTTAAAGAATGTTAAGTATTATTCTATGGCTAAGCACTATATACTAGTGTATATACTATTGTATTTTGTTATGAGTATTAAACATATTTTGGGTGCAGCTTCCTTTAGTTTGGCATTTTCACCTTTAATATTCTGAGCAAAATGCATGTAAATGCAAGGAGTTATTGAACTGCTGGCTTTTAATACATAGATTTGAATAGTGGAGAGATACGTGAATGAGAAACATATCCATTTGATTTGTTTTGTGCAACATTTTATTAAAATATCTAGTTTTTCCATAAAATGTATGAGCTGAGCTACATTAACGGTTATAAAAATCTTCCTTCAGTAAATATAATGGATGAATTCTCTTCAAAGGAGCTCTTATCATCACTTCCCATTTCCCAGAGGCAGACACAAAGCTGCCTCTTTTTTTTTTTTTCCTGCTGCTGCTGCTCATCCTTCTCTCCTGTCTACTCTCCGGAGGGCAGCCTGAGTCTAATACAACTGTGTCAGGAAGTGTGGGGATGCAAAGTGCTGATGAGACAAAAGTAGCCCACCTCTGCAGTGTGCTGCTTCGTCCCAACACGCGCCAGCCTGATTAAGGAAGCACACCGTGAACTAATGCTCCTGTCCCTGTTCAACCTCATGGCAAATGCTTTGTAGGAATAGATTAAATGTGTTTCTTTGAGGGAATAGGAAGTTATTTTCAAGAACTTTTGAATTTGACTTCTATTATTAATTTAACTAATGACTGAAGTCTACTAATATACATTCGTCCACAATTGGTTTCATTGGGGGGGTTAGATTTGTGTGAATCTTGCTCCAATACATATCTAGGTCATTATTTCCTGAGATTGTTATACTCTTATATGATATATGTTGATATATACGTGACATACCTCATTACATCATTCCTGTTATATGCTGATCTTTACGCAAAATTTGAACCTTAAAATTAGCTGAAGTTCAAACTAGATTTTCTGTGTTTTTTATTGTCCTGGATGTTCTTATTGTCTGTGCAGTTGTACCCCCTCAAGCGAAACCAAATTTAAAATGAAGCTTGAAGACATTTTTTTTAAAAGTTCAAAACATGGTTATTACATAAAATTATTTCTCCTTTTCATGTTGTGCACACCTTACCTCTTATCAGAATAAACAGATTAAAAGACAAGACAACTTGACATCCCACTGACATGAATTGACTGAAACTGAAAAGTACCTTGTGAAATTCTGAATTTTTTCATCCACAGCTTCCTCACCATTCTTTAAATGAATAGAATTTTTTAAGCTATTTGTGGTGCTCTATTGAATTTCTCTGGATGTTGTATCTTGGCTTGCAGCTTTCAAGAGAGAGTAGAAACCCTATAATTAAACTGAGCCCTCAGCATTCTCTAAGTAGATAACTGAATTACTTTTATGACAGCTGATCATTGGCACTGGTCTTAGAATTCTCGTTTCTTGTCTGGCAGTAAATGAAATCCCCACTTACAACAGTAAGGTACAACAGCAACCTGCGGAAGTGCATAAATATTATGTATCCCTAGGAACTCAATAGTCTGATATATTCCTTTAGTTTGGAACTGTTTTCCATGTCAAATGCCAAGAGGCAGGTTTCTAACTCTCAGATCAGGAGAGGATTGCAACATGTTTCAGGGCTCTGGTGAATAGATTAAAGACTGGCAAGCTGGATCCTTTTTTTTTTTCCTTTAAGCTGCATACTCATTTGCAAATACAAATATAAAACCTTTGAACACTCTCTGCAACCAATATCCTTTAAGCACAACACTGAGGCCACTAGACTTACAGATGGTTGCAGGAGGCCTCATGTCGTGTCCCTGTGATGGCTCACCCAGAGCCCCATCCACAATGCTCAGCATCACCATCCTGCTCAGCTTGACACATGAGCTACCAGCCCTCCAGCTCCCAGGAATAGATGGCTTCTTTTGACAGGACCAAGGTCAAGTTCCTCTCTGACACATTCAAAGGGCGTCCGTGAGCATCGTTCAACGGTTATGTTTAAAAATGAAATCCCTTCTTGACTTTCTTGTGAAAACCATTTTCCATTTAAGTAGGCAGAATAAAACATTGATACCACAAAAAGTTAATTAGTTAATCTTTCGAACATAAGATACTGTGGGTTATTTTTTTCTTTTAACTTTTGAAAGAGGTTTTCCAACTTGTAGAGGAATCCCTTTCGATAAAACTAATGAATGGCATGGTCATTATAACTAACAACACAATAACAAATATATGTGCTCAGGCTTTTATCTTTGAGATGATCAGTATGTAATGCATATGCTTCACCCTGTCATGCACCAAGAGTCACTTTCAAAGTGATTCAGAGCTTCTAAGCTCATTAAATGTTAATCAAGAAGTCTATTTTCAGATCACTTGGAGATCTGTCATGAGGTTTGCAGGCCATCTAGGAGTCCACTGCTTCTGAGTGGTGAGCAATGTGTGCATGGGATAGTCCTCTATCTTTTGGAAATGGAAATAATATTTTTTAGCTTTAAATTGATTTTTTTTTTTTGTGTTTATCTAAATGAAGGCTGGGCACAGAATAATTGTGAATGTAAAAAAACCCCCTTACAGCTCAATTTTTGAATTTTGAAATACCTGTACAACATGAAAAGAAGTCTTGACTGGAGTCAATTTTTAAATGGCAGAGACACTGTGGCAAGGCATCCGTGTCTCACAATGGCTTTTCGCAACACATCTTCTTTCCGTTCCATTATTCATGATGTGTTTTCTCAGGCAGTCCCTTGAACCATGAAGAGTACTCCTGTCTGTCTTCTCAAGAAAGAGCCCTATGGAACGGGAGCGTGCGTGCTTGAACTGCACACACAAGACCTGTTTTCATCTGCATTTGGGGGGGACATGTCCAATAGTCTGGAGGGAAGTGCATTGTTTAATAGCCTGCATCTCAGTGAAGATGACAAAAGAGAGAGTTTGAAAGCGCCTACGACTACTAGATTAACTTGTGCAACATTTTAAGTATCTTTAATTCACTGCTTGAAATTGCTATCAGCCAGCCAGTAATTACACAGTTGACATCTTTCTTTTTCTTCTATGTTCCCAATCTGGTTGTTTTTATTGAGTTTTGCCTTGGTGAGTTTATTTAACTCCAAAATCAATGTAGCTTTTCTTTGTAAGCATTACATCTATTTCAATCTATCACATATAGTTAATTCTAGTCATAAACATGTAACTGAGATGGTAATTTGTTTTGGGTTTTTTTTAATTTAGGCAAAGATTGTTATTTGGGACAATGCATTTTTCCCACTCTTAAATTTTTGAGTATGCTAAACATTCCCTAAAATATGTCTCGTCTGGGTATTGTAAAAATTTTGAATGTTAAGAGTTTTTGAGGTATATTTCAGTTGCATGTCAAACAGCATTTTGATTTTAAAAAAGCTAAATATAAGATTACCATTTGTCAACTGACTTTTTTGAAGGGCAGATTGAAAAGAAATTGACAATTTTCAGATGGCAGGCTTTGAATTGTCTCACTAACATTTTCAATTGGGTTCTTCCTCTAAATGCAATACTGTAGTGACAATATTGTTGCCAGATACTGAAAGTAAATGCTTATCAATGTGTTGACATTATCATGCAGAGCAGTAGTAATGATTGGTACATGTGCTCAGTAGGTCAAACTAGACCCCTTCTTGAACTTTCCTTCCTCCAAATTTCAAGCACACTCCAGTAAAGTTTCAGTCTTGCACTTTGCATAGATATAACACTCTGGTGTTGGAAATATCAGCCTATAGACACACACATCTGGCAAAGATTCTGTGGTAGTTCCCACTGTAAGTGTCTCCAGGGAAACGCTTTGCCATTGTGACACACACATGACCCACAAGATAAAAAAACAAGGAAACAAACAGATAAATCTTACAATGTTTTGTCACTTATATAATAAAATAAAGTTTCTCTTGAATGTTAGTCAATTTGCATTAAACTACATACAAAACTGCTTGTATTTAACAGAGGAACCTTGGTGAATCATGGAGGTTCTTGTGTCTTGATTAAAATAAGAAGTAACTGTGTATCTGTATTACTTCTGCTTATGCTCTTAAAGATTCAGAGTACAAAGTGAAATGCAGGATTCACTCCAAACCCTCAGGCTGTGAATCATCTTAATCTAATTTGTGCCAGCAGGTGGAAATGACTCAGATTTGTTCCCACGGTTAAATATGTATCACACTGATGCTTTTTTCCTGTGCTAAGGTTGGTGTACAATCAGACATTTTGTTTTCAAGTAGGTATTGCACTAAAAATGGCCACGTATCAATCATTTTAAAATGAATGAATGTGCCTAAGATGGTAACTGGTTAGACAGCTAGTCTTTCTTGCTATTTGTTCATAATGCCTCCATAGCTTACAATAAAAAAAAAAAAATCATTTGACACGAGAAGATCTGCTCCTGAAAATATAAATCCAATTTCATTCAGACTCATGTTCTTCAGGTCTATGGAGTGTTAGTGGGCACTTAGTTGTGCATTACCACTATACACTATTACTACTATACATTACTTGCATGGGGTAGGACAAAGGAAGTCAGACATCTGCACCAGCATGTTAAGCAGAATCTCAGCCACGAAGGAGAAACGCTGCTATCTGACGAAGCACAATGGGGAAAAAATATAATGTATGCAAATGAGGGAAACAAAGACTAATCTTCTCACTTTCACCTCTACAGTCTGTCAGATTCCCGCCGAGTTTCTCAGCCCATCCACTGAACACAAACTACACTAACATAAATGCTGCAGCTGCATTTCTTTGCTGTATTGCAAGTGTTATTAAATAAAACTGCACTCGTAGAAATTGATACGGGAAATGTAAAAATAAAGCATTTGAAACATCACCACTGGTTTAGATGTTAAGTTTCACCGAATGAAAATAGTCTATTACTGAAAACTTATTTTTTTGAAATTCACAAGTTAATCCAGAGTACAGTATATGCACGCCTTGGAGGAGATTGTAAAATTTGAATAATTAACACGGTGATAATTTGAGCTAGATGTAGCAGCAATTTATGGCACCGTTTCCCAGAATTGACTCTATGATTTAAATTGGCTCACAAGACAGCTTGTGAATCAAGTGGAATCATTTCTACAGTTTAAAATGAAAATGTCTTCTTTGGGTGTTCTTTAGCGTTTATTTTTTTGTATTTTCACATTTTTTTGTTTTTTGAAATTTCCATTCTGTTGTTTTGCAGCTTCAAGGATCCTTACGTAGGAAGATTGAGGGACATGGGCCAGGACAAGCACTAAAGCAGAATGGACACTCGTGTGGTTTCCCTGAATCAGACTTCAAACGGGCCCGTTTGGATACCAGTGGTCTGGGACAAGGACCCTGCAACCATAATGCAAACCAATCTCAATCTCTGCAAGGGTCCTCCACCATGGCTCTGCAGCACAAGAATTACATGATGCCTCATGGAGTAGGGTCAGATATATTCAACATGACCCTCAAAGAAATGAAGAAAGAACCCTCTGAAGTCCATTCCTGTGGCCAATCAAACACAGAGGTAATCTTTGACTTCAAGGACGAAGGTGGTGGTCAGATTGACCCGGAACTCCAAGATCTTTTTGATGAACTGACAAAGACAGTGCCAACACTGAATGACCTGGAATTTGAGAGGATGCTGAAGCAGGATGATGCATTTGGCTTGGATCTGGGTCGACCTAGCTCAGCAGGAGCAGCAACCACTTTGTGTTCCCCAGTGGAAAGGCCCATAAAAATAGAGCCATCCTCAGATTTTGGCCAGGTTCATGGTAGCTCGCCACAGCTCCGACCAGCTTCAGCAGGGCCCTCTTTTACGCTGACTAGCACCTCTTCTACTAACCTGTCACAGAAAACAAGCACTCAGACAGGGCAAACCAGAGCCATGCCCTGCTGGCCAGAAATATCTCATGCAGAACAACTAAAGCAGATGGCAGCAAACCAGCAGCAACCAAACTCTCTGCTCCATCACCACCACCAAACATCACCTACAGGATTGACCAGCTGGGCTCCTGCCATTAGCACCCAAGCTTCCACCAGCACCTTCCCTGAGGACAAAGTTTCAAGCCCTACATTGCTTAGCCAGCAGAGGCATGCCTCCCAGAGTAAAGGGATCAACAACTGCCTTTTCAAGTCAAATGACCACAATGATTCCCATCATTTGGACATGAAAGTTCTCAGCACCAAGCCCACATTGCACTTCAGCCCAAAAGCTCCTCACTCTGTTAGCCAGCCACTGTCTATCATGGCAAGCTCTGTGAACAAAGCTTCAACCCAGCAGCAGCAACCACAACTTCCATCATTGACTGGCCAAAATCAACCACATTCAGCTCTACACTTCCGGAACCAACAGATCTCCACATCTGGAGTGCACTGTCTGCAACACAAGTCTGGTCACTCTGGGTTGCCGTACACACAACAACGACAGGTAAGAGTTCCTATCCAGCATTAAGCTATTCTGTGAGCATATGCATTGTTAAAATTGTAGCTATAGGGTCAAGTGACAGTCATGTATGGAATCATGACAGGAGTACCTGTAGTTAAAAAAATAATTATTATATTGTCATTACCTTATTTACAATTTAATATTACAAAGTACACCTCTGTTTTACTTCTTCAGTGCTTCAAAACTATTTCTTCAATACAGCAGATGTTGATAGGCTGACTTACTGTTCCTCTGAACTATATTTTATGACACTTCATAGAAAGTATGTAATGGGATTTTTCTGCACACCGCAGTACAGAACTGCAGTCAAACTCAATGTCTTTAGTCTTCCTCATCAATCTGCTTTGTCACTTTACTCGCAGCAGCCAACCTGCTGCCTGAAACGACAACCATGCCACGCCGTTTGTCTTGGGACTTCATTGTCAATGTTCTATCTGCAGTCTATGCCTTTGCTCTTGTGACTCCCTTGAATATGTATTTCCCCTGAAAGTGTTTTGACAATGACACAGATTGCCAGAGCATGGCAGATTAACATGCAGGACTTCTAATTTTTCTTCTTGTCATGGTGTCTCCCCATCAGGGCACAGATATGCACAGCGGGATTTGCTAATTGGAAGTTGTTTAGCTACAAGGGACAAGTGGTGGAAAATGACAGTAATCTGCTTAGCCTGGTGCCAGAGGTTGGATCGCTGATTTGTTATGATTGGGGAGATTTAGACTGTCCCTTTTCCATTTTTGTACTAACAGTATCTGTAGTTGATTTTGCATTAAATGGAAATGTAAGCTAGTAAATGTTGCCCAGTAAAGAGACCAGTGGACCTCTGGGAGAAGCAGGCGGTCCTGGAATTTAAAGGAGTTATCAACCAACCTGTGTTGTGTCTACAGATAATTCACTGATATGGCATCAGTTTGCTGTCCCTTCAAAGAACAAACTGATAGTTTTAGTCCTCTATTCTGTCACTCTGCCAATGCAGCCAAAAGTCACTTTAATAGAATTTGTTATTTCAAATTCAATTATTGATATAATCGTTAGCAGTTATTTATTTTTACTGCAGGTATGTTCTTTTAATGTTTTGTTTTTTTAATGTTGACCTACATTTGTTCAGTTATGTAAGACATCCTTGCTGTGACTTCTAGAGTTGTATACAGTATACATACTGGGTAAAATAGAAATGGACTGCCATTCTAGGTCAGTAAATCTCTCAGAATATGAACTTACAGAAGTTAGTAAATAATTATATAGTTGACATGAGCAAAATAATATTTTTCAGGATTCCAAATAACACCTATCCATCAACATCCGCTCATCTGTAGTCAGGTCGTGGGGTCAGAAGCTTCAACAGGGAACCCCAAACTTCCCTTTCCACAGCCACACCAAGAAGTAAAAGCTGTCATCTCTTGTCCTTAAAATGCTAGGATATTTTACTGTGCTGATGTTCAGTGGTGAGGGGAGGTTTTAATAAGAAATTAGTAGCACCTCATGTTTTATTGCACAACTTATTTGAAGTAAATTACTGTGCAAACACAAAGCTATAGATATGATGCATGTAGGGAGAAGAAACCCCCGCCACCTCCTAGAAATGCATGTTTTAAAAGGCTGATAATGGTATTTGTGTCTTCCAGTCAGCATAGACAGGGTTAAAAGTCCAGCTCTTGTGGAAAGGACAGCTCACAAAGAGGAGGAAAAAAAGTGCAGTCTCTCAGTGAATTGAATTAGTAATGCCAGAGAAATAAAGGTCCTGAATGAGTGCTCTTATTCCCTGTGTAACATTAGAAACTAGCAGTGGGCTTCCTCCCACTGTGAGCTTTGGTGTTTGTTTGAAGTTTCTTACAGTATAATAATCAAACATTTCAGATCCATCATTTTAAATCTCTAGCTTTGTGGTGAAACAAAGATTAAAAGACGGCATTTTGCTGTAAGTATGAACACATCATCTGGTATTGTCCTGTGGCGGAAACTTGATGCATCAGTAGTGTAGCTGCACTGAGTACCTGTGTTAAAGGAAAATGCCTATTTATATTGTTGATAAAGACAAACATAGAGAGGGGTAAGTTATTAAATGTCTGAAATTAAATGAATTTCAAATTTTTGCCAAGGTGTTATCACAGAGCATATTTGAACAGTTCAATGGGGGGGGGGGGTGCCATGGAGTTTTCTGTTAATAAATACCACATGACGCCAATGCAGGTGCATGAAGGACCACTCAGTGGACATTTTCAGGAGAATATGTTCTCCAACATGATATGCTTTGTGTCTCTTTTCCTCCATTTAATTTTCTCCATGGATATCAAACCTGCTTTATTAAGACACCCCCCATACACACGCCTACTGCCCCAGAAATGAAGAATCCTCTAGATGAGAGGCAAATTGTCTTCAAGCTTTTCCTACAAGTCTAAATAACTTGATTCAACGGAGGTCTACCATGACCGTGTTCATCACGATGGTGGATCTGGCTTCAAAGAACACTTGCTGGATCGTCTGAACGATGCCGTCACCTCCGTGCGCCTGTACGGAACCGTTCAGAACACCGTTGATGAATTCCACCAGCTGCTCCTTGGACTTGATCGGCTCGCAGGAAAGGAAGTACTGCTCGTTGGATGTGTTGAGGATGATGATTGAGGGCACCTTCACCTCGCCCGTAATGAGATTGTTGATGTAGTCGTTACCGTCCATGACTGACAATCTCCTCAGACCTCCTTGTAGAGTTTTACCCTTTATTTGGTTTCCATCCCTTTATACTATTAAGCTGATGTATTTTGTCCTCACATTAACATTCAAATTTACATGTACAACATCTTGGTGAGAGACTCAGCATAGGAAAAAACTGTTGTATCCCAGTCCATCCCAGCTTGCACCTGTCTATGCAGAATAATATACACTGTAAACAATGTAAGATGACTATTTACTTTCAATAAATTCACTCACATTTTACTGGTGATCTAGTGGCACCACAGCTCTGTTAGGATATGAGCACGGCCATGTTGGTTGAGCCTACCAGGTCAGTCTAGCAGTGCTGTGAAGGGAGTGCTTGTTTCCTGGGAAAGGGAACCACAGCCAAGTCCAGATGCCGAGGTGCTCCCGAGAGACAGCGTCATGATTCCAGTCTGGAGGAAATGCAGTGTGAGAGCCGGCAAGGCTGGGCCTGGATCACTGTCAGCTGCCTGTACTGCCGTAGGATGGGAGACTAAATCACTTTGCTCCTTCTCTGAGGCCGGAGCCACATGTGGTATTCATTTACAACAAGCTTGTGAAGAATGAGAAGCGGGGAAAAAACATGAAAAACAGTTTTATGACACATGAGGGTGACAGGGAGGATTACTCAGTTGTACATTGTTAAACACCTCTCATTTGTTTTGTTCTGTTTTCAACAAAGATGGTTTTAAGCCCCCTCCAAGCGTACCTCTGCAAGGAAAATGTGTCGGTCGCAATTTCCCACAGTCCTGATAGTGAGGCACAGTAAATGGGAGCTGATGGCTGCTTTCTGGAGTTAAAGAAAAACCACTGTTTTGTTGTTGTGGTCCCTGTCTAACCTTGTTGTCATGCTAGATTAATGTCTGGGTAGATCAAAAGTTGGAAGGTGATAAATAGCCTTACAAATAGCTTGTCGAGCTTCCTTCATTAGCCCTTTCTCATTAGTTGTCTATATTTTTTCCCTATCATTATAATTCACTCACTCTCCTTACACATAACTTTTTCTGATTTTTCTCTTGGAGACCACAAAATCACCACTCTGTGGAGATGCATTCTCCAAAAATCCTGTGTCCTTTAAGTAATGGCCACTGTTAAACACAATGTCAGATTTCTAATCCATTTCAGCCTGGGAAATATTTTAAGTCAACACAATGACTGACATTGTATACACAGCACATGTTGACTTGGATTTGGTGCCTATTAACCTCTTCATGACAAACGCTTGCACTGTCTTGAAGCTTAAACGGTGCCTCCATGTGTCCACATGGAAGACAGGCCTTACATGAAGCGCTTGGATGGTCTGCACAGTTGCCTGACAGAGCTAAGAAAATACATTAGAAAGTACAGCATCTGAGTCACTGCGAGAGCATATCTTCAAAATCATACATTCTGAAGTTGACTTCAATTCCTCACTATCGTTTGAGTTTTACCGCAACAATGTATTAATCAGTGTGATAGTTTCAGGAGCCAAACAGATTTCTGGTAAATGGAATGTCTGCTTGCCAAACACAACAGAACGATCAGTAAAGGAGGGCTTATTAAATAGAGGTAGTCATGGCGCTGGCACTTTACTCCCGATTGGCACACATTTCCTGCTGTCTCAGGGATTCTTTCCACTCTCTTTAGACACAATTATCAAGGGAGAAGCAGGCCTTGAGGAGGGCTCACCCCCCACCCCCCCCTTCCAAAAAAAACCCTTTTTCATCTGCAGAGGGAGTAGCCTTGACCACATTTTGGAGCTGAATAGTGTCTTTGAGACTCATCTATGATATCATGTATAGTTTTGCCCTCTAGTGGTCAAACTATAATGTTGCATTATTATTTTAGACCCCAGTGTGTGGGTATCTAACAACAGAAGAGGCTAAACGCTATGTCCACTGCTAATATTTAAAAAAAATGTTTTTTTTTCTTCAAAGGTTGTTACTCCTGGTCCAAGGTTACCCACCACTGGAAGCCTAGGTGTCATGTCCCATCCACGGCCCCCGGTTCCGAACAATCAGCAGAAAGGCCCAGCCAAACCTCAGGCCATGCAGAGACAGCTTAGCCAACAACAGCACACCGTTACAAATTCAGTATGATACATTTAGCATCATACAGCTTTCACCAATTAATAAAGTGTTCAGACTCTTGAGAATTTGCTATTGATTAATTGCATAATCAGTATTCACAGTATTGTCTTTCCTTTTCAGGGTAAAGACAGCACACAGGATCAGTTCAGTCGTCATCTCACAAGACCACCGCCTGAATACAGGCATTCAAGAAATGTGGTCCGAGTTCACCTCTTTGGAGGTATTGTACATTTGTTAGGTATGAAGGCTTTAATATTGACAGGAGACAATAATTGTAGTGATTTTTTTCTTGGTCTCTCCTCAGGTAATATTTCCTCACAGTCTTCCAGCAGCAACTCTGAGAATGATCGACAGTCCATGTCTTGTCTTTCAAGTAGGTCGAATTCAAAGATTAGCTCTTCACTATCAGACCGCAGATTTGGGGTTGAAACTGACTACCATCCAAGTTCTTGTATCAGCCACTGTCAACAGCATAACAATCCCAATCAAATTGTGCTCAATCAGAATAAATCTAGGTTCCTAGGGCCAAATCAGCATGGAAATTCTTTTGGAATGAACAATGTCACAGGTGTACCACACCAGAGAAACACAGGTGACCTGCATTCCATGGCTGCACCAGGACAGAGTCTGGGAGGCTTAATGAGAAATGTAAACATGGGCTGGAGCTCAGCCAAGAAGCAAGCAACAACTGGACTCACTGTCAGGCGGATATCCAATCCATTACAGTCGCAAGGTGTGCACCTGGAGATACCAAACAGTCTGTACCAACAGAGACATGTTGGTCCTTCCAACCAGGTAGCACCAGACATTGGGATGCTCCCTCAGAATCCCTCGGTAAGAGACACGGGCCCGAGACCAATGATGGGATCTCCAACAGCAATGGGAAACCTGCACCAGACCTCTCCTGAGCAGAAACTGTCTGCAGGCAACTTTGCAGAGTCCAGTCCCAGCTCTAGTAGCTACCATAATAATCGGGCCAGCCGTCTGACCTTTGACTTCCTCCCCGAGGGAGACAACACAGTTCCAGGGATCAACACAGACTCAGACTTCATAGACTCTCTTCTCAAGTCTGGATCTGGGAATGATGATTGGATGAAAGATATAAATTTGGATGAGATTCTTGGCAGTCACTCATGAATATGGGTCACAAGCTGCTAAAATTATAGCTCAAATGATATAGGTTATTGATGTAAGGAGTAACATTTTTAAATAAAGTCAAAATGGGATTTTATAAACTCATTATTTGTTATTCGATTCTAGTGTATTGTTTTGTATTGTATTTACTGTGAAAGGAACACATGTTTTATCATTAGTACTCTGCTTATTTTATTTCTGGTATATCAACTGCTTTTTGCAGTCACTGTTTTGTGGTCTTTTTGTAATACTCATGCTGTAGTGCTGTCATGTAGGATCAAATACCAAATTCACACTGTGAAAAGAGAACATTGCTGTGTTGCTGTCAACTTCATCTTGGTTTTCCAGGTTATGTTTTTCAGTCTTAATCCACTATTTATCATGATATGGTATTTACCTGAAGAAGTCTTGCTGCCAAACAATTTTGCCACAACACATGTTTTCTTACTTGTTAAGCTTTTTCATCTGTGGTAGTTTATGATGCAAATGATGTAACCATTAGTTTTTTTTTAATGTGATATTTAATAATTATTGGGATAGTAATGATACATTATAATACATGTAATTAATAAAGTTGATTTAAATGAACATTAAAAAGTGTTTTCTTTAATGTTTTGGTTTGCAGTCTAAATGATCATGTGTATGAAATGTGTTTTCTTTGTAGTTTACACAAAATATTAAATTATAGTTGTATCAGGACAATGTAGTTATACAAACCATAAAATCAGCTCTGTTTATAATCTGTCATGTTCAAGGTACTGATGCTTGTTTTTCACATGTGGGGGAAATATCAGATATTCTTCCCTACCTGTTTAAAGTATATTTTCCAAAATAGTGAAAACATTCTATGTGTTGTCTTTTATATGTTTTGTAATATGTACTCAAAACTGCAGGTTAAGACAAATGTTTGGCAGTGAGTGAAAAAACTGAGTTTTCACTGGTGTAACTTAAACTACAGATTATTCACTTTCCAATTATCTGCACAGTATGTTATTTAAAGTTCAGATAGACACAATTATTTTCCAATATATCAAAGTGGACAAACTAGAAAAAAATAAGTGGAATTGGTGTGAATTTGTTTCCTTTCAATATGAATGTTTTTTTTAGATGTTTCTGGGGTAACACACTTTTGTTTACATACTTGTCATGTTTTATATTTTCCCACAATTTGCAGTTTGTACAGTCCATAAAAGTAAAAGTCAAGACCCACAGGCCACATCTGGCCTGTGACGAATTATTTATGTCCCGCCGGATGATTTTTAATTACTATTAGAACTGACCCGCAGGTCACATCAGCCCGCTGGTGTTTTGCACGCACCAAAACTACATTCCCCACAATGCAACGGTAGTGGAAGTCAGTGCAGCGCAACAAGCGTGCTTTCAGTTTCATTGTTTATCAGCAGGGTGGCGCAGTGGGTAGCGCTGTCAGCGTGTAGCAAGGTGGTTTCAGGTTTGCGTCCTGCTCCATGTGGAGTTTGCATGTTCTCCCCGTGTTAGCATGGGTTCTCTCCGACCTCCAAAAACATGCACTTCAGGTTATTTGGCCAATCCTAAATTGACTTTAGGAATGACTGTGTGTGTGGTTGTCTGTGTCTCTGTGTGGCTCCGCGGTTCACTGGCCTGGAGTTTCAATGGCCTCAAGCCCTAAGCCAGCTGGGATAGGCTCCAGCTTCCCGTGACCCGCCACAGGATGAAGCGGTCATGACAATGTCAGCGGAGGTTGAATTTAGCTACTCCCCTCCTCAAAAATGACTAAAAGGAAGATGGACGCTGAAAGTGGGGGTTTCAAGCCAGGTGGGAGTGATGAAGCTGAACAAATCTTCACACAGGAGCCATCTGAGGATGGTGTGAAGGTCCTCAGCTCAGAGCCTGACCCTGAACATTCGTGAACTTGTACGAAAGATGATATACCGTTAAATATTAGGGTCAGCCTGAGAAAAATCAGCGTCATAGAACAGTAACGTATTTTCAGTTTTAACTACAGTTAAATTTTTACATTTTCTACAAGACATAATGTATCTTTGAAGGAAGTGAAGTATTTTCCGCACTATAAGGCACACCTAAAAGCCTTATGATCCAGTGCACCTTATATATGAAAACAGTTTGAAAATAAGTCATTCATTGAAGGTGCACCTTACAGTGCAGAAAATGCTGTATTGTTTGTCATAGATTTTTGTATTTTATTTTTATTTCTGTTGAATGGACTATGGTAAAATTGCAGATAAAAGAAAGGATACAACTAATTTGATTTTTTTTTTTTTTTTAAATTTGAGTGATAACGGCAGTCTTCATTTTGCATTCACATGGTTCTCTATCCAGTCATTTAAGCAGTGTCTTCATGCACATCTCATCTTACACTTACCAACAGACAAACTCAAGTGGTTTTTTTTGCATTTATTGATACGTTTTGGAGATCATAAAATGTGGCACTTTTAGAGATTTTAGTACTAGTCAGTACTAGTTTAGTACTAGTCAAAACCACAATACAGTAGTAACACAATACTACAATACAATACAATAAAGTCAACGAAATGCGGCATATTGACTTTACAATGACTTATTCACAAAGCTAATACTGCCCTCTTTTGGACATAATGCGAGTTATGCAATATACTTCATTTTGAAAGTCAGAAAATACTATAGCTTAATACCGTTACCTAGTAGTTGTAGTTTTTGACTATGGCCACGAGAGGGCGCATAAACTCATTTCAGTCATGCGATCCAAATCAGATGTTACAGATGTCACAGTCCTGACACCCGATCTTGATTATATAAAAATAAAAATGAATACGTAAAATAGCCCAATTTTTAAAAAATGCACGAAAACATACTCAATAAAGTTTATTTTCTAACATAAAAACCAAAGAGATTATGACATTGACAAAAAGTTTGCAATGACAGTCAACTATTTTTTTTTTCTATTCATATTGTCCAGTGTTTTATTTTAAAATAAACATGTGGTGGTTTGCCTGGCTTTATTCAAATTTGGTCAAATGGGTGTTACAACTTGTCATTTTTTCGATAGAAAACAGCGTATATTTTTGTATAAAAAAAGGTTGACGTTACTGCAGACACAAAAATCTGTGCCATTATAAAAATGGATACCCTCAATAGCCACCATAATCTTTTCATGGTTGTGCCTGCATGTCAGCAATCATAGAATATTATTTCTGAGTATTGATAATTTTCTTAATAATAGTTCTCTCTTCCTGAAGCAAACGTTATAAACCCGAATTATTTATGCTTTTACATTTAATTCAATGTAAGAAATTACTCTGCGTCTTGCTGTCATTTATATTTCCAGTATTGGATTCGGGTAAAGATTTTTTTTTAAAAATTGAAAACTTTTAATATCTTAACTTTAAATTAGAAAATGTTGTAAATATGAATGGATTATTTTTCCCATCTTCCTGCGTTTATAAGTACTGTACTGAAATAAGTACTGTCTAGCTTTACAACTCTGTTTTGAGTACTGTATTTTAAGTTTTCACCGGAAGTGACCGAATATATTACATGCACGTTAACGTTAATTTAAAGGGGTCCTATTATGAAAATCCCATTTTTCAGGTCTCTACATATACATAGTGGTCCTCCCTAACCCAAACAACTTCTAGAATCAGGAAAACAAATGCTTCCTCCATCAATAAATATTTGGATTTTTTAGGAATTCGTGGCCTGGACTAGAGGTAAGATCGGGCCTAAAAAATCCAGCCCAACCTGACTTGAGCCCAATGGTATTAACCCAGCCCAACCCAGCCCGAAAATGAGGGTATTAAAGCCCGACCCGGCCCGAAAGTAATTATTGACATTTTGAGTCTGACCCGGCCTGAATTTCGGGCTGGGTCGGGCTTGGACTCGGGCTTGGGCTTAAGATCTTACCTCTACTTTCAGTGTGTATGATCCGAAAGGTTAAGTGACAGGAGAAGATACAGCTGACGCACGGAGGGAACTGAGCAGGTATTGTAGATGGATGTTTCTCATACAGCGCCTTTTCTGTTTTACCTAAACTATTTATTTTATAAGGGTATTCCTTAGTTTAATATCCATAGATCGTTTGAGTTACATAATATATAAATATTGGATCTTAAGATTTTAAGCCCGAGGTCCAAAAAAAAATCCAGCCCGACCCAAGCCCGAGGGTATTAAAGCCCGACCCGAACGTAACTTCTGACTTTTTGAGTCCGACCCGGCCCGAATTTCGAGTTGGGCTTGGACTCAGGCTCAAGCTTAAGATCTTAACTCTTACCCGGACTGAATCAAAACGATTGGATATTGCTAGAGTTGCCCTTTGTGACGTCACAAACGGCGCTCTGTGATTGGACAGAGTGATTGACGATATTGATTTGGTTGACATGCCCAAGGGCGTGGCTATCCCCGAGGGGGGAGTTCATTCCGGATACGGCAGCATTGTGCGGTAAGGTCCTAGCTCAGAGCTACACTCTGAAAGTTCCTCACAAACTGTTGAAGTCAGCTAGCATTGGGCTAACTAGTTAACCTCACTTCAGTCATGTGTGTGTGTGGGGGGTCGTGTTCAGGCTATGGTAGCGGTGTGTGGTAACGACCTGGCTCAGAGCTACATACTGTAAGTTCCTCACAAACTATTGAAGTCAGCTAGCATTTTGCCAACTACTTAGCTCCGTTGTAGTCATGTGTGTGTGTGTGTGTCCGCAAAAGATGTATCCCCATCGTCATAGCGAACATGGTCTCATTGTCCATACGCCCCATTAACACAGAGTGTTTGGGGGCGGAAGTGATTTTATCAATAATCAATCAAAGATATTGAGGACCACAGATCACTTTGGGGCAAGACATTTCAAATACAGTGTAGTTGGACGTAGCTGAATGACATGAATGTAAAAAAAACATAATATGGGACCTTTAATTGACTGTGTTGTAGTGTTGCAGTGTGACCGCTAGAGGGCCCACACGACATTCAAGATTTAAGAGTTCAACACAGTATCAAGTTTTCGTCAGTACTGTTACAAAAACAAAAGAAACCCAGAGATTATGCTATGTCTCACATTTTAAATGACTGTACACGCTTAATACTTTAGAATTGAATACTAGCGACAACTGATTGTTGTACATTGATTAATGGCTCTGTTGTCTGCATAGGTTCTTCTTTTGTTTAAATCAGTCCACTGGACTTTTAAGAAAGGTTCTTTAAGATGTTTCACCTCTCATGCAAGAGTCTTCTTCATTTCTGGTGGTGGTTGGTGTTGTCTCAGCTTTTTAACCCTGTGAGGTTTGGTCAGTGCTATTCATATTCTAAGACACGTCTGGCTCCTCAATGATGGTTGATGGGACTGTTGGTCGGAGTCAGAGGGAGTTGTTAAAATGCGACTTTCACTGACCACTGGTTTATACTCTTTAGTATTACAGTTTGTTTGCTAGTTTCCTGCATACGCGTAAAGATGTTCACCGAAAATACAAAACAGAGTACTTCCCATTATAAAAATTTCAACATAAAACTTGAACCTATGACAGAAAAAATGTGGCCCCAAAACGTTGGGAACTTTGGATTGGCTTTGACCTGTGAGCTACTGCACAAATTGTATTATTCAAGAAATTGCTTACTGTACTTATCAAACCTGAGCCATAAATTGAATGTAAAATATGAGATAAACATTTGAGAGACAAGTGGGCACATCTATTTTCATTATGAGAAATTTGTTTTTTTTAAATACATAAAGCAAGTCAAGTATTACCACAAAGTATATACTTTATTTCAGGCCAATTTCAATGTACAGTATCACATGAAGCAAGACATAATGTAACAGAATTTACTGATCTAAAACACATGCACATATCTATCAAAAAATGAACAGATCATTACTGAATATAAATTCATTTCATGTGCATTTAGAAAATTCTAAAGATGAAATTCTTAAACTTGTGTGATTAGTCCTAATGCTACAATGACAGTCAACAGATATGTTCTGAAAATTACACACTAAGGAAGCATATAAATCAGGTTTGTGTGGAAAAATGTGTCATCGCATCAAAATGAAAACTCTGTCTTTGCATTACAAGCACTGTAGTGTACCACTCATTTTAGCTGAATTTTTTCTCACCAACACTGTTTATCAATCTTAATCCATTATCAACACAATTTAAAAATCAATAAAATCAGAACTAAAGAGGTTTCTCACACAGAGTTTAAAATTGTTCATGTTCTGATCTAAAAAATATAGATAATAGTTTGATCAAGTTAATACAACCATTTAAGTACTGGTTGGCAACATCGTCAGTGTGACATCTTGCATGCCTCCAACATGGGCATGCATGGTGTTATTTAAAGTTACTGAAGTAATGCAAAGATGTTATTGAGCTGTAAACATCAAAACAATACGATTATGACAGTTTTGTCAGTATTTTGTCTTCACTGTGGCTTTAGCAGTTTCTTCCTCAGATAGAATGTAAACATATGAGCACTGTAAGAAGAATCACTTGCTCTGTTCTGAAAGCTCATCCTTAAATTACAGGGTTAGTCACTCAAAACAACCATCTTGTCTTAGAAATAAGACCAAATTTTTCAGCTAGACCTATTCAGGCATGGCCATTAATACATACAACCTATGCCACCTTCTCATTAGCTTATACATTGTGTTCATACAAAGGCTGATTTACATTAGATTGGTTCTGGACTGAAAGTGGAAACAAATATTAGTGTTATTGTCATTACAAAAAGATCTTTGGAAGACACCACGACAATTCCTGAATGAGTGTTTCTTGATTATTTCACAAAAAAATTCAAGATTCTGTGTAACTCTCACTGCCAGTCAAACCCTTTCCTTCTTCACTCCCCTTCGACATGACTTTTAAACCTGCTTAAACCTGTCGTAGCTGTACACTATAAACCCTTTAATTCACACACAGCACAGCATCAAGTAGAGGGTTTGGATCCCTCCTTTGGAACACATGTTCAAATGTTGTAACTCTTTTACTCTGTACATTTAACAAGTTTTAACTGATCCAACACTTAGTTTGTTTAGTCAATAGATCTGCCTTTTTGGTTAATGTTTATGAAATATAACAAAGGCTGTATATGATCAACAAATAATAACACTAATACGTATAGAAAATCAGAGGAGAAAAAAAAACTCAATCTGTGTCTTGGCTAACTTGGCAAAGTGATGTATGTGACAACTGTAATCCTTGTTAAACATGTATAATAAATCTATTAAAAAAGGTTAAAAACAAGGAAAAATGCCATTGATCTAAGCTATAATACATGTGTAGTAACCTAAAAATAAAAGTACTAAAAAGTTAAAACAAGAATGAATCATGAATGAATAAGACTGAGATAAAACAAAGTAGAGTTAAGCTGGGTACCCCCCCCCCTCAAAAAAAAAAAAAACAACCTCCCTAAATCCACTCATGTTTTTTTATATAAAACAAAAATGATATTTTTGATTATTGAACACTGAAAAGAGGAAGGAGTGGCAGGTATAAATGAATATAACCTAATGCTTATTGCGTAGTAATTCTGGAGTAATTGTTCGTGTTGCTCGTGTCCTAAAAGTCTAAATGAAGGCACTTGATCTATCAAAGGTTTAACTTAGACATGCTGGCACAGCCAAGCAGCAATGAAGTCGGTCCCCAGGCTCCAACCCAAACCCATCCCCTCCAGCAAGGTAACATGTCTGAACTGGGCCTCATCTCACCTTTTCTCCAAATCAGTATTATTCATTATGTTCCAAATACATCATTTTTGGTTTCTCAGGCGTGTTGAAAACAAAACGATTTTCAAACAATCAAACAAAAAAAAAAGATTCTCCATGCAAGGCCACATATAAAGCTACTAAGTCAGACGCAATAGTCCGGAAAGCAATTCTAAAGCGCTCGATTGCATGATCTTGCAAGAAAGAGACACCAGAGACTCCAGGCAATAACTGATGATGGTTGTCCTTGCAGGAGTGAACATGCATCCAGGTTTGAGGGGAGATCAGGGGAAGGAGTCACCCCTGCCCTAGATTCACTGACAGACCTGTGAAAAATTTGGGGACCCTTGTGTAATTGTCTGTTCATGGGCCAGCCTTGAAGACACAGACAAAGTAAAGAGATAACACACCAGTGAGAAGAACAGAGCAATACTGCCTCCAATAGGGTGGCCTTACATGCCAAGACAGAAACAGAAGTCCAAAGACGCTTGAAATGTCTTGTAATAGCATCCATGAATCCTTCACAGATTAAAGCAGGCAGCAGTTCAGAGTGTATGGGGAAGAGCAGTCAGGAGCATCCTGCTCTGATCTTCTATAACCATGTGAGGAAGCTTTCTTTGTCAATCTTGGTAGCTGCCAGCACAGACTCCATGTCATTGAGGATGTCAGAGCTCAGGGCCTCTTGCAGACTGGGCATCAGCTCTTCGCCCTCCACCGCCATGCTCTCACTCTCTAGGGTGCCCAGGTCCACATCTGTTCCTGGAATGGCATCCAGGTAGTCAGGGAAACGGCTGGGCTGCGTTCCCATTGAAGGTGGAAGAGGGTCCCCTAATGAACACACAATGAATTCACCTATTTGATGAAACGAGCAAGAGAATGCTCTAAGAGTCTAAAAAAAGACTGAATCAAGCGGCACCTCTCAATATGTCAAATCTATTCATACAATCGGATGTCATAAGCAAACTGTCTAACAGTCGCTCATTGCCACTTTGCTTCCAACCTCACCTGTGTCCATCTCATCCACACTGTTGAGGAAGTCATCTGGAGTGCGAGGAACGCTGTAGCTGCTCATACTCAGACCGCTGTCTGTGCTCTCATCCCTGGAGTGGTATGTCCCGCTGAAAACAAAAAGATCGGGGTTAGAAACTCAGAAACTGTACAAACACTACAAAAGATGATGGTTTCTGTTAAAATGTAAAAGAAATCTAAAAGTATATGTTTCAGAAGGTTTGGATACCCTTTATGCCCTTTCCGTTACTTTGAAGCAGAACTTAATGAATTTAGATAACTGACCCAACCTAGCACTAATAATGTTATTAGAGAAAAGGGAGAGAATGTTTATTCTTCAGGTACTTTCAGCAAACATCCATGTTTCAGTCTCTCTTTTTTTTAGTGACCGTGGAGAGTACTCCACAAATAACACAGAAGAAACTTTTTCGCACTCTATGCAGAATATTAAAAAAAAGAGCAGCAATGAATGTGGCAACAGAGACGAAGAGGCAGAGAGAAGACATTTGACATGCCTATACTAATTAGCAGAGGAAAATATGTAGGCAGAGTATGGCAGAGGCAGGATGAATGAGACTATTGTAAAAGCAGGGGAGTGGAGGCAACAGGGGGAGGAGGGGAGATTAGGTTGGCCTATCTACTGACTAGAGCACATGTTCTCATGGCCTGCTTGCTATTCAGTTCTTTCCTCACTTCATACGCACACAGGAAAACTGGAGCCAAAGTCTAACTTCTGAAAAGGCTCATGATCAATTTTAATCAGACATATGACTTAAAGCAAGAAACCAGATGGAGGACAAAAATAGTAATTTAGAGAATTTTACTTTGACGTAGAAATGATCTGAGCTCCAAGCAAAGTTTAGGCTTTAATTAAATGATTTTCTTGCCGGACATGTGGAGATGTTAAATTAAGAGTTAAATGTGACAACGCATGTGTGTGAAGTTTGCATAAGCTTTATGAGGAATGAAACAGGAATGACCAATTAAAGGGGTGAAAAGTGTCTTGCCCAAACACTTTTTATCAGCCATAGATGTTTTTCTGGCCATTGTTCAGTTGAGTGTTGATAACCCCAAAGCATTGTGTCTGTAGTGTGCTTTTTGGCTCAGTCATAGTATGTGCTGTCAGACATGCCATGTCTTCCAGGAAGTTTGATTTTGATCCATGACTTCCAGAGTAAACCATAATTTGTGCTGGCATTCTGAGAGCAAATCACAAGATAACATCTGCCAATCTAAATTGATTTGAGATGTATGTATTACATAAATTAGAAATAAGATTCCGTGAATTTTTTTATATAATCAAAAAAGATCTGAAAACTAAGTTAAATATCAAATACATGTTATTAAGTGAGCCCGTGGAAATGCTGGGAAGAATTACCCAGAAGGCTAATGAGCATCATATCCGTTCCTACTTGCAAGAGATGTCACATCTAGTTTCAGTGGATCAGATTGTATTTTTTCACCACCAAGGTTGTATTTTTTTGGTTGCAATTGTCCTTTACTACACAAGTTGTACACCAGAGGTCATCATTGTGCAGTTAACGCTGAAACAGACCTGCTGGTCCCAATGAGTCATCACCATGTGAAGAGAGTTAAGTGAAGACTGTTCTCCTGTTTTTTACTGCTTATGTAACTCAGGGAGTCCTTATCAGAGCTCAAGCTGAAATATTAGAATACACAGATCCAGCATATCAAGTCTGATGAGGAGGTGGAGCAAAGGGATGAACTCCTACCCAGGCAGCATTTGTTCCTCTGAGAGCAAACCTGATATGAAACCAACCTGTTTAGGAATGGGTCAGAGCTGTTGGCAGTCATGGTCCGAGCATCTTGGGCCATAGGGGAAGACACAGGGTTTGTGCCACCATCTTGATCCATACTGGTAGGCAGCTGATTTCTGAGCGCGAGCTCCTGTAACATGAAAGCACGAATCCCATGAGGAACAAAAAGAACCCCACCCCTAAACTTGCAAACTAATTGTACACAACCTCAGCTTCACAGAAACATGTCAGAGCCGCCTCAAGTCCTGCTGCTCTGCAGTCACTGTACAAAAAGTTAAATTAAGAACTTACACACCACGTTCTCCATTTCTTCCCATACACGGTGTCAACTTACATGGGAGGCCACCCACAACAGCTGGACACAATTGTTTTCTACACATGCTCTATCAGAGCTAGGAGTATGCAGTCATGTTGTTCTGTTTTTGTTTTTTTAAACACTGGTTTGTCCTGAAGTTCTTGAGCAAAAAAAGGTGAAATGACAAGACCAGTGTCACATTTCTGGCAACCAATTAAACTTTTAAAGTGTCGCTGATGACAACATGAAGCAAGAAAAGTAAGGATATAAAACTGTTGCTAGACACCTTAAGTGGTTACCAGAATCTTTTATTGCTTGTGGTTGGGAGAAATGGACATCATGTTCTCTGAGGGGGGAAAAAGGAGAAGAAGCCCTTGATAAAGTAATGAGTCTTTTTTCCATTTCACTGGTTTATTTCAGTTGCATTGGCAGAAGAACTTGAAGGCGTTTTCTTCTCGAATGTCATTCGTCCCAGAATCCCATCCACACATGTAAACAATCTGGTTTTGATTTACAGGGATTATGGCTGCTGTATACTGTCAACAACCTTCATGGCTTTATTGGCTCTCTTTGTGCATGACTGAGCAGCGTCAGCACTCGATTGCCACCAGCATGTTACATACTTCATTGGTCATCATACTTTTTGCCATGTGGAATAGATTTGGGTGTAGCAAGTACTGCCCTAAAGCTGAACTCCATACATACAGTACATATCCTCCTCGATGGGACAATCTTCAACTATGTGTCATTATACTTATAATGTAGGGGCTACTGGAATCTGGTCAATGGCTTTAGAGACACTCGTTGAATGGAATCTGGTTTGCAATAAAATCTCCTCGTACTTTATTTCTCATATAATGCCATTAACTTGGCAGCTCGTGATTGTTATGAGTGACAGTTTTTCTTTTGGCTTTCTTTAATTCTGATTCCAGCATTAAATATAAACTTGAATATCCATCAGGAAAAAAAAAATAGACAGGAATACATGAAATATAAATGCCGGAACAATCTGGTTACGCCAATAAAAGTCTACATGCATTAAGACTTTAAAAATCATGTTATCATCCAGTTGAAGATGTCAAGGGGTCATGATTCTCTAGCAGAATCCTCCATGATAACCAGGGTTCTTTTTATTTTCTTTTACCGACAAAAGATTCCTCCCTCATTTGGTGCGTTCAGCCCTATTTTTCTAAAATAATATTTCTGGTTTACATATGGCATGTCACACTTTTGGGAATGATCCCTAATAACATGGATCTAAAAACATGGTGGTGTACTCTTTCAAAATCAACTTTGAATAAAATCAGTTGTGTAGGAGCATCGATCAAACAGTTGAGAGATGAGAGTTTGCAGCACAAACACAACAGTCCTGCAGTCCAGTGTTGTGATCCTTTTAATCTGAGTTGCATTTTGCTCATTTGCATTTAGTGGCCTTTTGAGGAAAAAAATCCACTCTACCTATCCATAAGTCATGATTTTCAGGCCCCAAATGGAATTGTAATGGTCAAAATGCGACAAAAATGTATTGCTTTTGGGTGAAACAATTGTCATGAAAAAATCATCCCAGCAGGCAGAAAAATCAACTAATTCAAGTAGTCAGGTCATTTGCACATGTGTTTCTGTCAGTATAGTCCCTCATGCTGCCTTTTTCTTTCCATAGCCTGGTGCATGTACAGTAACAGGTTAGCTTTCACTCTGATCTTTAAACAACCCACACGTACGACATAGTAAACAGAGTCGCCAGCACCCTCATTCATAATCATAAAGCTCCGTTCATGGTGTTATGACACAGAGTTGAGTAAACCACTGGACTCGGATGCACCACCCTGTGTGGGCGGTGCAATGACACATCACCATTAGGAAGTAATAAAGTTACCACATATGACTCATGAGACTTGATTGCAGAGTGGTTGACAATAATGACCAATCAAAGGGAATTTAGCTTTATCCATATATGAGTGTCAACTCATATTCAAAGGATTATTTTTAATGCATATCACATTTTACAGCACAAAAAAAAAAAGCTGCTGCAGATCCAGTGTCTTAGAGCTACACTGGTGGACACCTACCTTAACTTAATTCAGATAAGCTGTTACTCTCTAAGACCTCAGCACTGATCAAGAAGCCTACATTTATTATATTTGATACATTAAGTCATAATGTCTGACCTGTGGTCTCTGCCGAAGCAGCTCCTGTTGTTTCAGTCTCAGCCTTTCCTTTTCAATCTGCTGCAGTCTCATTTGATTGTTGCCTCCTATGACTCCACTGTGGGTGCTAGGGGGCAGCTGCCCTCCCTGCTTCACAGGGGCACTCTGCGTCATTCTCTGTTGGTTCAGGGCTGAAAGACATAGAAAGCAGCTCAGATTAGTTACAACTGTCAGTAGAATATATAATGTTCATTAAAAACTTTGTAAATAGGCTAGACTAAAAATTGGGATACGAGTGCTTATGAGGAACAACAGAGCAAAAGGATCTCAAACTGAGGTGCACACAAGACAGTTCACCAAATTTTCTCCATCTGTGTCGAAATGTCAAATTTTAACAGCAGAAATTGTTTTGGGCATTAGGTGGCATGGGACACTTTTGTATTTGTGCTTTTGTATTTGTGTATACCGGATGTATACAAGACTTCCACTAAAACTGCAAATACACCTTGTCTCTGCAACTGCACAGATTTTACTTTGCTGCATAACAAGACCAACAACTTAAGCTGAACTCATTAGAGCGGATCCAGTGCAGCAGGTTGTGTAGGAAAAGGGAAGTCCCAACACAGGTTTTCCACACAGTGACTGAAACCACTACTGTAGGGTTTGTCAGGTCCTGTAAGACCTGATCCCCTCCCACTCACTGACTAAGACAGGCTTTGTTATTTGTGTACATTGCATTATTTATGACTGATCTCTTTCATTGTGTGCTTTGTTTCCTCCTAAACAAATCAGTTTATCCCAATAAAACAACTACCCGACACATCCTCCTAATCCAATTTAATGGATGCATTGTGTGCATATTTAAAAATATCCAGTTTTGCAAACATTGTGCTACCGGAAATATTGTTCTCCATTACGTTTGTTACAGTTTTAACAGTTAAACATACACTTACTTATAAAAATACAGGATTTTCAGACTTAAACAAGTAGTGTCTCTCTCTTTAGTGATTTGAGAAACTCTTTTTGCACAATGCAATTGCATTTCTAAATTTGTACAAAGTGAATAAAAAAGTTTTTTCTTGTAATTAAAATTGGTATTCTATTGGATTTCTTTGTGGTTTCTCTTTATTACATAAGTAATTGAATCTTAAACCATTTTCCTAACACATTCAATTCCATTAAACGGGGCTTATGTATGTTTTTATTAGCTATTCATGTTCTAATTGTTAAGTAATTCTATTTATAGATTCTTATGTGCTTTCAGAAAAAGTTTTATTGGTTCTTCACAAATATCCAAGCCTCTACCTATTATTAGAATTATTCCAAACAACTTTCACCGAACATATGTAATCGTGTTGTTGTACACTTCATGTCAACACGATCAAAACATGCTTAGCGACGATTCATTCATGATTATATCTTGGATATACTTTAGACAAACACTTCAATGTATTCATGTAAATTGGGTATTTAAGTATTATCACTGTAATGTAGCCACAAGTAGTATTACCACTGTAGTAGTGAAGAGAAGCAGCTGAGTTTGGCTGTAAAGGGTGGAACCAAAAGTAATGGAACCAATGAAAAGATGTGTTTACTTATGCGCTTGAAGCACCAACCAAAACAAAAGGGTCACAATTTTCATGCGGGGCTGCGTCTCTGTGCCATTCTGCCCGCCCCGGCACCTTTCTCATCACCATTCAATCACTGTCTGTTTACACTGTCTCAGGATCTGAATGAACCATGGCTAGGGGCTCTCCCTGGGAGGGTCTAGAGGCCATGGCCTGCACCCCCACTGCCATCTTCTATCTCATCCCACCCCGTCATGCAGTACACTTGCACACAAACATGCAATCAGAGACATGGAGCTGCCTTTTTCTCTCTCTCCCACACATAGAGAGAAGTCATGGGAGAGTGTGTTAAACCTCACTGGTTCTTATCTCCTGGAGATACCAAGCCCTTTTGTGGTTCGATCACTCCACCATCGGGGAAATGTTAGCTGTTCTAAAGAGAAAGGTGCTGCACATGGGCTGTATGAGTTTGAGTTCTGAAGATACATATGAAAATGTAAAGGGAGGCATATATAGAAAAAGATTGTGTATCAGTGAGGAAGAGAGCTGCAGAGACCTTCTCTTGGAGAATGCAGTCTTACAGTTCCTCCTGAATCTTCAAAGCCAAGGACTCTCTCACAGACCAAACAACTAATAGTAACCCATGTTACTGGATGAACTATGCACAAACAATGAGCATATCGAAGCAAGGAATTACATCTGTGGATGAGATAGGACTGAAGGACAGGTTCAGTTCATGGCCTGAGTGAAAGAATAAAGACAGACCAGAAGACAGTGTGTGTGCGTGCGTGCGTGCGCACGTGTGTTTTCAAAGGGTTGGTTAGAGGTAGCAGCACACACAGGCAGTGTAACTGGTGGGCCAAGTAGATAAGAAACAAGTTAAGGCTGTCTGTCTTTTGTCTTTTTCACGCACCCCTGCAACACAACGAACCAGCAACACTGACCGTTATCAGACCACCACACTGGCAGACATATTACACCACCAACATCACCTGGGGCAGGTAAGGTTGTGGGTGTGCAAGCAGTGGGAAATTCTCTATGTGACCAGGGAACGGTACCTTTAAAAGGCTTTGTAAATATTTGCCTCCTGTTGTTTTAACAAATTTTTTTAAGTCGTCCTGGGATGGTGTTGTTTCTAGGATTGAGATAAGAAAAGTTGAGAAAATCTGAATGTGACACAAACTCTTTTCTTATCTCATGCAGGAGTATAGTCTGAGCAAAGCTAGCCTGACCTGACTCTACACAACACATCCACTGGCATTTTGATGGAGAGTAAGAACTTTAATCATTAAAAATTGAAAGTGAATATCATAATGCAATGTTTATTTCTCAGATGTGTAAAAATATCACCCGGGGGTTCATTATTTAATATAAATTTTAGCATTATATTAAGCAGAATACATGAAATAATAAGCATCTTATTTTCACATGGAAATAATATTTCAAATCTGGCTTTGATGTTCCTGTTGGTTAAAAAGTCATCTTGTTTAGAGATGTGTTGGTCCTATCCTGCTATGAACTTTATTTTTTTAGCTTTTTGACTGCTTTAATATCAGCCATAGTTCAGCAATTGTCAATTTTATTTAAATGAAGCCCCTTGAATGTGTGTTATTAAAACAGTCACAATGAAAAGGCACAAAAAAAAGGTGAGTGGGTTAATGTAACTTTTTTTTTTTAATAGAACAAATTTCTGTTTTCCAAAAGTTGTATTTAATGGTCAAACTAAATGAGCTGACAAATATTACACTGCCCACATATATACAGGGATAACCCTATAAACAGGTTTATGATCCTTGCCTATTATGAGTAGCTCATGGCTTATCATTTAATAAGGAACCCACATTTCTGAGAAGCATCATGACAGAAGAAAAACATTGACACGTGATGAATTATCAATCCATAACTACACAGCTTCACATTAAGATATCAAAAGTCCAGTAGAAATCTATTTTTTGTAGCGTATTTGATGGCCTTGTTGCTCATCCACAGTGGCAGAGAGAACACCATACCCACGACTGAGCGCCGTCAAAGAGCACGCCTAGCTTGCTCACTGTTCACCTCCTCCTCGGACAAAGAGGACGTATGCTTATCCCATCGACATTTTTCCTCTGTTCCTCACTTTTCTTTCTTCCCCTTTTGCATTGCCTCACCCTACCCCACTACCCCCTCTCACATTGAAGTTCTTTGACTAAAAAGGTCTGGAACAGATTAAGAGTTGGACCACAGAATAAAGAGGCCTGGCAGAGATTCAAGTCTGTCTGGAGCTCGGGCAGAATTGGGCTGTGCCTGTTCTGGGCCTCACGCAAGGGAAAGCCGGCCGGCAACAACCCGTCAGTTCAAGGCACTCTGCTGCTTTTCTTCTCAAAGCTCAAATTAGCCTTCATTATCAAAGCAGCTGGCTTATGATTCCAGACCTACATAGCTGTAGCGTGGATATTTCTGAAGCTCCTTTTTATGTACAAATGGGAAAAACATGAATAGAAAAATGCTGTTAAAAATAAAACTAGGCATTTCTAAAACACAAAGCCACACTTTTATTAATAACACACAGTTCAAAGTCGACCAAAAATCTACTTGATCAAAAGGTTCAGCAGCAGAGTAATCGACATTACAATTTAGATGTTATAAATATGGACCTCAAGAGTTTTTTAAGCATTTTATCTGATGTGGAACAAAATATGTTCGATGGCACATCATGAGTTAATAACTCTCTGCCTCTCACTCGCTCTCAAGAGGCCCAGCAGCCTTGTGTGTTCAAGACTTATAAATCTTCAAAGAGGTGTAACGATCAGAGCCGCCATCTCTCCCCAGCTGCCCCGCTGCTGTTAGTTTTGAATGTTCCTGCCTACCATCAGAGTGGGACACACAATTGCGTACAATTTAAGTACCCAGACTTGATAAAAAGCAACACTAACGTTTAGCAGGATAAAGCCCAGCATGCTGATTCATACATGTTACCTTTATGAACGGGAGTGAACTTCCCTTGGGAATGCCACTGTAATGAAGGGGTAGCACCTGAAGCATAAATGAGTCAGAGTGACATAAGTAGGAGCCTTCTCCTCTGGAAATCTTCATACTGCTGGGTGATTAGCTCATTGCTATGGCCACAGAGAAATCTCAACACATGTATGTGGTCTTGTCACTAATTCACCAACACTGGCCGCCACACACTGAAAGCCAACAGTCAAACTTTAGCTTGACCTGGGGGATTAATGGCCAACTCAGCTGCTGCTGCAACACTAAAATGGCTGACAAAAAGTTAGCTACAGATTTTAAGGGTTTTTTTTTTGGACTGTTTAGCAGCCTCTGATATGAATATTTACTATGAAACAATGTTGGGCTCCGAGTTGAACTATGAATCACACAGAACTGAACTTATTGTTCCAATATTGAAAATAAATTATAAGGATTAGTCAGAAAGTTCAACGGAAGGAAGTAAATTTTGGTCACAAGAGACATTTTAAAGAATCTCTTTTCTGCAGAGGCACGTCCTGCTACACACAAAAAGAAGTGTTCAAAGCAACTTTAATTAGGAAATCCTTTTTTTTATATATATATTTCTATATTAAATCAGGATCTGAACAAATTGTTGTCTAAATCGAACTCACCAAAGCGTGGGTCCAGTCGTGGGTCAAGCCATGATGTGGTCTTGTTCTTGTGGTTGATGTAGTAAATTTCTCCCTCTGATGTAATAGCTTGCTCCCAGCCATCAGGGAGGGGACCTGAGGTATGACATGTGAAGCAGGCAGGTAAAATACAAGTAGTTATATAGATATTACTTATTTTAGTAGGAGAATATTATATATACTGTATATCCTAATGTGGACATGCAGAGACAAACAGCAGTACCATATACTTCATCTTTGACTATGCAATAAGTGTTAGCCGTCTGTTACTGATAAGAAAGCCAGCTTTCCGACATTGTTTTGCAGGATGACAGGCAGACCAGTGACGATTTGAAAATACAGAGACTTCATCTGTAAACTCTGTAATCTGTGACTCACTGAAGCTCCCAAACATGTCAGACAGGACCTGTCACGTTCTACTTAAGAGTCTTACCTCACCTAGGGCAAATTCCAACTACATGGACAGAACTGATGTACACGGAGACATGGTGAAATGCAATAACTAAGGTAGACAGCTTCAGACTTGTACCGGATTTTGTCTGACCTTAAGAAAATGCCCAGAAATAACCTCACAAAAATGTAATCACAACATGATGAAACGAGGCAAGTCATCTGCTGCTTCAATAGAAAACAAACTGCAAAATTTAAACACACCGTTGGCTGGGTTCATAATGTTCTGTTGCTGTACTGGCACAGAATTGGCTGGGGTAGCCTGGTTCATCTGGAGCAGGGCCTTGCGAGGATCCTGCCAAGTGGTAGTCTGGTCAATGTGGCTGCAAGGAGACAAGACAGCAAAAAAGTTCAGAAAAATAACAATCTAACAATGTGTTTCTTACAGTAATGAGTAGAGAGTTCAAACTGGGGGCAGTATCAGTGCACAGCAGCCAGTCACGTACAGGAACTGATGACTCAGAACAGTTTCAACAAGGACTTTAATGAAAACTCTGAATCTAACTCCTTCTTTCTGTAAACGATGACTGTTCCAGGAAGCCAAGCTCAGCTGTGTCTTTTTGGACACACAATTCAGTTTGGATTGACACAAGGATTTAATTTTAAGATCTTTTCTCAACATGCTCCCTTTAAGGAGCCAAGAAGCAGAAAGTTCACCTATAAATGAAGTTAAAATTAAATAATTTAAACATCTGTTATTCGCCACGTAAATTAAATACTTCTATATAAAACAAATGTTGAAAGGGCCATGATGGGCTTCAAACAACTATTGTAACATCAAACAATGTTGCTCAATCTTTTTGTGGCTCGTCTTTGCCGGGACGGGACGGGAGCGGGGACCGGGGGAGGGGGCATTGTGTTGCATTCTGTGAAGGCATTGATAATTAGTGCTTTGTTGGTACTTGTTGCTTGATTAAGATGGAAAGCTAATACAGGAAACCCTCCTCTCTTAAGCGGGACCCTCTCTATTGAGGGAGGGTCAGTCCCAGGGCTCAACGCAGGGGGTCCTTTTTTCCTGGAAGTGGCTCGGACACTATGGAGTGTCAGGGGTTTTAACAATCTGGCGCCACATTTACAAAGCTTTCACCTGCTTGACAAAAGCACAGACTGAGCTACAACATAAAACCCCACTATTCACTGTTCTTCCTTTTTGTTTTTTGAAACATCCCTTTTAAAAGACCCACAAACTCAAACCGTTTATTGTGTTTATGCAACACCATAACTGTTGTTATGTGGATACGTTATTTTAATACACTAAAATACAGAGTGCATCTACATTGCAATTAGATATTACTTTCAGTAATTGTACCCTGCAATAACAGTGTTCAGGATGTTTTTCCACCTACTGCTACTCTTCATAAGTCGCTGTTCATTTGATCAAAAAGTGCCACTACCCCAGATTTTTTGAACAGCTGGCCAAAGTGAGAGATTCAGAGTTTCTCTTGGCCTCTGCCGTGATCCCTGCCTGCCCGTCTACACTCTATCCCAGACCGGAGTAAGAGGCCCTGACTCAGCACACACCCCCCTCCCACACACAATGCAACCCATTCTGAAGCCCCCTCTTGTTTATGCTTTACTGATCAAAGGAGCTGCCAAATCCCCAACCTAACCCTCCCCCCAGCCAGCCCTCACCACCACACAAACACCACAAACCAAGCAAAATGGCTGCAACTGCTCAGATTGGAGGGCCCCTTGAGAAAGAGGGGTCAAAGGGAGAAGGGTACGACAACTAAGGGGGGAAAAAAAGAATGAAAAAAAAAAAAACATCCACAGAAGTAATCTCTCTGAATTCCACTTGCTGTACAAGTTGCTGTGGTTCTGTTATATGGTAAGCACCCTTCCTGCCCCCTTTTGCTGCTTCCTTCCCACTCTGGAAACTATGACATTTATAATAGTGGGAAGGGAGAACAGGGGAGGAGACTGGGAAGAGAAGTGGAATAGGGGAAGGGAGGGCTTATCATAAATGAGAGGTCTGCACATCCTGGTACATCAATGCCGAAGAGAGAGAGAATAGAGGAAAACATTAATGGAAATATACAACGAGCAAATGTTTGAAATCTCTGATTGTGTTCTCTTCTGCCCTAATTTATTCTTTTCCCAGCAAGAATAAAGTACAAATGTTGAATTTTCTATCAAAGCAGAGCTTAACAGGTTAACCTTTATTGCACGAACCAACCAAACCATATGTAAACAAAGAGTCCGTTTATAAAAAAGAGGACAGTATAGTCAAGATTCCCAGACTGACAAAGTGCATCTATGTGGGAATTCAGAGAAGTGGTGAATGAGTTACCAAGAGCAAGTAATTAATCACCAGATGTTAAAACTTAAAGATAATCCATTCTCTCAACCTTCCCAATACTCTGTGTGGTAAGGGCTGTAGTCCACTTCCTGTAGCCGAAACATAAAACAAAACAATGTCATGGCAACTGTTGGGATGCCTGGAGGCCACCAGTTGCTGTTAGGAATTGCTGATGATATGCAACCTCTATGGTCACAACTGCTCAGTGTTGTCTTTACATGTTTCTGACACCAGAGCAAGCTCAGCAGGACAGCGACCACACGCCCACGACCTCAGGCAACACTGTTAAGTGGAAACAGCACAATGCTTGTTGATCGTGCCTCGTCCACATTACTGTTACATAGTTAATGGAATTGAATTTGAATTGAATTTTACTCCATTTTAGTCCTTTGCTGTTCAAGGCACAAGAGCCATTCCATTTCTATAACATTTCAGTGAATAATTTCAAATAAATAGATATGTGGTACTCCAACATGTAAGCATATTATGGGCTGGAGGCTCAAACAATCACTATTACTACTACAATCATGCACTATTATGTCTGCTGTCCAGCATTCTGTTACAAATCACCCAAGACAAAAAATATCCCATCATTTTCTTCTTCAGGGGAAACTAATCCAGGTAGTGTGCATTACTCAAATTGATCCATTAAAAAGTTGATTGACTGTAGAGAAGAGCTGTACTTGCTAATGTTGCTGAAGATGTTCTCATCCTTGACTGGTTTTGTAGGACGCAGAGAAAGACTCTCAATTCAGGCACTTGGCATCTCTTTGAATGATGGTCCAATAACCAAGATGGCATTCACAGAGCTAAAAAGGAAGGATGTTGAGGAACCTTTTCATATAACAGCAGAAATTAACTTTGCTTAAATATTTTTTCTGATCAGTGGTAATGTTATGGAGCAAATTCCCCACTACCTATTCAAGGATCATTCAGGACATTCCACATCTGAATCAGAAGCTTAAACTGGCAACAAAAAAGGGGTAACTTAATAATGTCAACAGACATTTGGATGAAGGCATCAGAATACAGCATGCATTTCACCGGCCTCATTTTATTACAGTAGAATGACTAAATTCAACTTATGGATCACATGTTTATACAGATGTAACTGTTGAATTTAAATAATTCTAACTGCTGCCAGACAAACAACCCAATTTAAGATATATTTGAACCTTGACTGACCATTTATCCTTCTGAAGCTTCTTAAACCACATTTAAAATATTTTACTGTTGTATAGCCGGGGTGTGAAGTTTTGGGGACTAAAGCAATGTTGAAACACACCCCACAAACAAGTTGCCAAATGTTAAAAATGGGATCCTCAGGCCACAGTGGCTCCACCCAGGGAGTATACGCATAGATGGTGGTTGAAGTCAGTGACTAAATAGCACAGTGAGGGAGGCCCGATGCAATAAGGTCTCCAGATGAGGATGACCACCTCCACACTGGTTGATTGGGGATGCCTGGCTGCATCTCTATCAGCGGGACATCATTAACAGAGATTATTAGGGCAACCTCTGTGACCCTATTGGGGTTTTAAGTTTCTCTTTGAAGGATAGCTTGCATCATTATACTTCTGAGTGAAGTGACCAGTTCACAATATATCAGGACCGAGTGCAGCACTGGAAGTTTTAGTTAAAGAGCTATTTCCTAATTAAAACCACTTTACATAGTAAGATTTTTCTCTTTTTTCTCAGGAAAAATTTCATAAGAATTTCACAACCAATGAATGTAACTTAAATGAGCAAATACCTGTAAACTTCGCTGGTAAAATTATGGATGCAGCAACTGACAACATCTCTACAAAAAATATCTTGATTTTAATTTTCAAGTACTATTCGTTTCCCATAAAATGCTATGGTTTGAGTCTTTTAGAAAATGTTCAGCCAACTTGAGAGGTTCCACTTCTCAGATACTACATCTCTGTGGAGATGGCCTCAGTGACAGTATGGGCATTGATGTCTGGAACAGAGGTGTTACATCAAGACTTTGGTAAACACTTGTCTGACTTTCTCACAGTCCCATTTGTGTACTGAGCTGACAGGCCCCAGTTGAACAGGAAGAGCCTTGTCTGTGTGTGGTCAGTAAACCAAAAGTTTGTCAAACACAAAGTTGCTCAAAATGAGGACTTCACGCAGGCCTGCAGCCCAGTCTTCCCAACACCAATTCAAGATGAACAAGTGACCAACATCCACAACAGCTTCATTTTAAATCTAATTTGAGTATACTTATAATTTAACAGTTAATGCTGAAAATATTTGGGTATTACACTTGGCGTTTATATTAAAAACAATTACAAAAATTGTTATCCAAGCTACTATTGAAAACAATTTCAAATAAAAAGACTAAAACATGTTATATTTTTAATGGACTGTGACTATTACAGTATTCAAATGCACCTTGTGCATATTATATCATTATGTTACATAAAATAAAAATTAAGCATAGCATAATTATCATTTTATGGAACATGAAACAAAATTATGTTACATTATTGCATCTTACTAATATTGAAAATCATGCCACTATACTGCTGAACAACACCACTTGAAAAAAAGTAATAATACATTTATGCACAAGACTACAAAGGTAGTTTTCTTTTAACAAATGGGGCAATTTTGGGAAGTTAAAATCTGACCTAATCATTTACATTTTACCAAAGCTAGCAAATTTAAACTACACATGTCTGCCTGAAATCCTAACACATTCTTAGTCCAAATCAACGATATAGAACGGAATCAACTGAATACAATGAGCTAACAAGGTCCAAGAAAACATGTCAATCTGTCCTTCTTTGGTATGGCTCATTTGGAAACCTGAGATGGTGTACTCTGAAGCTAACACCAGTTATCAGTTTGTTTGTAATTTCTGCATGGTTGGCCTTTTGGTGAACGAAAAACAATGTTAATGATAATCTAAAATAGAGAAGACACAATTCTGGCTACAGACAACATTTTTATCTTTCCACAATCACTGTTAGGTCAGCAACTGTGATTGTGTGGGAAAACAAGCCCATCAAAACAGTTTCAAATCCATTTGAAAAAGACAAGTGTCCATCAACACATGGCTCTACCTGCCCCTGGGGGCAGACAATAGCTACAACCCCCCCAAAGCTTTACTCTGCTTAGGGGTGAATTCCCACGGACTAAAAGCTCGTTCACAGCTGCATTTAATAAGCGTCCGGAAACAGTGATCACCCCTCCTACTTTACCGGTGTGTCTAAATTAGAAACCTTCATTAGTTTATGACCCAGCCCTAGAGACCGGCCACGCCTCCATCCGAGCACCATGCAAGGTGACCCAACCTCTCTGCCCCTGCTGTAATAAATCAAAGGCCTCTGCAAACTGCTGGAAGAAAGGGGAGGAAAGGTCAACAGACTTTGTTGACGTTCTCCTAGGCCTTTCTCAGCTTAAGATTTCTGTTTTTCATGTAAAAGCAGAAACCAACTACAGATTTTTGCAAAAGATTGCTTATATCAGGTAAGAATGTCTTAGTTTATATTTAGAATGTTTAGAACCTGAGGTGATAGGTGTCTGAAATTTGTAGGTCCATAGAAGTTGGAAAATATTATCGTTCAGAAATATTCTAAATGATTACATCTTTGAACGATAATATTATCGTTCAGAGATATTCTTAATGCATGGCTGTTGTGAAATGTGTTTTCAAAAATATGTTGGGACTGACTATTCAAATGGTTTACAAGTTGTTACTCATAAAGAAGAACCTGACTAAAATGTACATCTAACTCCTACTGTGACAAGATCTGAAAATTTCAGATGTGAAGAAGGCAACCCAGCTTTAAAAGCCACTGTCCTCTGTCACCATCTTTAAACTTCATATCAACAATTTATCTATTTTGGGAAGGCTCACATGAGACTTTACAGGCCTGGGGTCTGAATATAGACTGCTGTTTCTCTGCTGGACAAAGGGAGTGTTGGAGTTTCTCTTGGCCCTTCTTCCAGTCATCTCCACATGGCTGCCATTTAACTCCACTGACACAAAAGAGGCACCAACACAGTGCTAAACCCCACGGGAGGAGAGCATCGACATCCAAGCAAGTGTTGTGAATCATAGAGGCTAATCATAGTGATCCAAGAGTACTGGTACATAACAGATGGAGAAGGAGATTATTCTTTTAAAAACTTTCACCCTGAGTTGATGTAATTTTTAAGGACAACAGCAGTCACCTGAGTGAAATGTGAGGCCCCACTCTCTGCTCAGCTCTGTGAGCTGGTGACGAGTTCCCAACCCCCACCAGTCCACCCACACACTCTCTCATACTCTGCTTCACTCTTTCTACAACATGTCTCAGTCAGACAACTCCTGTTTATAAATAGGGGAGTGTCTTTTCCAGCAGCTCTGCTGAAGCCGCCTGTACTCCAGATCAAATATCTGCACTTTGATGTGCAGCGTACTGGAGATGTCGCCTTGAGCTTCCCTTACTTCAAAACAAATGCTGTGTAATACGGTTTGTATGTTTGTGCAACATGCCAGTTGAAACAAACTTCTAAATATTTAATGAATTTTCTACATTCTCAATTGATGTATACATTTATATACTCTTTGATATGTTGCACTTGTTGTATCAATAAAGACAATATGTTGTCTAAATTCCTAGTATTTCATTGTTGTTTTATCAAGCAGTGAAGGAATATATTTAAGTGAAATGGTAAAATCTCTGCCGGTTGAGAAAGTTTGTTCTTTCTACCCGGAAGTACATAAAGTTCTGCATAAAGCTTTTTGGTGCTTTTGTTGTAAGAAACATTGAGACAAAAGCCCCAATTATTAAATGACTAATAGATATTTACTTCAAATGGCAGCCCTGGGTTGTCTTCAGTACAAAAACAGAAAAAACAGAAAAAAACAACTGAATTCAAACATAATTTTTATGATTGCCCTTGTCATGGAAACAACTAAAAAGCTAAACAACAAACTACACGTTGTGTATGATTGCATCTTAGTTTGGAAAGCCACTATTGTGAAACAAATTACTTAATTGCCTGGAAAGGTATTAGCTGGGGCAGTTTCAAGCCAAGTTCCGCTGAGAGAAAAGCATTTTCTACCCCCAGTCCTGTTGTACAATTTAGAAGTGTCTTCACAACAGAGCAGATGTTCTCCAGATGTGAGCCCTTAAAACATCTGGCACTGAAAGCCTTTTTGATCAAAGTGTATTTGAGGCTATCATGTTTGTTCAAACCCCATGTTGGGAGTAATATTTGTGAACACAAACAATTTGTATTTAATGAATGCTTGCTTTTAATATCAAAATAATTTCTAATTGTGATCTATTAAGCATGCTGTAAATGGAACATTAACATATTGGCCGAATATTCTAAAATGTTGACATGGATACCACTTTTATGAATAATTCATCCATGTTTTTACAGTAAAAGAGGAAAAGAGGTATTCAACAATGAAAAAAAATACAGCACAAAGTATTGGAGAATAAAAGGAAAATCCGTACTATCAAAAAACGTACCAATGAACTCTGACAAGCCTAAAGGACTCTGGTAGACCAATCATTTAAAAAGTTGACTTTGCATTACTGCTGTGAAAGTTATTTACTAGTGACTCGATGAATTTTGCAGTGCTGTCTGTCCTTTGCCGTCTGGGACAGCTACAATGATCCATTGTTTCTAGTGAAACCTGAGACCAAGACGAGAAGTACTGCATACAGCAGGCCATCAAAAGTCTTCTCTTATTTGTGGACACCACCAAATTTAATAACATACAATTTAAGTATTGCAATCGTCTCTTTTTTGGCATACTGGCCACTACTGGGCACTGTATGTTTGCCAAGTATTGACAGTAAAATGTAAACTAAACAGACCTGACATGAGAGACTCTAACCTCGAGATCACTTGGCCACATTTTGCTTAACACTTACGGACCGTGACATTAACGTATATTGCTGAATATCTGCTGAATAGGAATTATTTCTATTTTCAAAGCCAGTTTCCAAAACCAACTTCTCTGACATGCAAACTTTCAATACTGGTTATTAACATACTTACTTCAGGAAATATCTCTGGCCAGAAGCAGTCTTAGCCATCTCCCACCCTGGAGGCAAGGGCACATCATCAGGAATCTCGTAGGAAGATTGACGGAGATGTTGAGGGGAGGCGCTTGCTGGGGGCATGCCTGACAGGGAGCCACCAGAAACAGCTCCCAACTGCAGGGAGGCTGGGGATGAGTGTGCACGGACATGGTGTGGTGTAAGTGCTCCACCGCTCCCAGCATCTGTGCTAGCCTGTATGTGGTTGATAGAGAAACAGTTAAGTTGTGTCCATCCATCCATCCATCCCTCCATCCATCTGCCCTGTGGGTCACAGGTCTGCTGGAGCCTATCCCAGCAGGTTACAGGTGAAAGGCAGTGTAAACCCCAGATAAGACACCAGCTCATCACGGGGCCACACAAAGGACAAACAACCACTCACGCTCCAACCTACAGACAATTTAAAGTTATTTATTTTTTCTAAACAACATGTTTTTGGTGGTGGGAGGAAGCTAGAGAACTCAGAAATAACCCCATGCAAACATACGGAGAAAATACCAATTCCACGCAGAAAGGATTTGAACCTTCTTACTGTGAGGCAACAGCACTAACCAATGCGACACAATACAAAACGTTATGAAGATGTAATTAATAAATTAAAACCTCTGGATTTAGGCTTTTCCATGAGACCTTTTTTATTTGTTCTATCCGATTTTGACATGCAGAAAAATATTATCTTCATCCACGATGCATGTCAGTCCCTTTTTCCCTTTTACAGTCACCTCCATCTTTATGTCAAAGTTATTTTCATGCCTACGAGCATAAACGGGGGGACAGGGCCTCTGGAGGACGGGCGCTCGTAGACTCCGCTACACATCTGCGCATGCGCACTGATAACACAACGCAGACCACATCCAAAAGCTTCGGGAGACCATAGGGGGAGGGGAGGGGGGGTAAGAAGGCCATATTCAACACTAAAAAATGTTTTTGCTGCAAATCGTTACAAAACACTAAATTAGATAATCCCTTAACTTTATTTCACATGATTGCTATCCGCACATATCTTATCCGTCGTGACCTAATCAAAATATCAAAAATTTAAAATAAAGTTTTTCAATGTAGTTCATCCACTATTGCGGCTAACTAATAATATAACTTTCGCTGATCTCTGGCACAAAAAAACAAAAAACAAACCCAGCTGCATATTTTGAAGAAAAAAACAAATACCTTTTGAGGACATTTTGGTTAATTTGCTTGTGTTTTTATCCATTACGAACTTGGTTGCAAAATTTGAATCCACTTTATTGCGTTTAAACAGTAACTTAACATTCAATCCCAATAAAATCATTAAACTTGTTTTATTTGGTGTAGTTTAGAAGAAGAATATTCCTACATCTACGTATAAGGAGCAGTGGTGTTAGCTAAAAAAGATGAACGGAATGTTTGGGACGGGACAGGGGAGGTAGGGCAGAGGAAAACCAGGAAGGCTTACTTGTCTGGAGTGGGACTTTGGTTCTGGAGGTTTGAAGAAAGAGTCTGGCAGCTTCCTCATCCTCATCGGTACTGAGGGTGGAACAATGGTGTTTTTCGGGTTCATCACGGCGTTAAAAAGCGCCTCCAGGTCGGTCTCAGAGTCACCCCGTACATGGACGATTTGGTGTCCGGCAGGAGGGTTATGCTGGCTCGGATCCATTGTCCCAAAACGAACTTTGTGCTTCCGAAAAAGTAACAGAAGTTTACACGAACCAAGTGGAGCCAATCCCAAACTCCTTTTTTTTTTTTTTTTCTACACACAGCAGGATAGCAGGAAACCAACTCAGTGACAGAGATCCGGAGTCATTCTTAAAGTTTAACGACGACGACTTTTCTTTCTTCTAAAGTTTGCTAACTATCGAAATCACATGCGATAGACAGCGTTTTCCAGTTAATTCCTGCTGGCATACTTGAGAATTTAACAAAGCTTTTTTTTTTTTCTTAAACTCACACTGGAATCTATGTTGTCGTCCGGTCTGAACTTTTTTTTAACAAAAAAAGAAAAAGAAAAGAAAAAAAAAAACAAAAACCGCAGACGTAGCCAAAAAGTGAAAAAGTGGAGAAAAGAACACAATAAACCCTTGGCTAGAACACACTTTTCTAAACTTCGACTAAGTAGCAAAATGTAGTAACTTTTCTTTCAGGGAAAATGCATTGTTCGTGAAACAAATCTCCGCACTTCACTTTCCAGAAAAAAAGTTTTGCTCCAGACGGGTCTAAACTTTGGGCAGGACATCAAACTTTATGACTCATGGGACGTCTGCTCCGGAGGCGGGGCCTGACTTCCATTGGGACGGGAGTGTTTAAAGGGACAGTCCACTAATGCAGGGGCCCGAGGAGGACCAGGGGACCCAGATTCAAGTCCGATGTTATTCGACGATTAATGAAATTACAAATCTACCAAAAGTAGACATGCAACAATTAAATGCCAAATCCTAAAATAAGTCTTTTTTTGTGTGTTATGATTATTTTATTATATAACATTTTATTTTCACTATATTCCACATACATATACAGGCTGCAGCGCACACACACACACACACACACACACACACACACGCGCGCACACACACACACACACACACACACACACACATACACAAGGGGCCTGTAAGCATGCAAACAAGGAGAGAAAGATGATACAGCAGCGAGCAGCCACATAGCACTCACTGAGCAACTTGCAGGGCTTGCTTGGTGCCTTGCTCAAGGGCACCTTATCTATGCTGAGGAGATGAACCGGCACCTCTCCAACTACCAGTTCACACTCAATGCTCTTTGGTCTATGCTCGTCTTTGATTGTTCCATCCTCCACCTCCCAAACCTAGACCTAGTGCACTGAGCTACTGCTCACAATCTTTGTCAGGATTTTGACTTTTTATATGGTTTATAAATACATAATAACAATATGCCATTATTTTAGGAGAAATATAATAAATAATCTGGGCAACAAATGCTACAAACAGAAAGTATTCCCTATTTTATTGGCATACACTGTAATACTAGGACACTCCTAACCCCAAATTTGTTTGCTGAAACAATATTTAAAAGATATTGAAATATGGTTAATTTTAAATTCCCACAGAAGTTCTGGGGTGTTAAGCAAATGGAAAAGGGTACCCTTAAACTTGCAACATGCAACTGATGTCCAGCAATAACTAACATTATTTTTTTTACCGTACAAAACATCATCAAAAATGACAGTGAAATTTTTTTTTTTTTGTAAATGAGGAAACCTCAACTCAACTCAGAATTCCATTCACTGTGTACATGTTTTGAGTTTTTGAATACACTAAGAGTATATGTTCTGCATTTTTAAGGATATGTAATCATTTTACTGTGTAAATATACTTTGTATCCATAGTTATAGATGATGGGACATCATAAATCTTTTTTTACTTAAAAGAAAAAATAATTTCTACAATAGTACAAGACCACATTTCTTTCATCACATTATAATCCTAGCATTCTTTTGTTTTGTTTTTAGTACTGTCTCATGGAAAGTAGATCCATGCAGTTCCCACAATTGTTATGCTAATGAGGCCCCTCTTCCATTGACAAATCATTTTGTCAAGATCGACTGTCTTTGGATACGAGGCTCTGTTTCAACTCTTTTTCCCATACATCGACTGAATGAATGATATGAAGCCCTGTAAAATACCCAGACACTATGCAGCTCTGATGATGAACAAATCCAAATTGTGGTGCACACTTCATCTCCAGTATGCTTTGCTCATTTCTTAGTTAGTTTTTGTTTCTTTATTTTTGTTTGTTTGCATATGTGTATGTATGTATGTATGTATGTATGTATGTATGTATGTATGTATGTATGTATGTATGTATGTATGTATGTATGTATGTATGTATGTATGTATGTATGTATGTATGTATGTATGTATGTATGTATGTATGTATGTATGTATGTGTATTAGTGTCTGTCCAAAAGGTTGCACAATAATTGTGAGTCAAAGCCACACATTTTCAGTTATGGATGAGGCATTCTGTGCATGCATGCTACCATACAAGAGATGCTCCCTGTTTGGGTGGAGTGTTCATTTTCACATAATTGTAATGCACTTAGACACATTAAAGAGATGGACTGTAGTGTCCCAGCAGGCCTGAGCGGACCACCCACTTGGCACCTTGGTTTCTGCTGGTCAACAGCTTGTGTCCTCTGGAGTGACTTAATCTCTGTGACATGTTGTTTGAAGCTATAAAATAACAGGAATGGTGTCCTAAACTTTATTACACCAAATCCATCGAGTGTCATGGTAGATATCGTGGCTGTATCAGTCCTCCTGTTGGAGAAAAAATCTTTCTGGTGTTATTATCGGATTCAATGACGCAATGTGTTACTATACAGGCAGATTGGTAGATGAGAGTTTGAGTGCCCCCTACAGTCTTATTAGGCACATACAGTAGGTTATTATCTTTATTACATATAGAATGTTTATGTCTGACTTCAAAACGTTTTAATTAAGTACAATGTCAAATATATGAATTGATTATGATGGAGCAACAACAAAAACAAGGATTATTTAAAATTACAATTTATTTCCATACTGTCTGTACTTGCAGTATTGTTTAACAGCTGCAAACTAATATCCACACAATTGCAGCTGGGTAGATATTCAGTTGTCCAGAAACTGAGCCAGTGAAAGACATATATTCGTTGCAATTTACATTAACTGTAATGAAGCATGCCACTTAGTTATACTGATGAGATAGCTGTGAAATATAGGTCTACAATGGACCCAAGCACAAGCTTGAGCTAATGTTTATGGAAATGTCTGGCTTTATTGCCCTTTGCTATTGAATGTATAGGTGTTGCATTAGTTAAAGCTTAAATTACACACAATATAACAATGTAATAACTTTGAATATTCAAGATAGACACTTTCAGCAGAAGAGTTTTCTAAAGTTTGGCCAATGGGTGTGCGGATACTCTGTGGAGATGAAAATGTACTAGTATTACTTGTTTATTTTTGCTTCTGCAATGAAAGGTGGATTAATGAACAGGATGCAGCTTTTTTAAAGAATAACAGCAACCCAATCTGCTGCATATACAAACATGAAGACAACAAATCATTTAATCAGTAATATATATATATATATATATATATATATATATATATATATATATATATATATATATATATATATATATATATATATATATATATATATATTAGTTCATCTTGTGCTTCCATGGTGGGGCAGAAGGTATCAATAAGCTTTGTCCATCCGAGACTGTCTTGGGCCATATGTTGAGCCTTACCCAGAATCTCATCTAGTTCTTTCATCTTGGCTGTCGCAGGTTCCCCACCAGGTTGTTTTGGGCCAAGCTTCGTTTTCCAGACTGTACTGTATGTCTCAGTACTGTTTTAGGCATGTTCTGACCAAGCCATGGTATGTGTCCCTGAGATCCTATGTCTCTGGCTTTTACTCTTCCAGCACACTTCATCATTTAAGATGTTTTCAGACAGGAAAATGCAAAACACGTTTCACAGACATTCACTGTGGTGTGTCATCATTTTATTCATGTAACTTTTTACAGTGTGTCAGCATTTAGATCCACACAAGACACCATGCTTGACAGTGCTGTTTGTTTTTAAGCTATACTGTTTTGACTTCCAGATGGGATGAAGTTTTGCAAATGCAACACACGATTTCCAAAACCATGCTCTGAGGTCTTTTTGTCCTGGCTTGTCCCTGCTGTCACGGTCACTAAAGTGAGTGAACAAAGTTGTCAACACAATCAAATGGATCATCATTCACTATGATAGGTTCATCACGGGTGGCATTCATTCTCAGTCCTTTTTTTTTAAGGAACTACTATGTACTGTACGTTACTGTCGTTGACCTATTTAGTTAGTTTTCTTTTGACTTTTTACCCATTGGTTTAAAAGTGACACTGTAGAAGTGGCATCAATATTTGTTCTGTGTCTCTTTGCAGAATACTCCTCAAATTATGTCTGATACTGCAGACATCATTGTACACTTAACTAAGGAATATTTTCTATGTTCATGTCTATGTGCAGTTGTGGTGTAAGATAACAAGGACATAAGCTTGAGACATTGCTGTTCCATCCTTGTTTGCACCACTTCATTCAAACATTCAAAAACATATACAGTAAATCCATACCAATATAGTTTCTCCACAAGTTAGAGTCTTATTCTTAAAAGAAAGTTGGGCTTCCTCTACCTTTAAAACATGGACTCAAAGCAAGTCCTAACAGGCTGACTGAGGGGCAAAACCTGACATGCTGGGGAAGGAGGGGCTACTTCAATCACATCAATTCCTGCTGCTTTTTGCCCAGAAGCACCTATGGAGATAAACATGTATTTGATTTTTTTATGACTTAGGAATGATGATCTAATGATCTAATGTATCAAATGAAATTGAACCTAAAGCAAGAGAAAAGTTTGGGTTGATGCAATTGCAGCAGGCTGGAGGCAGGGAGTCACCTTGTTGAGCCAGTAGGTCGAGTCTGCAGCACAAGACTTAATCATCCTTTAATCATCAAAGAAAGAGACACACACCTTTGTTTCAAAACTTCCATAAACTGTATCCGGTCCCCAGATCAATTGCTGACTGTTACAGATGATGAATCACACCGAAACTACCAGTGTTTGAGGCTATGTGGCCTTAAAATGAATTATTTTAGAAAAATGACCTATTACTGTACATAAAATAAATTCCTAGTACGATAGTGTTAAAAATAAATAAGGATCCATTTTACTTTGTAAAATTAAGTGATAACTTTCATAGGGACTTGTCTGCGTAATAGTATAGGGCCAACAAAAGCTAACCCAGCTTCATGGACAAGAAATATACTCTGCTAGGTAAATCTATAGTAATAGGAGACTAAACCCAGCACACACATAGACAACTATCAGATCAGTTAGTTAAATTATGTTTCCATGGAAGTCATGATGTCCCCTTATTCCAAGACGCACTTACATATACTGTACATCAGCCAGGTGTTGCCCAGATGTATACATTGTTACAGTTTCTACATTACTTTCAATGTTATTCTCTATTTATTTATTTGTAAAACATGGAGGTGGTGATTGGTTAAAGTTGTCATGTCTATAAAACTGATAAATGTATTTAAATGGTATTGAGTTAAAATATCAGTACTGTACTTTAAAATTAGTCCCAAGATTATTGAGGCCTTCAGAATATTAAACAGGAACTAGGTCATGACGGATGGGTGGATGGATGGGCAGATGGACGGATGGACGGATGGACGGACCGACCGTAAGATAGATAGATAGATAGATAGATATTAATATATTTAGTAGTAAAGCATGTTTCTTAACAACTTATTTTACCATTTATTGTTAGTATTTACAGTGTTTGCAGCAATGTAGACACAAAGATAATTTAGTCAAACATATATATTTAGGTACATCTCGAAAATTTTGTTTCAACAGTCACGTCACAAACAGTAAGGATAGTCTGAAGCTGATTTAAGAACTGATTCAACAAGTTTATAACCACACCCATTCACTAATCTTTTGGTAATTGCTTTCATTCTACCTCCCAGCAGGAAAACTGCATGCACTTATCAAAGAGGGTTAATGAAATCTATTGTGCCCTGAGCCAGGAGGTTATACGTAGCTCCTCTGTGCTGGGTTTCCTCACAACTTCCTCTCCACACCCTCTACTATAAGCTCCGTTTGTTTTATTCATGACAGAATATATGCCATTACTACAGTACAAAATAAAATGTATTTTCATTCTCGGTGTGCAAGTTGGGCTGTTCATTTACACAGCATTTACTTTTTGTGAGCCTGCAAATGCAAATCTTTGAAAATGGGTATCCAGAGTGTAATCTTGTAAAATATGTTAGAGCTGGTGAATCTGCTGGTTTTACTAATGTCTGTGTAGGTTCTCAGTGATCCAGGTCGAAGTAAATCAGGAAGAGCCAAAAAGAAACAAGTGGATTTGCTTTAGGTTGGTTGAAGACAAACCTAAGAGGCCTCATCAGTTCTGAGCTGAACTGAACTGTTAAACTTCCAACTACTTATTGCACGTATTCCAGGGTGTTTTCAAATGTATTTACTGATCTGTGTACATAAGTATCTTTTCAAAAAGGCAATGCTCTGAATATTTTTGAAGATGTAAACAAACGACTTCACTTTTTTGCAAAAGCACAATGCACAATTACTGTATAAAGTGTGTTTGATCACATGTGGGCCAGGTGAAAAAAAGGAGTTATCCTTGTGTACAGCCTGCTCTACTCCCAGAGCTTGTTTAGGCACCAAAATGATAGATGCCATTTGAAGTCTAAGTAAGTTATTCATATGCAATTCTTTCCATTGAAGTTTGCTTGGAGTTAAGGTCTTCCCATAATCTTCCCTTGGGTTTTAGTAATCTGAGTCATCTCAGTGGCAGATTGAGTTTATGTCAGAGTGCCTCTACTAGTGTGCAGTGAAACAGGACCAGCTCCAGCTCTGACAGAATGCTTCCCTCTGAGGGACCTAGAGGCCATCAGTCCTGTTGCTACTGCATGGCACCTTGACCTCTTCTACTCATTCCTAGGGAAAACTGACTTGAACCCTAACATCTGCTGTTGCCTGTTTTGTAAAGTGACTACCAGTGGATGCTGTAAAGGTTCTGTTGTGTCCAGGTTTGGAAGCATGTGACTGTAGTGAGACTTTGCTGGTGGTCCTCTGGGCTGTTACTGTAGAGCTGTCATTATAGAGATGAAAAAAATTCCATGTGTTATCATGTCCTGTTTTTTGTCCTCATCTTTCTTATGTTCTTCATTAAAACCAAAGCAGCTTCTTTTTGACAGTATTGTTTTTGCTGTGTTCAATTCAACACTATCCCTGATAAAATTCGAATGTCCTATGTCACACAGATTTTTAATTGCCTGACATGTGCTTATAACTACTTTATTAGGATTTCATTTTCAAATCTTACATGATGTATTGAATACATTTCCTTTCCTACATGTCCTTTCTAAGGACACTTAAGAGTAAAGGCTTGAATGTTATACAAGTGTGCGTGTGATTTTGTATTAACTGGCTTTTGAGCTCTGGAGAAACCTTATTGAGGTTGTTTATGGAAGCAGTAAACTCTTGCTTAGATGATTGCAGATTTCTTTTCTTGTTTATTCATCTTGTTATTTTTCCAAATTGTAACAGATGTTATCTGTACTATTGTTTAAGACAATAATTTACTTTGGGGGAACGGTGTTGTTGAGATTAGCTTCATTTGTAGCAATGATATCATTGGGTGTGACTGTCCTGAAATGTGGTAGTCAAAGTGATGGTTAGAAAATATTGAAAAAAATTGCAGTTTCCATATAAATTGGGGTGGAATACAGTTAGTTTGTTGAAGTCATAGGGAGAAGTGAGAAAGAAATATTACAGACGCTGTTGATGTACCATGAAACGTTTTAATTTTTCTACATAAACACTTGAATTTTGTAAAATAAAATATTTTGAAGCTTACCTTTACAGAATTTATTTCTTAAACTTAATGTGAACTCTATTTAAGTTTTGTTTTTTATTCTCTTGTCATTTCATTGGATGTTGTGGGTTTATTTTCACATTTGACACATGAAGTCAATCAAAAGACATTGTATAGATGTTTGGGATACAGTTTATCTGTATAAAATGCTGTGAATGATTCTACCAAGGTAATGGCTCAAGGTACGTTTTTCTTGGCTTTAAGACTCTGGTCTAGACTATATTTTGGTGGCTGTGTCATCCCACCCATCCAACATGTTTTAGAAAATGTATATGACTGAATGAAATATGCAACATGCCACCAAAAGTCCACCACTGCACTCAAACTCTTTGACTTGAGTGAAGGATTGGATTTTATTTGTCAAAAGAAACTAGATAGACCATACTGGAGTATAGAGATTTGCAGCCTTCAAGTGAGGTTGAAATTCCATTGTTATTGGTTGGTAGCTGTCCACTTATGTTTATTCAAGGAGGCACTTACAGACACTTTTGAACAAAGCATTAAAAAATATTTGTGAACTTTCTTAAGACATTGAATTACAACTTCAAGCATGTGTTAACAGCTAAATCCTGTGCAGCATAAGCCTAAAATAGAAAATGAAACTACAGTAATTGAGAATGACTTACCACAATTAAATCAATATTTACAACGTTTTCTAGCTAAATTACACAATTGAGCTGTGAGCTGACTAGGCACAACCTCAGTTTTAAATTTTTGGGGATTTTTTTCTGAAAATTTTTGTCAGTGCTGGTCCTTGATTCTATTGGCCAACATTATCATTACTATTACCATTATCATTATTATTGTTAGTATTATTTATAAGTATTATTGTTATTGTTGTTGTCATTGTGATATTTATTAAAAATACTACAAACTGTAATCTTTCTCTATGTTAAAAGGTTACATGTTTCTTTGTTCAGAACATGCACAGTATTATTGAGAATCCTCCTTACATGAATGTCTTTTGGATTTTGTGTCAACGCGATTATTTTTTAATTTGACTTTTATGAATAAATATGATGTTAAAAATCAAAATCAAATCAAAATCTCTCTCTCTCTCTTTCTCTCTCTCTCTCATTCTGACCTAACGTGGACATATCTGTGAAAATGTAGCTGTGTTTTATAACTTCACCTAACCTTTTTGGAATGGCACTAGAATATTTTGTGTGTAATATGCACACATCATGGGGAGAAGCACATTATCCTGATACTATTTACAAGGGAAGAACATTGTCAGTCATCTTCAGATTACCACTGCTGTATCCGCCGCAGGGGGTCACGGGGAGCCAGAGCCTATCTTGGCGGCATAGAGCGTGAGGCGGGGGACACTCCGGGCACGACGCCAGTAAACCACGGAGCCACACACAAAGACATACAACCATGCACTCACACACACACTCATTCCTACGGGTAATTTGGAACGGCCAATAAACCTGAAGCGCATGCCTTTGGAGGTGGGAGGAAGCCGGAGAACCCGGAGAGAACCCACGCAGACACGGGGAGAGCATGCGAACTCCGCACAAGGCGGGACTCGAACCCGGGTCCGCCGTGTTGTGAGGCAGCAGCGCTAATCACATATAACACACCAAATATAACATATAACAGGGCATACAGGGCGTACAGGGCATATAACACAATTCCCTGTACTGGTGGCTGACCAGTACAGGGAATTGGTGGCTGACTTCGTGGAGTGGTGCCAACAGAACCAGCTCCAGCTCAATGTCTCCAAGACGAAGGAGATGGTGCTGGATTTCCGACGGGCACCTCCCTCTCCACAGCCAGTGATCATGGAGGGCAGTGAGGTGGAGGTGGTAGGAAACTATAAGTACCTGGGACTGCAGCTAGACAGCAGACTGGACTGGTCACTCAACTCAGACTGTGTGTACAAGAAGGGGCAGAGCAGGATGTACTTCCTGAGGAGGCTGGCCTCCTCCAACATCTGTCCTAAGCTCCATCTCATGTTCTATCAGTCCAGTGTGCTGTCATAAGCCATTGTGTGTTGGGGTGGGGGGGCCAGGAAAAGAGATATGGACCGTCTGAACAGACTCATCCGCAGAGCGGGCTCAGTGGTCGGTCTGAGCCTGGACTCTGTGGAGACAGTTCTGGGGAGCAGGACCATGTCTAAAATTAAGGCTATCATGAACAACACCAGGCACCCCCTACACACCACCTTCACCCAGCAGAGAAGCACCTTCAGCGGCAGACTGCTGTCACACAGCGCCTCCACAGAGAGGCTGAGGTCCTCCTTCGTGCCCCGTGCCATCAGGGGGTACAATGACTCTCTCAGGAGGAGTGGGGAAGGGGTGTGTGTGTGTGAATGGATTTAATTAAATTGTATACTGTTTATATTTTAACTTTATTCTGTTTTTATTTTAGTTATAGTTTAGTATATGTCCTGTTAATGCTGCTTGTGTCTGTTAGTGTAATGTATGTCTTGTGGTATGTCCTGTGATGTCAGTGTTTCTTTTTCTCCTGGCGTTTTTCCAGTATTTATTCGTTATGTAATGCCTGAGCAGTGGATATGTACAATTTCCTCAGGGATTAATAAAGTATCTATCTATCTATCTATCTATCTATCTATCTATCTATCTATCTATCTATCTATCTATCTATCTATCTATCTATCTATCAAAAGACATTTGTTCTATACTGGTTGTCACTGATTGAGGTAGATGCCATTAAAGTTAGAACTAAGCTTCTGCGTTGCAAATCATTCTTTTTTTCTGTTACTGCTCACTAAAGCAGCCAAGACAAGGTTTAGTTCAGTTACAGGAAAGGGCTTGTGTCACACCGCCCTCTAGTGGTCTATCTGTGTAGAACAAGATACTGAAATAGGCAATTCGCTTACCTGATAATTTTAGCAATTTGTAAAATACATGCCTGTGTCAGTCTGTACTGAGATCAACTAATCAATACACACACTCTTTAACGTCCTTAACATGCAAACACATCCAGTATAAAGAGTGCAAATATAAAGAATGCCAATACTCTCCTTTATTTACTAGATGAGCGTTTTACTGAGTACAACCTTCCGTCAACATTTGGACTCTGGTCTTTATTTCTCCCCAATTTTTATGTTTTTATACAATACCTAAAATCATCAAAAGTGAGGGTAAGTACTAGCATGTATAAGTTAAAGAACAGAATAACCATGGTCACTCAGCTGACAAACAAAATCAATTTAGAAGTACTATCGGAATATTTTGAAAATCCCATATAATGAACAACAGTTGAAATGTTTGTGGCAATGCTATCATTGCATGCTACCAGCCAAACACTGTTTTTTTCTGGACATTGAAATATGATTCTCTTGGCTCTTCTCGCATCACAGTCTTAGCTCCTGAGACGGTTCATTGGATGCCTCCACAGCAGAAAGTTCTTGACAGTGGGAGGCTTCGGAAAATGTGGGAGTCTTGGTCGAGGGGGGGGGGGGGCAGTAATCCTCCACATGCATATATTTTCAGAATACCAGATTACAGCAAAATTGCTTTTGGCTGGTTTGAAAGAAACATCAGACAGCTGCAAGTGGTTCAGGATGTTACTGCTATACTCCTCACCAAAATCTATAAAGTAGAGCACATGATGTGTCAGATTACTACATTCTATCAATGACAGATTTTGAAATCTTACTATATTGTTGACAAAGCACTAAATTAACTTAGGGCAAAACAATCACTACAAGATCTCAATCCTTAAAGTCCTCTGGGACATTCTTACTTGCAAACAATGAAAAAAAAAGTGTGCTGGGTGAGTCTAAAAGAGTTAATAGATGTTTGGGGTGTTTTTGCAGCCAACAACAACTTGACATATTTGTGGCTTAGTGCTGGATCTGGGGTTGAAATACAGTAGGTTGACATTTTCACTTGATTATACCCGTCTCAAAAAATGTCACAGTATTTAATAATGACAATATTTAAAATAATAATAGCAGTAGGATTATTAGAATTTACAATGAAATATTATGGAAAACAGAACTTATGGGTTTTTTTGGTTGAAAAAACCCCCCACTATCATTAAATGTATAAATATGAGCAAATGATTTCACGTTTTGAAACTAAAATATTATATAGGAAAAATTTACATTTCCTTTTTGAAGTGAAAGCAAAAGGAAGAATTTTTTTTTACATTTTCAAGATATTTTTTTCCATAAACATAATTGTCAAAGGACACAGTGTTAAACCTCATTTTACTGTTTCCTGAGATCAGACTATCACAGGAGCATATATACTATATATACACTATATCATCACCTCATCAAAGTTTTCAAGGTTGTAATTTTCTGTCTGGATGAGGCATTTGGTTTTGCAACCAAGCCCTTTTCTTTCAGGTGTGGCGGTGCTACTCTGCATCTTTCTTTCTGACTGTTTTCCCTATATATTGAATCACAATTCTGCATGAAGACACCCACTGTTGAGATGAAGAGCTCCTTGAAGGCAAGTCTCAACTGTATGGTATAGACTACAGAGTTCAGCTTTCACTAACTGTTCTTAGTACACAAGAGGGGGATGAGCAGACTCTATTTCCTGAGGAAGCTGATATCCTTCAATGTATGCAGTAAGTTGTATGCAGTCTATCTGTCTGTCTGTCCGTCCGTCCGTTCGTCCATCCATCCATCCATTATCTCACAATTACTTCTCCCTCAGGACTTGCTCTATCATGGTTATTACATTGTCTTCAGATTGCTCAGAAAATATTTCACTGTAGATGGACTCCAATATTAGCACAAGTTAGCCTTTTTTTCTTTAGAAGTCTCTTTTTTCCAACTCTGAGAAGTGTTGGCATTGTTGAATTGCAAATTCCACCCTTTGCACCTTCAACATATTGTAAATGGCAAAATTTAAGTTGGGATCAAATGAAGTGATTCAAACACAAGGGAACTCTTCTTCTGCAGTAAATCCACACAAACATTATTTTGGATTTTTCAGACCTGGATATTTTTGAGATGTTTTCTGCTCTGTAATCTTCAGGAAAATAATCAAGCAGTGGCATTGAAGCATTGAAGGAGATGTAGTGGACAGTAAAACCTTCCAATTATTCTCATCCACCACTGATGTTAGTAGCTTTAAATTACTCTTTCTTCTTGTATCCAGAGCAGTTGTTAGGTGGGGATGCACAGTGCTTGTGATGGTTTTGGATTTTCACATCCCTCGTCTGTAAGCAGGGATAGCATGTTATTAACAAAATATGTTCAGCAGTCACCTAATGTATTGAGGAGAGCAAAGAATGAATGGACATTCATGCATAAAGAAGGTCCATCACGTACCAGGCCATTATTAACTCCCATACAGTCTTGCACACCTGCAAAAGTAACAGGTCATAGTTTTATTCTGCACTGAAATGGAAATCTTTCAATATATCTGGAGATGTAGACAACAATCTAATAATCAGTTCTGGTATGATGAAGTCAGATGTAATCTGAGTAAAATGCTTACAGAGAAGTTGGTGGTTGAGTCTATCCAAAGAGAGAAGGACTCTTTGTTCTTCCATGGAAATGGTGGTGAGACCCCGCCGATTACAATTTTGCTGCATCTTAACAGGCTTCTTTGTTTGCTGCATTTCCCTGGTAACTATATCATCCTTTTCTTCCAAGAAACCTTCAGCATGTTCTTTTTCCAGGTGTAACTGTGTTTTACTTTTCAAAGCTACAAATAAAAACAAAACCACATCAGAAGCATACATCCTCACCTGATAACACTTTGATTTTGTTTTTCCCTATGTGCTATTTAAAGAGGACAAACATTGCCCAAGATTCTTAGAGAGGCTGTGGAGAGTCATCAGGGTATTATTTTGGAGGGGGAATTCAATTCAATGCAATTCAATTCAAAAAACTTTATTTGTCCCCAAGGAGCAATTGAAATCACATAAAGCAGTAAAATACACAGTAAACATACTGTATATAAATGCACATTATAAACAAGTATGTGCAAGGGGAATGTAGCCAAGCAGGCAAGGCATGCAGAAAGTGTCTGGATACCAAAGTTCTAGGCCATTTCCTTGCTTAGTGTGGAAGGCAAGATGTTTTCTTGAGGTTTGTGCTAATGTCACACAGAGTATTCCTCTTGAGAAATTCATATGAAGACTCTACAGTGCAGAAAACACATCAGGCTGTTTTGAGCACACAGGAACGGTGACCATGTTGTTCCATGTGATAAAGGACAATCCAAGGAATCTGTCAGGGTGTGTTTGATAATGTACAGTGGTCCAGTGAAGATAAAATCATAGAAGTTTTCCCATGAGAAGAATATGCCTGTCATCAGTTGCTAGGTGGGGCCCCTGTCCAGTTCACACATTTGAGCCTTCATGGATGATGTGACAGTCGCATCAACATTAGTGATAGAGAATGGCTGGCTTCGATATGAACCTGATAGGCTTATGACATAGGCAAGAATGATGTTCAAGCCAGACATATCCAAGTTCCTGGTCCTGAGGAAGAGGAGAGTGGAAGACAAGTGCATCTTGGAAGGAGTCCTTCTTCCATCAGTGTCAGAGAAGCCTATGAAAAGCCTAGGGAAAATCTTGATGCTACCCTGAAAGACAAGGCAGTGGGACAGACAACACACAAGGAACTGAAGACCTGGCTGTCAGCATTGGGCACATGAGGTCTTCAAGAAATTTTGAAGACATGAATTTAACAACCCAATAAGTTCACAGCCATTGTGGATATATGAAGTTGTTTTTCCATCATGGAGGAATTTGGATGAAATATCATTCAGTTTCTTTGCAGATGGATGGGCCTGACATGGAGCCTTAGCAGTATTGCCCTTTATGGGCACTAAAATGAGCTGCAACTTCTGGCCTGCCTCAGGAGACGACAGTCAGAGGACCCAGGAAGGTGTTACTCTGCAGAGACCCAAAAGATAACAGCCTCAGGCACAGGCACAGGAAGCAGTTATTCAGACAGAAGCAAGGGTAAGACACTGTCTTGGTAAGACCCATGCCTTGGGAGCTAGCAGAAGTAAACAGAAGACACAAGAAGGGCATCACTCAGGAAAGATTTGTTTTTTTAACATACGACTCTGAAAAGCAAGTTGTGCTGCTGGATTTTACAATCCCCTGGGAATACCAGATGGATGAGGTATGTGAGTCCAAGAAGATGAAATGCTTGACCCATTTTGAGACAATCAAAGTGGGCTGTAGAAATTCTTCAGGAAAATTCTACGCTGAGCTTTCAGACACCTTGGAATCAGAGGGATGAAGGATGGATTAGCCACTAGATCCAAAAGTGAGGCTACAGAAAAAGCCTGAGGGTGGCTGTGAATCAAGAGGGCAGATTCATGATGAAGGGTTGCAGAGACACAAGATTGAGACTGACCACTCCCGACTGAGTCACCCAATGGAGGGTTTGTGATCACCTGAGACCCAAAACACTGTAATACACTGGGACCATCACGGTTATGCTGTTTGTCTGCATTTGTGAAATCTCTGTTGAAATGTTCCATGACTTTAACAGAGATTCAAAATATTACTTTACTTTTACTTAAAATTTCTCCTAGACTTTTTTTTTATGGTTATACATTTAATAATACAACTACAGGACAAAATCTTAAAAAGAGATGAAATATTTTTTTTGTATATAGACTTTTATGGAACAACAACAAACAGAAGGTTTGTTTTAAGGCTTATAGAAAGAAAAGCAGACAATAATCATAGTACCTTCATCTGGAAAGGCCCTCATGCAAAAACTGGAAAGTACTGGGTCTGACGTCAGTCTTATTGACTACACATAAAAAATAAAAATGTTAGACACATGACAATTAATTAATACTTATAGAGCCTGATGTGCGCTGCAAACATTGAAAGTGACAACAATAAGATTAAGATTTTTCTTGATTGTGGCACCAAGTCAGTTTAACCAACACCAAAGACACTAAAACAAATATAACAGGGATAACAAAATTTTTCAACATGTTCTTATGCACACACATTCTCATTATTTGTCTTAGTCTTCTTCTTTATGAGAAAATTGCAAGCATTTACCTGAGAGAGTTGAGGTAAACTTTTGTGTCCTGAGCCGGGAGTTTGTGTACTTTGTTTCACATTGGATTTCCTCACAAAGTGCTCACTCTCTGTGGTCTCACTTCTGAGCTTGTTTTTTTCTGAAAGAGTAGTCACTAAAAACACAAGAACATAAATACATTAATATAAATAATGATGAAGTCAGTGTTCTATACCATATTATCAGTGACATGCGGTCAGGGGAGGCTGTGCCTCACCTGTCATCATAAAAGAAAAATACGGAAAAGGTAAGAAATAAATTAAATGGTGACAGTATATTTATCAATGATGTGAATTAAATAGTTATTTTTCATTTAACATCAACAATTTTACATTATTTTTATTCAAAATTTTCACATTTACCACTGAAATACTGATTAGAGACCTGCGGTGAGGCTCGCTGTGCTGGCATGCTATACAATGAGACTGTTAGCCATCTCTCCATATGTTGCTATTAAAATGCTCAAACACGTTTGCTCCATGAACTAAATTTCCATTTATAAATAAACATAACATATAAAAAAACATGAAGGTAACAACATGACAAGTTTTTTTTAATCAAATGTGCTTACTTGTGTGTTACAGTTTGTATGAATAAATAATTCTGCTATGAGACTTTAAAAATGACCCATGCTTAAATGCTTATTAAGTGGTGAATAAGCTACAGTATAGGTTCATATGTTTGTAAATATCTTCATCTGATTTATGATGAAGTCCTCACCACACGTCACTGCATGTTATAAAATTTCCATGAAAGAACAATATAAAAACAATGACATTTCCTAAAATTCATGAGTGATGAAATGATGAACAATTGCCTTCAATTGTGGTCTCTTGGGAATTTAATCTAATTCCCCTTGACTGCAAATTTCAAAGTGGCCGACACAAATATGCATCTATCATCAATGTGATAGTCCAAGAGAATAGCTGCAGATAAAAGAACAGACTCATAGGCTCTTGTGGACTGTAATTTTATGTTAAGGATTAAGCATTAAAGGGGTAAATAAACATCCCTCTTACCAGTACTACAGGATTAATTTTAAATTTGGGAGCAAAAGCTGTAAAATAGCATGGACTGACACGTCTCTGTGCACACAAGCGATTTAAGTTTTGTGAGCGGCTGTCAGCCAAAAGACTGTATACATTACCGTCCTTGGTGGATAAAACGCTGCGGACATCTTTCCAGAGGAGTGATATTTCCTCATCTGTGGGAGTGCGATCTAAATGGAGTCCATTTTTAAAGTAAACCATTCTGCTTCCCCTTGTGCAGCTCTGTGTTTCCTGATGGGCTAAACTGGAATTACCCTTTGTGTTGCTCCCTGAAACAGTTTTGATGACATTATTCGTGTCCTGTGAAAACAAATCTTCAGAATTTTTTTTGTACACAGCCTGATCTAAATCCAGAGCTTGTTCAGAGTTGACATTTGAATGATATGGAAACTTAGTGATGTTGGTTGTCCTTCCATCCACCAGTTCCTTGTTTGGAGGTGGGCGTGGGGCTTTTAACTTCCCATGTGTTTTTGCAATCTGATTCATCTCAGTGGCAGACACAGGTCGTAAAATAGTGCCTCTTCTGGTACGTAATAAAACAGGACCTGGTCCAACTCTGGCAAAACACTCTCTTTGAGGGACCTTGAGGTCATCAGTCCTATTGCTGCTGCATGGCAACTTGACCTCTTCTACTCGTTCCTGGGGCAAATTTACTTGAATCCCAACATCTGCTGTTGTCTGTTTTGTAATGTGATTACCAGTGTCATGTACAGGTTTGGAAGCGTGTGAGACTGTAGTGAGACTTTGCTGGTGGCCATCTAAGTTGTTACTTGACTGACAAAGATGAGAAGACATGTAATTCATCTGTTGTGTCATGTCCTGTTTTCTGTCCTCATTGTCCTCATGTTCTTCATCAAACCAACGTAATTTCTTTTTATAAGTGTTGGTGCTTTCTAACCCTTTGGGTTTTTCTTTGGTTATTTCAACACTATCCCTGATTGTTAAAGCTACTTGTTCTGGAAACATGAAATGTTCTGAACCATACACACACATGTGCGATCCTGACATATGTTGGGATTGCTGTTTAAGGATTCCTTTCACAAATCTGACATGAAGTATAGAATGAATTGGGCCCACTGAAACAGGCAGTTTTTGTACTGGTACATCCTTTTCAGGACACTTAGGAATATCTGCTTGAATGTTGTACAAGTATGTATGTTGCTGTGATTCTATATTATTGGACTGCTCAGTTTGGAGCTCTGTTGAAACTGTATAGCAAGGGCGTTCTTGTGATGCTATATTAATGGACTTTTCTGTTGTTATCTCTGTTGAAACCTCATGACATGCATGTTGCTGTGATACTGTATTAACCAAGCTCTCAATTTTAAGCTCCAAATTCAAATCCTTATTGAGATTGTTTATGGAATCACTTAGAGCTTTCTGTCTGGACATTTGCTCAACAGCTTTAAACTCCCAAGAGGCTTTAGAAGTGTGCAGGTCATTGTTAGTCGATTCAGAGTCCTCCTGCATTTTCTGCTCATGTAGTTTGCTTGATCGGGTTAAGTTATCACCATGCAGCATCTTGTCTGAGAAAGAAGTTAGATCTGTTGTTGGACACAAATCACTTTGCTTGTTCTGCTCCAAGGATAGAAACGGCTTCTCTAAGCCAAGCAGGAATGATGAATGGAAGGACTGCAGATTTTCTCTGGTGGGGTTAGGGTCCTCATACTCCAAACTGTCAGTACTTGAAATGCTGTCAGAATCACTGGACAAAAATAGGGTGTTGCCCTGAAATAAAGGAAGCAAATGCTTATTAGAAAAACAATAATAGAGTTTACATTCCAAATCTATGGGTAGAATTCAGCTCCAAACTAAGAATAAATGTTTTTTGGTAGAGAAGAGTGATTATGGTTTTTTTTTTTTTTTTTGGGCTTAAGTTTATGTATCTCTAATATCTGAACATGTTATTGCTTATTTCAAGAAAGTCTGACTTCTCTTCAATATCTTTTTAAGGTGGGAAGTAAATATGAAGCATGAGAAAATATTTAATATTAAAAATAATAATAAGTCCATAATAGTAAGCCCTGCAGTCAGGTTTTAGAACAGGTGATATACCAGAGAAGAGTAATCGTTACTCAGAAGACTTACAGAATCGATGGTGTGTGTGTGTGTGTGTGTCAACATGTGTATGTATGAGTCACAAAACCTTATAATATCAAGCACCTTTATACAACAAAGTTTATGTATTCATGTTTGTAAAAAAATTTTTAACAACTTAATCAAGAATCATTTGTGAGAATGTCACATAAACATAGTATTTATGGATATTCCAATACATAATCCATATACCTGTGGTCTGTAATCCAGTTTATCTTGCTTATCTTGTGACTTCTCGGTTTGTTGACAGTGATTGAAGGAAGTCGTGCTTTGCTCTGGAATCGGTTTGCTGGAAATCTCCACAGCAGAACGTGTTTGGCGGTGAGAGACCTTAGAGGGAGGCTTGGCGGAAGGAGTGTGGCTTCTTTAAAGGAAATAAATCAATAAATAAATGCAATTTCTGACTTATACAGCTATTTAAAAAAAATAAAATCTACAATTATCAACATAATTATTAAAAAATGTTCATTTAAATTGTGAGTGTTCGACTAGACCATTGACAAGACTGTTTTTGTAAATTATAATAATATAATTGTTAATGAATTTTACCTGCTAATGTTAGAGTTGCTGGACAGGAAAAATGACTGCCGTTTTGTTGAACCCAATTTACCTTGAATATGATTGAGTGCATCTTCAATATCTGGGACATTTTTTCTAAAATCTAAAAACACCGTAAAACAGAAGATATAAAGTGAAATGCAAAAAGACTGCTGTATGTTATGTCCATAAAGCATGTGTAAAACAATGATTAACCTTGTCGATATCTCTGAGAGGGGGGAAGATGGGCTCTTTGGAAGCGCTCAGTCGCATCCTGTATTTGCTGTCTGCGTTGCAGCAGGATGTTCTCCCTCATCTGTTTCTGCTGCATGTTCCACTCAGTTTGTCTTTCCTCTAAAGCCCTGAGCCCAGAACAACAGTATTCACTGTTACTTTTCTTGTTGCTGTTGCTTTTGCACAAGCAGGCACATAAGTCAAGCTTGATGAGGTATCAACACAATAACAAGAGTTTTATTTATCCTGCGAAATTTTAAAATTTTATGTATTGTGACAATCTTACACTACCTTTATGACAGCAAAACTACAAAACTTATCTTTGACATCCGACCTAAAGCTACCTCCTCTTTTTTGAATAATAACAACACCTGATAACTATGAAACAAAAAGTGAAAGAATCCTAATTAAATTAACTGTGGTTATTAATTACAGTCTGAATTTGTAACTTAAATAAAAGCGTCATTATTTGATCATTAAAAGTGACCTCCTGCGTCTGTTGGTTTCCATTGTCATTATACGAACTCGGGCTCTGGATAACTTCTGCTCTTCAGACAAACGCCTTCTCTCATCTTCAAGGCCTCTCTCATCTGTCAGCCTTGAATTTCTGGAAGTGAGCAGCTAAGTCAAGCAGTCGTAAAGTAGTCTTCGATTTACACAGAAAGACATTTTTATATATATATATATATATATATATATATATATATATATATATATATATATATATATATAACCTCGTTCATTATACACAAGCTTTTACAATACAATATTAATGTACTTTTATAGGATACGAGTATTTAAAGAAGTTGTCTTGAAGAACTTTCATCCTATTAGGCTGATTTCGGTGCCGCCGCGCAGACATGCAGGTTCAGCTCCGAGCAAACCCGCTAGCAGGAGTTCTAACAGCGTCCGTGGTCCTTCAAACGTGGCTCGTTCAATCCACAAAATCCCGGTCGGATGCTCACTTTCAAGATCTGAGAACAGTGGTGTTCGTGAAATCTGTTGTTACGTCATTGTAATACTCATCAGCGTTTGTTGGGGTCCAGCGTAACCTTGAAAAGAGATAACAGGTCTCACAGTTCCTATAGCAACCACTGACGCGGTTCATCAACAAGGTACCGTGTTGACAGTTTCAGCCCTGTCCAGCAGGGGGCTCTCACGGGGTCAAGGCTTCACATGCATCAGAGAGAGGGAGAGAGAAAGAGGGGGAGAGAGAGAGAGAGAGAGAGAGAGAGAGAGAGAGAGAGAGAGAGAGAGAGAGAGAGAGGTGAAAGAGAGAAAGATTGATTTGATTGATTTTTAGCGTCACGTTTATTCATAAAAGTCAAATTGCAAAATAATCACGTTGACACAAAATCCAAAAGAGATTCACCTAAAGAGGATTTTCAATAATACTGTGTTTTCTGAACAAAGAAACATCTAACCTTTTAACATGTATCAAACTAAAACAAAATAGACAAAATTAAGAAACAAAACAATTATCCGTTCTCCACAATCATCTCTTCTACAATCATGTCTTTTACTTTTTTGCTTAGTTTTTCAATGTATAAAACTATTGGTCTGTAAAATCTGGGAAGGGTTCTAACAAGTGGGTGTTTTTTCTTATTAATTCTATTTGTTACTTCTGTTTATTCTCTTTTCTTGTATAAATTTATATGTTTAGTACTTCATTTATTTATTTTTGTTCTGTACTATGCACTCTATTAATGTAAGTAGGGAATTCATATTAATGGAGAAGTGAAGAAGGGGTAGGATTAAATAAGTTTATGCTTCATCCTACTCCTTTTCGGACATGATTTGTGTATTGTTATTATTATTTTTGTCTTGATTATTGTTGTTATTCTGCACATGTTGGAAATAAGGCATTCATTCAATCATATTTTCTTTTACAGCCTCTTTCAAACTGTTGTCATTTTCGTTCTCGAAGCTACTTGTATCAGGTGTCTCAGGTGTTTCTTTACCAATTGTCTTCGCTTTATTCATTCGTGTGTGTTTTTACTTTTAAGAGCTATCTTTAATAATTCCTTGTCTATCACAATATCATCCTCCTCCTCCTCCTTCCCCAGGAGAGACTCTACCACCCTGGCAGCTGTCTCTCTGGCCCCTTCAGCCTTCACCAAATCAGTCTGTCCATCCTTTGTGCTGTTATCCGTGTCCTGCGTGCTATTCTGTGGCTCCGGGTTGAAGAGAGAGAGAAGAAGAGAGAGAGCGAGAGAGCAGGAGGAGGAGCAGTGTTATTATGTTCAGAATATATATTAGTTTAATATTTTCTCAGTGAGTTTGAGGATTTCTGAGTTGAAGTTACCACATCTAGCTCAACTCCCCTCTTCCGCTCCTCATCAACCACCTGTATGACTAATGATGTCGATGATGAAAAAGAACTGTCTCTATATAACCTTTTACAGCCCTGTGTAGGCTGTGAATTATACTACCATTGACCACAAGTTATAAATAAACAGAGATGGACAGAGTACTTGACCCCAGCACTTGAGTAAGAGTACAAATACTTCTGGTCAAAATTTACTCCGCTACAAGTAAGAGTACCCCAGTCAATACATTACTTGAGTAAGAGTGCTTTTAAATGTACGTAAGTATTCAAGAGTAAATGCTTTTAAATGTACTTAAAGTAAGAGTAAATTCCTTTTTTTTTATATCTTTGATGAGAATGGACCTGACGGAATTACTGTCATTTTACAATTTTATATATATAGTACCTTGTATCTCTTGTTTCAGAGAAAACTCTTTGAAACCACCTGCACTGATGTGCTTGCCTGTAGAACCATTATGTTATACTGTACCAAGCCTTCCCCAACATCTATAAAAATGGAAATAAAATTAATGGGATCATCAAAGAGGACGATGATGTCATTTTCACATTTTATTAAAAAATTCCCCCCTTCCATACACACACAAGACCAAATGGAGCCATACAGGTCCAACCAACTCGTTTAACTGGGGGCCAACTGGACCCCTAGAGGACACCCTGGTGGACTACTGGTGAGAACCACTGCTTTACAACAAACTAAAGCTCTGCCTTCAACAACTCAATGTTTACAGGAAGGACATATCCCAGGACCACAATATTTCTCTCCCCCCACCTACCTGTCTGTCTGTCTGCCCCCCCCCCCAATCTGTGTGTCTCCCCCTGCCCCCCAGTCTGTGTGCCTCTGTGGCCCTGTGTCCACCAGTCCCTGTCAGTCTGTAAAATTAAGTGACCAGAGGTCTCTAGGTGTGACTTTTGTCAGTTTTTCTTCGACAAACACAATAAGCATTTGAAAAAGTACTTTATCTTGTCTGAGTCCGCGTTGTCCTTTTTCACTTCTACAAACTCGAACATATCTTTAAGATGAGGCCATGGGTTTTCTTCCTCCGCCTCATAAAACTCCGGCTCATCATGTTCATCAGATTCAGCGGAGACTTCTTCGACAGTCGCCATTGCCACCGCGGTCTTGTTTTGAGCTGATTGGGTAGGAGATGACGTATTTCCGGTTTTACGTAAATCCCAGTTGAGAACGTGTACTGTGATAGGTTTCCTTCTTTGACGAACACTACGTGTGGCCAATTGCATTTTAGGGGGGGAGGGGGCAAAAGACAACAACAAAAAACAACAACAGGCAAACCTAAAAGTAACGAGTATTCATGAGCCTTCTTAGAAATTAACTCCAGTAAGAGTAGAAATCTTTGCCTTGGAAATATATTCAAGTAAGAGTAATGAGTATGAAAGAATTCTAGTATTTGAGTAAAGATCCTCAGAATCTGTACTTAAGTACAGTACTTAAGTAAATTTACTCTGTTACTGTCCACCCCTGTAAATAAATAGTTATCTGAATACTTCAATCTTGCTTTTTGTTCCAGCATGACTTTTAAAATAGAGCTCTGACTTCACTTTTATTTGTGTAGTCATGAAGAAGAAGAAATTTGATGTATTGATTCCCTCAGTGAAATTATTTTTCCCCAGTCTTTGACATGCATGTATGTCAAAGACTGCGAAGAACAGACACACACACACACACACACACACACACACACACACACACACACACGCACACACACACACACACACACACACACACACACACACACACGGGGCCTGTAAGCATGCAATATATACAGTGTGGCAAGCAGCTCCGCCTTCGTGTGTGTGTGTGTGTGTGTGTGTGTGTGTGGTGCCTTGCTCAGGGGCACCTTTGCAATGATCAGGAGGTGAGCTGGCACCTCCCACTGTTTTGGTCTACATGGGTCTCGAACCAGCCACCCTCCCCAGCCCAAGACTTAGTGGACTAAGCTACTGCTATTTGAAATTGTTTTTAGCATAAGGCTTTCCAGTTTTTATCACGGGGTTCTTTTCACATTAGATGAAGATGTGCCGTTCATTTTTACATCTCACTGCACTGTGTGTTAAGAGGATTTTGGAAAAGCTGCTTTCAAGAGATTATTTATTCTGTCCTTCCCAACAGGCGCCACTTCATCAAATTGATTTTCAGTTTCACCATATATAATGTTAGTGGGTCTACGATCACCTCCACTGCTCCACTCTATGGTCCAACCATTAAGGTCAACGCAGCACTGGAGTTCTTTAATATTTACAAAATGCTTCTAGAGCTTAATGCTCTAGAAATATTAATTTACAAATAAATGGTTAATCTGCAAGTTAGAAGCCAATTGATAATAAACCACACAGTAAAAGCTTCTGGGAATCACTCATAGGCGCCGAGAGGCAGCATCGTCAGCATCAGGAGCCAAGGTGGGAGGAGAGAGACTCACGAAGGTGATCAACGAGCTGTCATTAGTCGGACACAACTGAGGGAGTTGCAGATTGCCGGCATTTACAGTATAGTCGCTCTGGCTTGTGAAGAAGATAAAGTGAAGATACATCCGAACATTCGTCTTCTGATCAGAGGGGTGAGTAGATGGACCTTTTAGTGTATCAGTAGAATGTATAGTGTGAAAAATATATTGAAGATGGCATTCCGCTCACTTTTCACAGTATAAGAGTGACCTTGTGATCTCTTGTTTCTCCTATTTTGACACCCTTTGTCTCATCTTGCTTTCATGTGAAAAACATTTTTTTTTCTAATATTGGAAATGCTGAGTAAATCTTTCTGTCATCATGCAGTATGTCAGGTAATGATGTTATTGCCATTTTTGTCTGTCATGTCAAAGCAATGTAAGTTAAAATTTCATGTAGCAACATTGCCCATAAAGCAAAAAAAAAAAAGGACAAAAAACAAACAATACAAAAAAAGTTAATAAAAACCTCGATCAAGGGTTTTTTAAAGTCATATTGATAATCAAAATATTTTCAGAATTTCCCAGTCTGAAAAAGAAACATGGCACCATATTAATTTGGTCTGGGTGAATGTTGACTAAATTAATGATGAATAGCTTGATGAATTTATAATTCAGTATATATACTGTTCATGATCATAATGGTGTTCACTTAGGTAAAATCTTATTAACACTAATTATGATTGATATACAAGTTGTTATCATCTATTATAATCTGTGTTCAAGCAATTTGTTCTGAGATAACCACATTGTTGTAATGTAATTACTGAGCAGAAGGTACACATGCTCATTTTACAATGGCACAAAATATAATTACACTTATAAACATATTCACTGTCATTTGTACTGTGGTCAGAGTATAACAAAGTGCATAATGCCCCAATTTAAACAGTAAATTAAAGTTTACTACTGGACTAACTATCAACTGTGACTAATATCATTCAATAATAGCCTTGAAGGCAAAATAAGACCGTCCCACTATAAGAGAGAGAAGTGAACAGACAGCTCCAGGTCATGGAGAGAAGGCGAGCAGATGATGAGTTTGTGGGTGGTGTCACACATGCGGTGAAATTTAGAAATTAGGTGAGACAAGCTGTCCATTGCACCCTTTCGCCCAGTCAATTCTTAGGTCACTGCTGGGTTATTATAGTTTTCCATAATGCAGTAGAAAAAGAAAGGTGTTTTTTTAATCTGATTATGCAGACTCCTACTACTGGTGTGCCTGTTTTGTGATATATTCATGGTAAATTTTTTGGATATTTCATTAACACAGAGATTCAGCCATATGATGATCCAGTTATCATCTCAAATGTTTATATCTTTTTTAAGGAGAACTCATGGCCAAACCACGGACAAGAGCTTTCCAGGCTGCCAGCTACCTGTCTCATGCTCGGTCTTCCTCCTGTCTTTCCATGACAGAGGAGCTTTTCTTAGACGCTGCAGAATATGGCAACATTCTTGAGGTGAGGCGGTTGCTTGAGGAAGTCCGGGAGCTTAATATCAACTGCGTGAACTACATGGGCCAGAATGCATTGCAGCTAGCAGTTGCTAATGAGCATTTAGAGGTTACTAGGCTTCTACTCAGTCAGAACAACCTCGCTAGAATAGGAGACACGTTGCTTTTAGCCATAAGTAAAGGCTACATTCGCATTGTGGAGGAGATACTGAGCCACCAGGCCTTTGCAGATGGTCAGAGGCTGACCAATAGTCCCAGACAGGCGGGGACACGTGATGACTTCTTTGCCTATGATGAAGATGGCACACGCTTCTCTCAAGACATCACTCCCATCATCCTGGCTTCTCAGTGCCATGAGTATGAAATTGTACATACACTTTTGATGAAGGGGGCCCGAATAGAACGGCCCCATGACTACTTCTGTCAGTGTAGGATCTGCAATGAACAACAGAGACAGGACTCATTTAGTCATTCACAATCTCGAATCAATGCGTATAAAGGACTCGCCAGTCCAGCATATCTGTCCCTCTCCAATGAAGACCCAGTGATGGCGGCTCTGGAGCTGGGCAATGAGCTTGCGGTTCTGGCAAACATTGAGAAGGAGTTCAAGGTACAGTATAGATTTTATAGAGATTTATTTGTTTACATTGATTTGAGTGTCTGACAGTTTTCTTTATGTTGATTCAAAATAGTAAAGAATAATGAAGACTAATGGTCGTCAGATGATGCCTTTGTCTATTTCAGAATGATTATAAGAAGCTGTCCATGCAGTGTAAAGACTTTGTGGTGGGACTTTTGGATTTGTGTCGAAACACAGAGGAAGTAAAAGCCATATTAAGTGGGGATACTGAATCATGTCAAAGCTCTGAAATGCTCAGCCAGCAAAACCTGATCAGGTTAAAACTTGCAATCAAATATGAAGTCAAAAAGGTAAGCATATTGAGAAACAGATTACTACTCAGGAGAAGAATTGACTCTTGTAATATTTGTCTTCTTTCTCTGTGTCATTCTGTTTCTTTCATATGCCGTATGGTCACACACACACGCACGCACGCACACACGCACACACACACACACACACACACATACACACAAATACACACACATGAACGCACACACACACTGGAGCAGTTCGTGGCACATCCAAACTGCCAGCAGCAGCTCCTCTCCATTTGGTACGAGAATGTGTCTGGACTACGTCAGCAAACCACAGCCGTTAAAGTCCTTCTTGTCCTTGGTGTAACAGTGGGGTTGCCGGTTCTATCCCTGATGTACTGGATTGCACCATCAAGTAAGGTTGGTTTCTGAATATGTTATGTTTAACTAACTATTCTAAGTTTGCTGTCTTGATAATTTCAGGAAGCAGTTCAACCACTTTTAGCAATGATAAAAATGAGACCAATATAGAACTTACATTTTATATCTCTGCTGTGTTGATCCATGTCTTCAAGGTTTTGATTTTGGCCAGTGTTGCAAATACATCAGCTACATTAACTTTAAGATGACAATATGACAGGCTGTGCAGCTTTAGAGGAATTCGCTAACAGCACTAATGTTTTGTATGCATCCAACTGCCCATTGCTATATAGATGGCAGTTTGGTGTTGAGGTTTAAATTTTGATGTCATTCTATATATAACAATTTTACAGATACATTGTACTATACACTAATTTTGATGTTTTAATCTGTTTGCAATCCCATGATTTATGACAGCTAGGGAAACTCATGCGTGGGCCGTTCCTGAAGTTTGTGGCCCATGCTGCTTCTTTCATGGTGTTTCTGTGCCTACTGGTCCTGAACGCAGCAGACCGGTTTGCTGGAACGTCACTGCTGCCTAACATGACTATCCATGACCGCCCTTCAAAACTGTTTCGAATGACGACCACTCCCTTCACCTGGATGGAGATTCTCATCATATCTTGGGTCATAGGTCATGAGTCAAACCCTTCCACCCTGTCATAATGTCAATATATTCCTCTATCTCTCTTGTTTTTCTATGTTTAAGCTAAACTCCTACACTTTGACAGTAACAACTGTCAATGGGAGTGTGAAACTTGTACTTGTGCACCAACATGCTCACGACATGTAGTAAATTATTGTAGTATTAGTACTGTATTAAGTATTTTACACTTTCAGTTTGTTACAGCAACATTAAGTCCTATTTAATTTAGTGCTCTTAATTATTGTTCACACATGTTAAAATCATATCAGTGTTTTATGTGTTTTACTGTTTGTTTTTCCAACAGGTAAGATTGGGAAAGAATGTAAAGATATTTGGTCACAGGACCTCCGGGAGTACATATCAGAACCCTGGAACCTTCTTGACTTTAGTATCTTGGCTATATTTGTGACGTCTTTCGTTGCTAGATTAATGGCTTTCTGGCATGCATATTCTGCCCAATGCTATATGGACAGGCACCATGCTGACCTGTCCAATGGGACCTTGCCCTCTGACATACAGTATTTTCAACTGGGTAAGTGTAGCCCAAACAATACCAAAGTATTGACATATGATTTAGTTGCAATTTTATTGTCATTCAAAGTCATAATAAAAAATCCCAAAACAATACTTGATATTTGAAGGGCAGTTTACACTTGTTTATTTTCAGCTCGAATGAACTGGATGCCTTCAGACCCGCAACTTATTTCTGAAGGCCTCTATGCAATTGCAGTCGTGCTGAGTTTCTCTCGTATTGCATATGTTCTCCCTGCCAATGAGAGCTTTGGGCCTTTGCAGATCTCACTGGGGAGGACAGTAAAAGACATCTTTAAGTTCATGGTGATTTTTATAACCGTTTTTGTGGCTTTCATGGTGGGAATGTTCAATCTCTACTCATACTACCTCGGAGCAAAACACAACAATGCTTTTACAACGTAAGTGCTGGATATGCTACTCTAAAAACACAGTTTGCCTGAATTTTGTTAAAAAAATAGTTAAGAGTGCACCAGTTTTGCCTTCAGATACAATTTCTGTTAAATGCATACAAAGTTATTTTGATATAATGATTACACTATGCTACTTTAATTGCTGTTTTTCCATTCCTCTAGGCTTGAAGAGAGTTTTAAAACACTATTTTGGGCAATCTTTGGCTTATCAGAAGTGAAATCAGTTGTCCTTAACATTGACCATAAATTCATTGAGAATATTGGCTATATTCTGTATGGGGTATACAACATCATCATGGTGATTGTCTTGCTGAATATGCTCATTGCCATGTTCAACAGCTCCTTTCAAGAAATTGAGGTATGTAGTAACGATTCACATTTTAATGCAATAATATGCAGTTGCTGCTTTTATACTAACATTGATGATGATGATGATGACTATTTGGTAGTGAGATAATAGTTGTTGTTTTTTTTCTGAATAAATTAATTTGGAAAAATAGACAATTTACTGCTGATTGAATTTGTACATTTTGTTTTCTTTCATTTAGACAATGATACCACGCAGCTGTGATTTTTTTAAAAGAGATGTTAGCAGGGAAAGGAATTTGAATGACTTGTTTTTCCTATAAATATTACTTTGTTGCACTTTAAATGCAGGATGATGCTGATGTTGAGTGGAAGTTTGCCAGAGCCAAGCTTTGGTTCTCATACTTCGAGCATGGTGGAACACTGCCTGTGCCCTTCAACCTCTTACCCAGCCTCACATCTCTCATTTCCCTAATACTGGGGATAAAGGCCTTTCTCTGGAATGAACCAGGAAGGAAAAACAAAGAAAATTCAAATGATGATGAGGAGATAAATAAGGTGAGGCATCATATGCAGAAACCTGTGATATTTCAAGAAATTAAATTACCACATTATTGTCTCGAATGTGAAATTACAGCAATTGGCGCGTCTTCGATACTGGTGTACAGCGCCCTCGTGTGTCATAATTTAAAATAGCAGGGGTAAGGTTTTCCCTGAGAAGAATGTTTTAATGTAATTTGATAAAAATTTTAAATACGTATATAAATTTCAATATTTGTTTCTATTCTTAGTTGAGACAGCAGGAAGATTTGACTGTGGAAGCATCGCTGTGTCCAAGCCATCACCAAGTAAAGCAACTTTTAGTGTCAATTAACTATTAAGAAAATCTGGGTTAACAGTGTGTTGTCTATTCTGGTTTTGGTTTTATAAAAACAACAAGAATATAAATAATGCAATGTTAATAAGTATTCTTTGCGTGTTATAAATAAAGAACAAATAATGGTGCTTCAAAAAAGGTTCCTCTAATTAAAAACAAATATCTAAAATTGGTAGTGCGTCAAATCCTGTTGTGATGCCTTTTAGTTCAAATTGGCCACTGCCCTACTTAAAGCTTAACTGACTGTTTATCTGTAAATCATTGCATCAGAATAAGACTTTTATCTTGCATTCCTTGATACAGAAGATAATGAGTCGTCTCACCAAAAGATACATTTTGAAATCACAGAGAGACAAAGACAATGGTGAAGTGAATGAAGGTGAGTATACCAAGGTTTTTAGAATACAGTGCTTTTCATATTAGTCACTGAATTGTGAAACCTGATATAAGTGTGTTTTTTTTATTGCCCCACAGGTGAACTCAAAGAGATCAAAAGGGACATCTCCAGTCTTCGCTATGAACTGCTGGAAAGGGGATACCAGGACATTGATACACTGACAAAACTCATTAGGCAATTGGGAAAAGTTATGCACACTCAGCAGAAATAAAAATTATCAGACAATTTTTTTCAAGAATGTAAAAGATAGAGGTGTATTAACTGGACACAGTTCATGCTTTTCTTTAATGGACACCGGAAAGGGCCTCAGTCAAAGACTTGAATTCACAATTTTGAAATTCTTAAAAGCTTAAAAGGTAAACGTCCTGCATTTTTAATTGGAAAAAATGATAACATTGCTGATTCCCCTTATTGTGACTGTATAAACCTATTTATATCGTCATTACCCTTTCCTGCTACACAGACTGTAGTGGTGCACATCACTGTACTGATGTGCACCACTGACTGCTAATATATGATGATGCTTATAAACCAGCTGTTAGGGTTTCATTTCAAGAAGTTTTATCTTTATATCTTGAACAGAACAGCAATCTGGATGAAATACATTTGACTTTATACATGGCAGGTTAATAAGTAAGATATAACATAAAAATAACATAAAATTATTGGCGACATTACCCTGAGTACTGTCTGTGAATCTCAAGCTATGTGATAGTTTTTTATGTACCTGTAGAAATATTTATAACTACAGCTAAATTTCTTCACAGGACATTAACATCAATTCTTAAATGTAATGAATAATTAAATGTGGACCACAAAGATCTATGTTTAATGCATATCATTAAATGCTTATTTCCATCTCATGCACCTCAGAGGCTTAATGGACTGTTTAAACCATTGCAGCAGATGCTCTCATACTCTTATGGTTGCCGTGAAGCAAGACAAATGCCTGAGAACAGTCCGACCTGTCACGGAGACAAACAGTTCACCTCCACCTACAGCCAGAGTAAAACCACCAGTTTTTAGCTGTCACATCTCCAAACAGAGCTAACAAGAGCTATTTTTACCATGGAAATCTACAAGAAGGACATAGTAGTTATTCCAACACTGATAAAATAACAACAACATTGTTGTGTAACACCAACATCATGAAGACTAGTGTCATGGTTTTATAGCCGCATGCCTACAATATTGAAAAAAAATATTAAACAATACCAGAAGGCGATGTTACATAGATATTTAAAATGTGTGTGATTTCTATGGTTGGCTGTGGCTTAGATGGGAGAGTGGGTCAAATTCCACTCCATCCCACTCATTCTCTGTTGCTTTCTTGGGTAAGGCACACACTGGTGTATGAACGTGGATGTGTGAACATCAGGTCATCATGAAAATGTTCTCAACGGACCTACTGACCTAACCGGTTAAATAAAGGTTAAAAAAACATAAACTTTGAGTTTGATTTCCATTTTAAACTTTGTGTAAAAAATAGGTCATTGCAGGATTCATCAGTGACATCATGAAGATAAATTGCAAATTGGTTATCTAAGAATTATGTAGGCCACTTTGTGGAACTTCCTGATATCAAATAGATGACGCAGGAGAGAGGTCCAAGGCTCTTGAGGGCATCATAACTACATGCATCAGCAACATTCACACTTGAGTGATTAACTAGAAGAGTAAACTATCTCTGTTATTTATTTTGGATGACTGAAATATAAATTAGATAGATGGAAACAAGGTGAGGGTTTCATGACACAGTTTCCTTCCTAAAAGAAAGAACCGCCATACAGAAGAAGAAGATACACAGGTAAACAGTCTTCAATTTTATCAAATATTTCTTGTGTTTAGGCAGCTACATGGCAAATAATGAGCATTTAGACATTTAAACAGCCTTAATTATGCAAATATGTAAACATTGCAAAATATCTTAATTAAAGGGTTATATTCTGAGGAGCACAAAACTAAAGAAAACTATAATTGCTTTTGTGTCATTACAGACTTTAGATAGATAGATAGATAGATAGATAGATAGATAGATAGATAGATAGATAGATAGATAGATAGATAGATAGATAGATAGATAGATAGATAGATAGATAGATAGATAGATAGATAGATAGATAGATAGATAGATAGATAGATAGATATGACTTCCACAAATGTGTAGCCCTGTCGTTCCTCGTTTGTGAGCAGCAGGGTGGAGACTAACGACCCTTGAAATTGAAGTGATTCATTGTTCATTCTCATTGGCTGCTGATGTTGCGGTAGTTGTGATGTAATGATCGACTTGTCATGTACATTTGTCCACTCTGCTTTGACTCTCATCATCCGCACTAGAATTTGGATACTTAGTCTGAATGTGGACAGTTTTTTTTGGGAGCTGCGTGATCAGACATGACAGCCTTGAAAAGAAATACGAAATATTTGTGTAAACGTAAAACGCATGTCCCGTTGTCCTCATCAAAGGCTGAAAATTGAAGAAGAAAAAAAACTTTTTTGAGCAACTTTTAAGTTGAATGGAACCAACTTCTGTGAAAGAAAGTCCAAGTCACAGCCTTGCACGACGAGGAGGAGGACTACAGCGGAGTCTTTGAACCACGAATCACTCCGCCGTCCACGCCAGGGCGCACTCCACTCTTGTGCGCGCATCGCGGCTCAGAAAATGGAAAATAAAACAAACGAAAGGATGAGCACCATCAGTACTTCAATCGCCGATTCCACCGATACAAGACTAAATGGAATGACTGGAGCTGGGTATAGCAATACGAAATGTAACGACTCTCAAACTTTAATTTGCGTATCCTCTGCCCTGCGTAATTTTGGAAACGGCGGCACGGTGACCCACGATCTAAATACAGGCGATGACGCCACAGTTTTCAAACAATGCAACATACTCGATGGTTCACTTGTTGCTAAGCACTTTTATGACCGGAGCAGTGAGTATCTCAAGTGCAACAGTGTGCCATGGGAAGAGTTTGCAAGTGTTCAGGGGACGAATGTGGCATCATCTGAAAGTTTGCCTGACGGAAGTTTGAACCTTTCCACGACAACCGGAGACTTCAAGTTCATCAAGGATGAAAAAGAGCCTTCTGTAATCATGGACACTACCTGTCCAAACTTTGATTCATCATCGGAGATACCCACTATTGAGACCAGCTGTGAAACCAACAGAAAGCAGCAACTGGGACTTAGTAACGGGGAATCCACAAGCTTCACGGCCGCCACGGCGGTTCCTCGACCCGCGATGGAGGGATCTCCAAACTTTTTGATCGACCCTAACCATTCAGAGCATTTGCCAACATTCAGCCAGGTGCGGACTGACTCCAGGTGTGGCATGTCGGGGATGACTGCCATCAACTTTGATGCAAACAGACATACAGCAAACCAGTTGATGCCCTACAAGAATGAAGTTCCCCGTTGGCCGACGCAGACACCTCCGGCGGAGCCTCAGTACTGGTGCCAGTCTGCAGGGGCGACCGAGGGCGCTTTTACGCACAGCAGCTATGATGGAGTTCAGAGCCAGGCTTTGGCACAGAGGAACCCATCGCCCTTCTCCAATTTCCCTGGGTAATTATTCTTTGTCACAATGTTTGATGCAAAAACAAAACAAAAATGGTTTCAGACATAAACTCTGAATTATGTATTCTGATGTGATCGTTAGAAGATGGGGTATTGTGAAAACCTTGCCAGAGCATATAGTTGTGAAGATTTATCATTCTTAATCAAGGCCTACCTGTTTGAATCACATGGACAGTTTGAGTCTGACCAAGTGGAAAAATAATTAATTCATAGTAATCTGTCTCTCTGTAATCTGTTCCTTCTGACTGAAGTGATCGAGAACATCCAGTTCTACTTAATCTAGTTTTTGCTTTGACAGATTGGTCTAAACAGTCATATGACGATGTTATTTAGGACATGATGAGTAAGCTTCTTCACTTCAAAATATGTTATTCTCAGTCAATGCATGTATTTTCTTTATTTTAGTATGCCACCTCAGAGAATGTGTATAATCTGTGGAGATGAGGCATCTGGTTGCCACTATGGAGTCTTAACTTGTGGGAGTTGTAAAGTCTTTTTTAAAAGAGCAGTCGAAGGTGAGTGAAAAATCTCTGACCGACTTTTGGATATGTGAAGTTTTGGTTAATGATGGTTAGTCTTCCAGACAGATGACCTAAATGATAAAAAAAATTAAATTAAAAATACTAAATTTGGGATTACAGACTGTACCTGACTAATAATCTCTAATATCAGCTATCACAGGTCTCGATAGCTGAAGGGGAGTTACCACATCAAATCTGATTGACCTTCTATGGTAGTTGTTAAAGGTCATTAGTAACAGTATCACATTGACCAATGTTCACTGTGTTCTTCATCTTGAACTTGTTTTTCTTGTTATCTTGTAACGAGATACATGAGAGCCACTATGTCTCATCATGGCCGTGTCACTGTGTCCTCACAGCTTTCCCTCTATTTTTTTCTTTAGATTTCCTCAGTGTTGGTTAAGTGTGCAAGGAGTAGCCATGTCAATAGCTGAGAGCCATTTTTCCTCCTCATTATTTTTTTTATATATTTATTTATTTGACAGTGACAAAGCAGTCAAACATAGTGACAAGCTTGCAGCTGATGCTATGCATATACATCGATTTTATAGCTAGTGCTAATTCTTAACTCCAGTCCCTGGTTGGGCCAACATATGTTCCCCCTCCTACCTAAATATATAGAATCAAGCAGTGTTAAAATTGTGTGAATTTTTGGTACTCTTTCACTCAACAGGCCATCATAGCTATCTCTGTGCTGGTCGAAATGACTGCATTGTGGACAAAATCCGGAGGAAAAATTGCCCCGCATGCCGCCTTCGAAAGTGCTATCAAGCGGGAATGATGCTTGGAGGTACCATCTGGCTGGATTTCTCTTTGTGATTGATATAACATGACACTAATGCACACATTGAAATGATCAGCATCACCAGCAAAAATAGGTTTCAAATGTTGAGATCAAAAGACTTCAATGAATTAAGGTATAAGAAGCCCCTTTGTTGAACTGTTTCAGTTGTCATCAAATGTAACTAGGCTTTGTGTTCATGTCACAGGAAGGAAGCTGAAGCGTTTTGGGGCCTTGAAAGCTCTAGGTTTGGCCCCGTCCATGATGTTCCAATCCCACTTGGCCATGTCCAGTGACAATCAAGCCTTGACCTCCGTGTCTTGCATCCCAGGCATTCGTGAGGTGCAACTCTCCCAGCAGATCCTCAGTATGCTGGAAAATATTGAACCAGAGGTTGTGTACGCAGGTTATGACAACAACCAGCCTGATGTTCCTCATCTGCTGCTTAACAGTCTCAACAGGCTGTGTGAGAAACAGCTGCTGTGGATTGTGAAATGGTCCAAGTCTCTGCCAGGTAATGGGTCTGTGCCATTTCTCAGGGTCACATTAGTCCCTATGGTGATCAACCGTTACGACTGCCTGAGATAGTGTTTTCTGACATGACATAGACATCATCTGTCAAGGGAAATGTTAAAAATAAATAAGATTTAGAAATCAATCTTGCCTTATTTGTTGAGCCACATTTTTTAAGCGGAAATCAAATATGATCCATCACTGCATATATATTTTAAAAAAACACTGCAGAAAAAGTCTATTAACAATGGTTTCTAATATAGGGTTGCATTTTCTTTCAAAGGGTTTCGTAATCTTCACATTACTGATCAGATGACCCTCATCCAGTATTCGTGGATGAACCTGATGGTGTTCTCTCTTGGGTGGCGCTCCTTTCAAAATGTCACCAGTGAATATTTATATTTTGCACCTGATCTGATTCTTAGTCAGTAAGTGACATCACCCTGAAAAAAACAGACAGACTTAAATTCGGAATGATTCATAATTAACTAATGGAATATCATGGAATATCAGCCATTTACTATTTTTGTTTCCCAGGGAACAAATGAGGAGATCTCCGATTTATGACCTCTGCCTTGCCATACAGTTCATCCCTCAAGAGTTTGCAAATCTTCAAGTTAGCCGGGAGGAGTTTCTCTGCATGAAAGCTATAATATTACTCAATACAGGTAAAATAAGACTTCCTGAATCGTGCATCAAGATGACTCTCTTTAAACTTATGGTGGCCTTTTTAAAATTAACCTCAGTTTGCAAGCAGAGATGTGAAGCTTTGACGACCAGCTACTTGCACATTGCAATAAAGGGAGTGCTGGACAGGGTGACTGGACCCTGACAGGAAGCATGTTACCGTATCAAGTCTTAAGTTTTACATTGACTGAAAAACATGGTTTTAACCATTGATGATTGCACTTTTGCTATAGTGTATTTGTTACATTTTTATAAAATGCAATAACTGAACTACAATTCACAGTACATAATGTATAGGAAATAATATAGTTTGAATTTATAAGTGTCCTGTGTGCTCTATAGTGCCTCTTGAGGGACTCAAAAGTCAGGGAGCATTTGAAGAGATGAGACAAAACTACATCCGGGAGCTGACCAAGGCTATCCACATGAAGGAGAAGGGTTTGGTGGCCAGCTCACAGCGGTTCTACCACCTCACCAAAATAATGGATGCTATGCACGATGTAAGTGCCTTCATGTATCCCAGAATGACATTAATTCATGCTTTTATTTGAGTGTTGTAATGAATACCCTAGCAAACATGAATATCTCTTTTGCTGACAGATAGTGAAGAAGGTCAACCTTTTCTGTCTGAGCACCTTCATCCAGGCAGATGCCATGAAAGTGGAGTTTCCAGAGATGATGTCAGAGGTTATTGCCTCCCAACTGCCCAAGGTCTTGGCAGGCATGGTGAGGCCCCTGTTATTCCATACCAAGTGATGATACCAACAAAACTATCAGCCATCTCCACAGAGACATCTCATGACTGGATTATTGACCTTTCATTTTCTGGATATTTCATAGCCTTTGTTTCTGCAGTTAGTCATCTATACTTTGTCAAATGGTTATTTAGATGTTAATGAACTGAAAGAGAATGAACATATTCCTTCAAAACAGTCCATAGATTTTTAATTCGGAGGCATCAATAAAACTCCTCTGTATTATTCTGGTGCATCCACCTTTTCCATCTATACAGTTTGTGTACAAATGGCCCCTTTGTAGTAGATAAAGGAAACAGTATGTTTTGAGAGCAACTAAGGATGCAGATTTATTTTTTTTTGAGGCAAATGCAAAAAAACCCCAAAACAAACAAACATTTTTAAAAAAATCAGTATGTTTCATCCACTTTTATTATCTTACAATGAAATATGCCACTAATGCTCATGAAGTGATTTTAGGAAAAGCAGTTGAGTGACTCATTGTAGGAGGAGAAACCTTTACGATAAGTAGATTTAATTAATCTTATGAAAAGTCACGATGGTCTTGGGTGAATTAGAACTGAGTGATTCATCTTCACATTCCATCAAATGTTATTTTCATGATACAAAGTTTTTTTTTTTCACTTCTAAATCTTTAACAAAATATAAAATAGACATCAATGCAATCTAAAAAAAATGTAATAAACATGGAGTGCGTTAGTTCATTTGAAAACAGAAAGCATAAATAAACCAGCCTAAATAAACCATGTTCAGGATCTTCTGTATCCGCATACTGAAATGTATAAAACACACTTTTTTTTCATACTTGCACTAGTATGAACCCACTTTAACTAGTTTTTATATTTTGGCCTGCACTGTTAAAAGGAAAGTATATGATTTTTGCCAATCAACAAAACATACTGTATATAGCATGGCATCATGGAAATGATCAGCTTTCATTGACAGTGAGAACTGTGAATACTAAAAAACTATGTGCACAGCTCAGATACATAGAAAACCTGAAATAAAAAGAATCTTAAGCAAAAATGTTATGAAATGTACTACAAACACACGATATGTAAGTGAAAAGAAAGGAACCCAAATCATAAAAGAGAAATACGTACCCCTAGTCCTCTATTTGTTTTCCCGTGGTCATTGAGATTTGTCAGTGTTTCCTTTGATTTTTTGATATTCTTTTCGTATATTGATATTGGAAATGAGAGGTTGTTTTGATTTTTTGAAACTGTAACTGAAAAAGTCTTTCTTCTGGACTGCACTGGTTCCATTACGCCATAAGTAGACAAGCAACAGTGGACGACAGTTATTGTTTCACCCTACCTTAAATTACATGATAGTAGGTTTCCTAAGACATTTTAGCCTGAGGCAAAGCAACACTAATGAGAAGATTAGAAATCCTACATTTACTAATATCTCTTAAAAAAAAATTGTCTTGAGTAACCCCGAATCGACCTCAGACAACTGTATTGTACCCTTGATTCTACTTTAAATATATTCTCACTGGTCATATGTTTTGCCTATCATAGTTTGAGTTTCTTGCTTCGGTGAACACAAGTTAAACTCAATAAAAGTGACAAAGAATGTGGACCACAGGTTTGATAAATCACAGTATTTATTTATATAAATGTTTATGAACTTTCATGATATATTATATGATTGCAACAAGCTTGTCTTATAAAACAAGAATGCAAAATGTTACATATTTAAGATTTGGATATAATTTCTGTAAGATGCTTCTAAAAACTCACTTGGAAAGGGAGTATTAGTATTATTCCAGCATCTATGTTCAAGGTCAGTCTTAAAGATGCAAACGGAAAAGAACATCCTGATCTTGTTAAGTGCAGGCTCTCAGATACCTTCCCACATACACGTAAGGGTATCATAGAAAGTCTTACTTGTGGGAATTTATCAGTTTCTTGATAACTGAGGAACGAAAGAGTCGTTGATTGCTTTCTTTCTGATCTTTCATTTGAAAGGATTTCTGAAGTTATTTGACAGTTTTGAACTTTGTACTTCTGAAATTCTGTGACAATAATATAAAATGAATTATTAAATGACATTGCTTGTACACCAGTGTACCAGTGACTACAGTACCACAAGTCAAAACTTGAAAGCTCCACCTCATGAACATAATGTGATATAAAAAAATTATTTTATATGTTTTAAGTGATAAGTTACAGTAATAAAGAGTTATGAGGTGTATTTTTTTTGATCAGCTACTACGTGATTCAGTACAGTACCAAAGGTTAACCAGAAAGTGCACTGCAGCAGTGGGCAATTTCAGTCAAAATGCTATGATCACAGGCCATAAATACAAAAGTTAAGGTGCAAGCCCTTTATACTGTCAACTTTGTTCTAATAGATTAGATTACTATAACTATTTCAAATCACAGTTTTTCTATTACAGTTGCTACAAAGAACCTACATGTTGCATTAAAACAAAAGTATGTTAATATAATATGATATAATAGAATGGATAAAATATAATGTATAACTCTGAGAATAAATCTTGTCGAATGGGGTGCAGTTGATTTAATTATGTGGGATTGCATTGGAATTGAAAGCATTAATGTAAGTGTGTTTGTCTATAATGTCATATCTGTCTATAATGTCATGCCTGTTTCATTTCAACAGCTGAATCTGTGCAGATTCACAACATTTCACAGTTCACAGAAAAGGAGGCATGTTTTCAGACTCTGAAGTTTGGCAATGTTAAATTAGTTACTGTATTTGTCGATATCTGCTAAGACTATATAAAATGCAGGCCAGCTGTTATCAGCTATCAGCAGAAACGGCAAGAATCACGGTTATTTTCCCGTGGATGCCATGAAAAAGATGCAATATGTACCAGCCTGTTATCGGAGTTAGAGGAAGATTACATAATTTTCTGGGATTAAACCTGTTCTTCCTTCATATGTTGCCTGGAGCCAGCCTGGTTCAACAGAAGGGTAAACTACAAGACAAAAAGGGAGATTAAAAAAAGGATGAGAGAATTAGTGTTTTGATTTTGTGTAACATTAAGAGAACCACTTTTCCCATTATCGTTCACAACTTCCCCAAAATAAATAAAAAATTATGAAAGAAACATATATTAAGAAGAAACATAAATAGTTGAGGTTAACTCTGGGTCAGACTCCTCGTTAAAGGAAGGCAATGTACTGGTACAGAGTACTTTAAAACATAAAAGTACAAACAACAGTAATCATTGTAACAGCTATAAAATTGATCAGTTACAACAATATCGCAGATATGCTGAACAAAGCTGCAGAGAGCACAGTTAATATTGAAAGCAATAAAAGCACTGCCTGCCGGTAAGTGGTAGGGAGCGATTGTTGACGTTTTTGTGCTTGGCTTCTGGCTCTGCTTGTTGTGTTAACAGAGAACAGGCACTGGTGCCTTCCATCACTAGGTTACAGTGACCTCTCTGCTCTGGTTGAGGGCCAAGTCATCATGGAAAAGGCAAGAGGCAATAAAATATCCAAGGGCTGTTTAGATTTTGGCATTGTAACTGGTGATGTCACACTAAGAGCAAAGTATATTATGCTTCCACGAAACATCCAAGCTGCCAAAACACAGCAGATTGTCTGTGTACATTGTCCAGTAATCTTATATAATGAGGTATACGTGCCCTAGTGAGATTTTATACAAGTAATTCTCTGATGAAGCACACAAAAGTGTTTGTTTTTTTCTGTCTCTGCTTACCATTTGAGAACTGCGCCCCCTGGGGGAAGCTAAGCTCATGGCTGTGCTCTGCCTCACATGAATACATTGCTTTGGCATCTCTATGAAGACAACAAAAGAAGGCAATGTAGAGATAAGTTGGGAGGAAATGCAGGTGGTTAATAATTAGGTACAAATGCAGTGCATGGTGTCATTTTTTACAGCACCTTCCGAGTGGGACAGACTGGGAGGGAGAGAGATTTTCAAAAAGCAATGCTCTGGCAGCAACCCTGGAACAAGATGAAAAACAAGGGAATAGTTCACTTGACTGACTGATAAGATAAATATAACTGACAAGAGAAGGGGAGATTTGAAAGATGATGTAAGAATAATATGCCAAGTGATCAAGTTATCATAGTAAATAATGTATTTTGATATGTCTACGACAATTAAATCAGCTGTTGTATCTTAGAGAGAAATTCTAGCCTAAATATAAATCTAATCAAGTCTGTCCAATTTCTCTCAGCACTGCCAACATTCCTCATTGTTTAGAAGGAGGTGAAGGCATGATGACATAATATGGGAGGTTTCCTTCCTCCAGCCGACGTGAGCTTCAGCATGGTACGGACTTGAATTAAATTATGTAAAAAGACTGTCTTTTTCCCTGCATTTAACGACAGCAGTGTCAAGGGGACAACACAGCCTAGAACAAACTGAGTGGGTGCTATACAAGGAAACTACTTCGGAGACTATGTGACTAGCTTCTCAGACATGACAAGTCAAACAATCCATTCGTACTGAGAGAATGAGTGCAGACTGCTACTGGGTCACATCAACCCCAGAGCAAGCACAGCGTAATTAAAGCCAGATCTCCCACCAGAAAGGAAAAGGCATAAATCTCCAAGCACATACTCATCTGAGCTTAGAAACCTCGCAATAATCAGAGCGCAAAAGAGAGGGCTTAGGAGGGAGATTTTCCATTTGTGTATAGTACAGCAATATAAGATATATATTTTTCCACAGTAAAGGTAATGTTCCACTGTCCATTGCTTTAGCTTAACAAATATCCAACTATAATTATGTTTTTGTTCACTAGTTGTTTCAGTACAATGAATAAAATAGAGCTGGTAGGGGTCAACCTAGAATAATGAAGTCACATGTACTGTCAGTCTATACTCTGTATGTAAACCATAATCTTGAATATATCTGTGAATTCAAACAACTTAATTTTACTTACAGTGCTACTATAAAATGTATAAAATTCTGAATTTGAAATGTATGTTTAAATGTATGGAATTTGTTAGCACAAGAAATCAAATTTACATGTAAAACTTTAGAACATCAAAATGCAACAAGGGAACAGACTGGAGGATGAGACAAAATAATGAAAGGGAGTTGGCATATTATGGTAGAATCTCAATATAAATCTTACTATGACCAGAGGTGCGCATATTTTTTCTGGTCTGCTGAGTACAAACAAGGTAGTTATAATAAATAACACGTGACATTTTTAAGATAGGCATGTACAGTAGGTTGAAGTCAACGTCAACATTGTCAACAGTGAAAGAGAAGGGAAAGCAGCAGGTCAGCAGATGTGACACCGTAATGAATTAGCATTTTAAAACACATTACACTGATCCAGGTCTTTGGTATCCATTGCTGGATGAGGCATCCATCCTGCGGTGTAACACTTGTTTTGGTGGAAGGTCTGGGTGTTCAGTGGGCCTTAGGTTCTCTCTAGGCTCATGTAGGGACAGACTTTGGACAGATCCTGAGCAGCTACTTTGGCCTTTGGAGGAGAAAAGAAATAACTACTCTTTTTTCTAAATAACATACTGACACTACAGTCTGATTTTCTATTTTTCTGTGTGCCTTACATATTATGTTTAAGTCAATAATTGGCTGTGCATCTCATTATGTATTAAGTATTAAGTCCAGGAGGGACACCTTACTACAATAAACTTCTGTGTGAACTTTTGTCCTGAACAAGACATTTTTCTTTCTACTTAATTACTGCAAGGGAAACAAAAATAATCATCTCATGAAAGAGAGCACTTGCATTACCTGATAATAATCCTACCTCCAGATATATGCAGTGACTTCAGAGAGGGAGCAGGTGAGAGGTTCAGAAGTGCTGATCTGTGGGCAGTGTGACTGTGGGGGGCTTTCGGGGGAGCAGGAGGCAGCTTAGGTATGACAGTGACTGAGGACAGGCTAAGACCATCCTCTGAGTCGCCATCTGTACGCCTCGGGTCTTCCCTGGAGCTGGACTCTGGGCTGCTAATACATACAGCACTTTTTGGGCTGCTCAAAAGCCATGATGGTGTTTGTTGCATGAGGAAATTGTCCTTGACCTGAGTAGAGAAAGTTGTTTTGGAGGAGTTGTTCTGCTCAGAAGAGTGAGAGGACAAGGACTCCATGCTGCCCATGGGGGTACTGCTTAGGCTGCTGCTAAAAGTGTCACCTATACAGGGACCAGAGAAAAGGCATACAAGGCACTCATTAAAACCTGCTGAAGGGATTTTGGCTTTAAAAGAGCTGAAAAATGTCTTGAGACAGATGCACAGATGTCTAATAAATATTAAAAAGCGAACATCAGGTTATGAGGTAACGTAGTGTGATGACCTACGGTGATAATTATTGCTTTGGTACTCACTTTCAGCATCCGCCAGACACAGCGTCGGGGTGTAGAGGCTTCGGGGCTTTCTGTGCCCTGTGGACAGACATATGGCACGACTCCTGCGAGAGCCGGGCCGGCTTTGGGGTTGAGGCAGAGGCACATTGGGATCTGGTGGCTGGTGAAAGATCTGGATGGTCCAGAATAAATTACAATATGCAACACAAACACATACACCCCCCCCCCCCACACACACACAAAACAATATATTGTGCATTATTATTATTATCATTATCATCATCATCATCATCATCATCATCATCATCATCAAGAAAGTTACACTTGAAATGTATTATAAGTTGCTCAGTTGCCAGTGTTTAAGATGGAAGTAAGGTAAGAATCAAAATGCTCATATTGCTAAAGTAAAATGCCCTCAACAGTCAAAAAGAAATCACCTTGATGAAGTTCTCGATAAGTATTTCAACCACAATGTTCTGGAACTTTATGTTCAACATGGCAGCCACAGTCTCCTCTTGTGACCGCATCAATGTGGGTCCAAAGATGACCCCCAGGTTGGAAATTGTCATAAGGTTGAACTGACTTTGTTTGGAAACCCTGCAGGTGAAAGACATGGCTATAAAGTATATGCTTTTTAATACCAGGATTACTTCTCAGGCTGGTTGTATATTCTGCCTGTACAAAGATTTGCCCCCAGCTTGAAGATGACATGGAAAAATTTGTGAGACGGACCAGCTGCTTTGGTGTGAGTACACCGGTGTGTATAGTCAGATTTTTAGGACTCCAGGCTGAGCAGTCAATACATCATTGTTGACAGAGCAAGACAGTGTGCCTGGCCATACAAACACGTGTATAAGAATAGAAACACATTAAAAAATAATAACGACAACAACAATGATAATAATACGAACAACAACAAGAAGAGAGTCTAATTAGCAGATGGCACATTGCATGTTGCAAACCACTGTCTAAGTACAGTGAGTTACACAAATAAGTAGAGCTAATGCTGACAACACAACTAGAAATACACTATCATTTGCATTCTGCAGGCTATTATGAAGCATATATGGAAATGGACACACAAGTTCAGTCTTCATATGGCAGTTTTCAAAAAGTCTCTGTCTTATTCCTCAGTTTCTCACTTTGTCAGGTCTGCCAGTCACCCCCAGCCGGTCATCTGGCCTCGTGGTGGCTACCAGATAATTTTGACATCTCCCAGGGCTATCAGATTGAGTTCACTCAACCTCATGTTAGGTTTGTTACAGGCTAATAGTGGAGAAATATGATGTCGTGATCTGGCCTTTCTCCCAAAGGCTTTCTCACATTCTCAATAAAACATTCTCCATCTCTCCCCAATAGAAGAACAAGATCTGAGGAAAAAACGGCCCCTATTCTGCCAGGTTAGGGTGCTTTGTCAGAGATGTGAGCCACACATTCCATAGGGTTACTGACTAGCTCCTTATGTGGTGTAGACCACTATCTCATTCCAGGCAGTCCCACTGGTCAAACAAATAATTCAGCAAGTTGAGCTGCAGATACATTGTGCTTCCCAGCATGCTTTCACTCTGTCTATGGAGCTGTGACTTCCATTGCAATGTAAACGACACATTTCTGTCTGAGATCTGAACAGCTGTAACCTTTTAGGCTTGGCTTACATTGACCTGATTGTAACTGGCTGAATATGGTTGCATCCACCAAATCTGTTTTGTGCGCTACTCTAAAACATTTGTCCATTGCCCCAGACAACTGGTCTTCTGACCTATTGATTTGTGTCAAGGTGCCATAGTCTAGTGCCACAACAGCCTTACACCACTATGAATGCAGATTTCGGCATCTTGCGGGAGCCAATCAGACTCTGGGTGGCATCAAGCATACAGTCCTGTACATTGTCGGCATTAAAAGGGATTGGTACATTTTGTATATTGCTAGCCTGGACCTCTGTTGGACCTGTGATGATTTGACTATCAGAGATGTCTTACAGGAATCCTAGAGTGTGCCTGGAATATGAAACCATGAGGAGAGATAGTCTCAATATGACAGAACGTTGTTGATTACATTATGCAATTTCCTCCGGGATTAAATGCAATTTCCTCCGGGATTAATAAAGTATCTATCTATCTATCTATATGACTATCATTCTCAGAGTCAAGAAAGAACAACCACCTCAGATGTCCAGAATCAAATGTAAATCTAACAAATTCTGAGTATCAATGCAGACTGGCCTTATATTGGCAGTGTGAAGATGGAAGTGTTTGAAACATCATGCACATCATCACTGCAGTTGAATCCCTGCATGTATGGAATGAAGATAAATGGAGGGATAGCTTCTTTATTCAGAGAACAACAGTTACAACATAACCTACAGTTCCAATGCACCTATGAAAGCTCTTAATCATGAGCTGACAGTTTTATTCTTTACCAGATACTGACTGAGTTTTACAGGCATCTACAAATGTATTAAAGAGCCCCTGAAGTGTAAAGACAATTTAATCAGTCTATGCAATTTTTATCTCTTCTCATAGAGCTGTTCCTCTTCTAAGGCTGCAGTGTAACTGATTCATTACAGAAATACGTACGTGACAAGGTGTTTTATCAGCAGCTCCAGCATTTCCTTGTTCCTGTCAGGCAGCTTATGTACCAAAGCATGAACAGCACACACCCTGTAGTTCTGGTCATCCGATTCTACGGGAAGGCAAATGAAAATGAATAGGATCTGTAGGCTCACATACTTGGGCAGAGAGAAAACAGAGGAACTGAAGTTGTTTTTAATGCGTTATGTAGAAATAAGATAAGAACTAAGAATAAAGAAAGAAACAAATTTAAAATTAAAACAACTTTAACTTGCAATGGTGTGCAGGTCATGTAATAAACATGACATGAAAGCATTTTCTGAGATGAAAACTATTTAGTTGATTTAGTATTTGCTTGTTTGAAATGAAAACAATTTACATAATACCAATTTAAAAGTGACCACAGTAAATCAATTGTTACAGGGTTCTGAGTAAAATAAAATTCACCCATGTGCATCTCTGATTAAGTAGAACGTTTTCTTCATTTGACAGACGATTGAGTTTTATTAGTATGCATTGAACCTGAACATGCGATACAAACATTAGAATCTTTCTACCAAAACTGATTAGTTGGCAGCATAGTCATTATAAGTGTCAACAACTTTACATAACTTACTGGCAGCCAAGATAAAATCTTTGTGGAGTTTGAATGTCATTAGAGGCTCAGTGAGACATCTGGTGGATAAAAAAAACAAAACAGTGACTATTTATTTCCTGAACGAAACAGGCCCTTTGAATGCACTCTCCTGCTTCTGAGAGCCCTTGGCAGTGCTGTATGCTTAAATAACACCAGAGAGGTTTCAAAGATGCATCATGGAGGTAATGATGATTTCTGATAGCTAAAGATGCACAGCTGGTGGGGCAAGCTGACCTGAGGTAATTCTTCAGACCGCTGGTGATGGTTTTATTGTCCCATGTCTCTGGATCCAGGTCCATATCCACTGGAGCTTTGGAGGCTATTAGAAGCACGTTTTATTTTTAGAGCACCACAATGAGTAACTGCAAACTGATTAAAGAAACCAATACAACATGAAATGAGCTGACAGGATGCGTGAATGAGCATTAACATGCTGCCTGCGTTCTGGTGTCAGGAAAGTGAAATAAATGCAAGTGCACAAGAATACATGTGTCATGTGTCTCACAGAAGAGGAGATCAAGCAACAGGAAATCCTGAATTAATCAGACGTTTCCTGTTCAAACGTATGATATGCATGCAAATCAAATTACTTTTGGTCATCTAATAAGGAAATGACAAAGTAACAGGATATATGGCAGTTACAGTGTCAAACCACCAGGAGGACCTCTTTCCTCATTCTGCAGGGTTATTTTTTTTAATAAAGGTCTGTAAACATGTAGAATTTTCTCTCCAGATACAGATTTGATCATGTTTCTGTTTTTTTCTCTACTTACAAAACACTGTGGTCATCAGCTTCTGTACTTTGGAATTGACTCCTCCAATTCTGTATAGTCCCATTGCATTTATACCTGGGTGGCAATGGAAAAATAAAATGTATAGAAATGAACTGGAAGTAGGTGCAAAGATTTTATGTATAGTTAACATCTATTACGATGCCATATGTTGCTATTGTTATTCATATTCAGAACCAGGCTGCATACAAGTCATTAACAGATGAAAGATGAGAGAGTTAAAAGTCTCACCTCTCATCTCCACCAGGTCAATACATTTCCTTACAAAGTTAAAGCCCGCCTCATTAAGAAATGCTGTAAAACAAGATGATAACAGAGTTGACATGTCAATTGTAATTGGTTAACCACACAACGAGCAGGAATAATAAGGTCTCCCTTATGTTTCAGCTCTGACTAATACGATACAATCCCTACACTAGAAAGGCTTCATTATGTCAGCTCAGTGGGTCTATGCCAAGTAATCTTGCAAATGAATAGATATACAGTAGCTATGGGTAACAAAGTGTGTGTCTGACATGTGTGTAATGAGGATTTAATGAAGTGTTATAAAGGATATGTTTCAATGATGACAATGGTTCTGAAGGATTAAAGAAAAAGACACTTACTCTCTTCCTTTTTGCTTAAAATGGCAGGCAGGTTGTAAATCTAGAGAGAGTTCACAGGAAGCATTAGAAAGCTAAAAAAACACTTCAAAACTGAGCAAAAACCGAGAAAGAAGATCTTCATGCCATAGTTTTTTTTCACCGCGGAGTTTCTTTCCTTTAAGTGGACTGTTCTATTTTTAACACCAGCATATGATGAGGTCAGTTTCTTAAAAAGGCCTAGCCTGACCCCTCCAGAAGAGGGTGCCAATAATGACAAATAATCCAGTTTTGCAATGCTTGCTTGTCAAATAACCACAAACCATCCTTTCCAAACAGAAGCCAACACAAAAGGATTTTAAAAAACAACCACAAAGAGTTCCTCACCGGCTCCTTGCCATCCATGGCCTCCAGCCACAATCTTCTGTTGGACTCTGACAGTGCCTGCAGTGTCATAACGCCATGCCTGGAAAGATTTCAGAGGAAAGCTGGTCTCAGTCTGATCTCATTGCCTTAGGGGCCCCTGGACAGACCATGTTTACACTGGAAAAGACCACTATAAAAGGTCTAGTGTGACTAAAAAAGCTCATGTGCAAATGCTTGACTTTAAACTGTGCCCTTTTTTGTTCAGTGTTTCACATTTCACTTCCAATTACATGTTATGTAATTATGCTTAATAAAATAGATTTTTTTTCATACAACATGCACATTCCTCCATCTTAACCTCGATATACAGCAAAGCAGTTCCTGTGTCTCATGTGTCTAAACATTTTGTGTAGTAGTTTCAACATAAATGCACTAAATAAATAATAAAATTAAAATGACACAAATCATAACCCTGTAGTGATAGAGTGAGCAGGGAGCCATGTCATGTTACTTGAGCTGGGATTAAATTGAACCACATTAATTAATTTCTAATCTCACCTCACATGGTATCCAGGCATGCAGATCATTTTGGATTTATTTGAACAAGTTTTGTTATCTGTATTTGCGATAAAGCCTCCACCTCAATTAAGAGGTGAATATAGGGATGGGAATTATGGGGGAAAAAAATTGTGTCTGCTTTACTGATATTCTTACCAATAAGAACTACTTTTTGGTTTAGAACTGCTGTATGTATATCAGCTAGCTAGCACTAACTAGATTACCAACCAAATTTGTTCTGTGACGCTGTGTTTCACTAAAGGTGTCCTTATCCCTGCTACTGCTACCTGTGATTTACATGCCAAATTGCCTCAACCCTTTTGCCTCCATGCATATTCAGTCCACAACACCCAGTGCCCAGACTCATCAGGGTGCACACCACATAACTCCCAGATTTTCAACAATTCCTTCAATCAGACCATCACCACCATCACCACCACCCCTACCACCACCAGTGTTAAAATGCCATCACCAAAGGACATAATACTCTCATCTTTACACTGCACACAGCAGTAAAATCGGTATTTGTTCACTGAGATTGTGGTAAGGAGTAAAATTTCACAGCTTGATATCTCAAAATTTGGGCAAAACCAGAATTTAAAATACACAACTGTGTGGCTAAATATTTTTTTTGTATTTCTGTTCACTATGCCCTTAAGAATAAGGTTCCCACATTGATTAATTGTGGCTGGGCTGTAGCTGTAACAGAATTATTATTGTAATGAGGATGAATGAATGAGCTTGAAGCTGACTGGAGCTTGGACCACATTGTCCTTGTGGTCAGAACAAGCACCCTGGGGCATCACAGTTTATGATAAATGAGTTGTCCTGCAAATAAAGTACAGTTATTGTCCACGCTCAGCCATTCACCAAGGGTGTGCTGGCTCTGCTGGTGCTGTGCAACATTAAGGCACAGTAATGAGCTAACTCTATATTCTGTGATACACATCAAAAAAATGAGCTCACGTCAAGGTAATAATGTATGACTTGATCAATTCAGCCACTGTTAATCGGCGGGCAGTCAAGGTGAAGGTGTCAGCTCAGCAATTCCTTATCCTGGCCTACTGTACAACATTAAATATTGTTCAACTCTGAAGGTTCCCACATAGCTGACAGATTACAAGCTTCTACAAAAAGAATCATTAAATGAGAGAATAGAAATTAATATTAGAAGTGCAGGCACATGTAATAAACTTAAGAGTATATTTGTGTCCTTCAGCCCATATTGACCAAGAAACATCTGATTTAGTGAAGAGGTAAGAACTCAACAGTTTTTCATTAGTCTATAATTTGAGATTGGGTGAGGTGATTGGTAGCACACATGCAGCACATGCAACTGCTTTGAAAGGGCAGAACTGGTCAGTTCACATACCGGACTTTACAGAAAAACTGTAGTGGTCTGAAAAGAGTTCCACGATAGATGTCATTTCTACATTGACACGGACACAGAGAAAAGACGGAGTGGGTCCAAAAATGGAGTTATAATCGATGTGGTTATACAAAAAATAAGAGTGTGTGAGAGGACTAGGGGAACATGCAGAACAAAAAAAGATTTGAAAAGAATCTAACAATGTTAAACAAGGCATCTTTGAAGATAACAGTCAAACCCAAACACCTTTTACAATGCTCAGTATCTTGCATGGTTTAATTACAGTACCAGTGTCAGCTTAGTTGTACAAGAAAAAAGATGGTTTGAAAGACATACAGTTTTTGAAATATGACATGTTATATTTGTCTAGATTGTTTTCTTCCAATGTTCTTTCCTAACTATTGACAGGAAACAAATGTTGACATAGTGGTGGCACTAAATGTCACAAAATCCAAATGTTTTTAGTTCAGGTATGTCACAACACACTTTTGGGGAGGTGAGGATAATTCACACTGTCACAAACTGTACCTCTCCAGCACTTCAATATCGAAACAGAAACGCTTGTCGATGGAGTCGGTTTTCCTCCGGATGCAGGATTTGAGCTTGAACATCTCTGGCTGGTTCAGGACAAGACCATTCTATCAATTAACACATTGTACAATATCAACTGGAATGAATAGACAGGAATTCTTATCTACTTCAGATACTTCTATTTTTAATTCTTCAATTACAAGTTTTAAAAAATAAATTATATAGTGTTTCCTCTCAGTAAATGCATACACCTATGTAAAAATACTTAATCTGTATCTAAATCCTAATAGTCATTACTTTCTCTCATTTGCCCAAATGGTTACAAATAGCATGGACTTGTTCTGTTCCTTGTGAGTAAAACAAGAAACTACTATTCTTTAAAAGTCATTTTCTTTCATTTGAGTTATTTGTTTGTGGATTTATATATTTGAAGCATTTTGTCTGCCTAGAGTTAACAAATCTTTTATTAACTCAAAACTCTTGTTAGCTGAAAGGTTTTGTTGAGGTCTTTTTCCTTTTATTCACTCTGGTGTGAAACATTCTTGTAAACCTCAAGTGGGTTCTTTGTTTAACCCACACATATTATACTTTGTCAGTCAGTTCTAAGCTTTTATTATTTTTATGAGCGGAAAATAGAGTAGTATTTATACAAAATAAACCTTATCAAAAGCTAAAGAGAAAATTAAAGTAAAAACAAACTGCACTAACTAATCTGTAGCAAACTACGTACCTGTTTTGTGGCCGATTTGTTTTCAGTGTTACTCAAAGAGAAAATCTTGCTGCCTTTCTCATACGTGCAGTAGTGACGTGTCCAAGTGCATCCCAGAGGACCTAAGAAAGAAAAATCCATTAAAAGGAAAATGGTGGTTAGCCAATTTTTTTCCCTCTGAATTACACAGCTCCTGGAAGGACTTCTGAAAATCTATTTGCAATTAAACTGTAATAAATCAGAAGTTGTTTCTCACTGCTGATAAAAATTTGAAATCTTCCCTACTTGTATGAGAGAACATCAAAGAGAGTCAGTAAACAGGATGAGTTATAAGAGCTGGATCTTCTCTGCAGAAGCCTGGGAGAACTCAAGACATGTTTATGGTGATGGATGTAAAACGGTATTCTCTTGAGGTGGGGGTCATGGCGGCTGTGAGAGGGCCTGACTAGCCCTGCATCACATACTCACGTTTTTCCTGGACATACAGGAAGCCTTCCATCGTCCACTGGCCTGGTGGTTTATAATCCTGATCTGCAGACCTTATCCTCTTCATCAACTTCTCCACTTCCTGCTTGGTGCTCACAAAATTGTTTCGCGTCTACTCAGAAAATACATGATACAGGATGTTTTGTGTATGATGTTTCAAAACTACAATCATTTTGTCTATACTAAGGCCAAAATGAGGATATGAGAATACATGCAGACAAAATTATGTCAAAGAAAAAAGGACTATATAAAAACCTCTTATGAATGCAGAAGCATGACAACAACTGGATTAATTAATAACTAAGAAGTGGGCAAACCATTTGTTCATGAAAACACCACATCTTATTCAAATACATTAAATGCTTCATGGAAAAACATACTTGATGGAGGTGATCCAACATTTATTTAGTTTATAATATCTGGAGCCAAAGGGGCCAGAAAGAACCCTCCCTTCTAGAGTGCTGACAGACTAACCTTTTTCTGTTCTTTATTTTTGTATCTTAAAACCCTTTTATTTATCTCAGTTAACAGAGGATGAGCTTCATGTATTGAGGTTGCAGTTCCCTGGTGACCTGTAACCTTTTGTTGCATGTCCTCCCCCGCCGTCTCTTGCATTTCCTGTCTCCTCTTCAGCTGTTGCTAATACAATAAAAGCTGATAATACCCAAAAAATAACTTTAAAAGAATGAAAACATGAAGAGTGGGAATTGCCTGAGTAATGGCTACAATGTTTTGGGTCTAAGAGAAATTCGGGACCGTTAGGATGCAAGTGGTCAAGTCACAGTTATGGAAAGAGTGGCCATGATGACAGTTGCTATTTTATCCCCAACGTTTGTCTTGACACAACACCATTAAATGGCCTGAAGTAACTGTTTGCAATATAGCACACAGAAAATATTGATCCTCTGCACAGCGAAGTATCTCATCTAATAACACAGCTATCTATTTGTGAAAACTTGCTTGTTATGTATGAATATGATAAGATGCAGAATCTGATTATGTGGTTGGTTGCTATTGTGTACAACGTCTGCAATCTATAAGGTGCTAAGACTTACGTTCTGTAGGTTGAATTGGAGCTGTTGTTTGTACGGCTCAAATTCATGAGCCAGCTCATATCCTTCATGGTAGAACGTAAACAAACCCTGAAGAAAGGCCAGGAGCTGGAGAGGAACAATAAAGGGAATTTCTTCTTTTAATAAACAATACAAACAGTAAAAAAGGCACTCAATATCATGACACAATTATCATAATGTCTACAGTATGGAGAATCTTGTCCAACATTTTTTGACACACATAATAATATTTTTACATAAAAAGCACAAACACACTTTTGAGAATAAGGTGGAGATTGTGTAAACATGAAAGTTTGCTTGTTTGTCTTTTTGTGAGCAAGAAAGCTGAAGAAAAATTGCAGATGGATTTTGACCAAAAGGTGGACCTTAGGCTGAGGAAGAGTTGATGAATTTTATGTTGAATGGAAGATAAAATTCTCTATCAGTTTTTCAAAGTCAAGTCAAAGTCAGCTTTATTGTCATGTGTGCCGTATATACACGACATACAGCACAGACGACATCTTACACTGTATTCAGCAATGTAAGATGGGTCTTACAAATAATATACAGTGGTACCTCTACTTACGAAATTAATCGGTTCCGGAAGAAATGACGTAAGTAGAAAATTACGTAAGTAGACACGCGTTTTCCATGCAAATGTCCTAATCCGTTCCAAGCCCCCCAAAATTCAGACATAAATGTTTTATAAAGCATAAAAATGCATCAAAACATGCAACAAATACATGTTATGATTAGATTATTACACAATAAATGAGAGTTGTGCATATTGTAAAAAATAAAGAATAAATAATAAAAATGATGGTCATTTACCTTTTAACTGCTGTCCCCATTGTTTTTTGCCCTCTTTGGTTCATACGCTCCTATCTCACCATGCCGAACAACAGAGTGAATTCCAGTCCTCCTTTTGAACTTCTCCAACCACCCACGCGATGCCTTAAACTCCTTAAACTTCTTTTTGTTTTAATAACATGGCGATTGTAGATGCATTATTCTTTGGCGAGATCAACCAAACGCATGTCTTTTTCATGCTTTTCTATTATCTCTTGCTTCGTTTGTATGGACAAAAAACTATTTTCTTCGTCTTTACTTTTCCTCTTTTCTTCGTCACTTTCTTGGGGTCCATAGCGAATACTCAAAAAGTTAATATATTTACGTAAAACTATCAGAACACCTCACGGGTCGAGAGCCGAATGACGAGCATAAACACCGATCTAGCTCCACACAGAGGTCCCTCTTAGCCAATGGGATGCCAGGAAGATACTAGGTAATAGCCAATGGCAGAGCGGCTATGAGAATGTTGCGTTGAGGAACCTGTGGGAGCTGCGAGTATCAGCCAATACTGTATTTTTACCTTTTGTAAATCGAAATTTCTTTCGTAACTAGAGGTAATATTTTCCTGCTGAGAAATTTCGTAAGTAGAAAATTTCGTACGTAGAGACATTCGTAAGTAGAGGTACCACTGTAATAGAAAAATAGAAATATTGAGCCAAATCAACATAAAAACACCTAGGCATGGAAATCTTGTGTTATTCTCAAAGAGCGATGGATTCGATGTGTCTTATCAACAACTGGTGACGAGCTTCCGGTCATTAATGTTACATGAATTTGTAAATATTGTAAAATAATCAATTAAATAATCTGATGAAGTAAACGTATTTTCATGTTAGTACAACAGAGCTGCATAGATTGATTAATCAACTGAATGAAACTTAATTACCAGCAAAGATATTAATCAATCACCTATTTCAGTCATTTTTTGAGCAAAATGTCACATATTATATTAATTGTGAATTAATTGTGGATCTGTATCTGCTTAGAAAAACTGGAATGTGGAATTTCTATTTTTTTATCTTTAACTTTTTCTGACATTTCATGCAAGTGTTTTACAGTTTAATCTTGGAAATAATCAGTAATCATAAACTGCAGCCCCACAATACAGTCTGGCACAGAATATGAAGGGCAGAAAAGTAAAAATTTAACACAGCTGTAGCTCTCTGTGGTTGAGAGTTATTGATCCATTTTTGTATAACACAAACATCATTTACCTTTGTAGAGAAAAGTGGGAGCCTTCTTTGTTGCAGGAAAAACTGACCCATGGAGCGTGGAGAGTCCTACAAACTTGGAACTCCTTATTTAAATTCTAAGATGCTACCACCGATTGTATTTCTAGGCTTGTTATATGAAAAGTTCAAGGATGAACAACCTTTCCTGTGCTTAAATCAATCACCAGCCCCCATCACTTCTGTACTTAAGAGATTTACATTTCTGGCCTGAGTTCTGGGGTGCCTGCCAGTGAATGTAGATACATGTAATTAGAATATTTTCAAACTGCTCCCATCTCATATTCCCAGACATTTAACACATATAGACCTTGATGTTTCGTGGTGATTGCCCTGCTAAAGATATTAAACCTGTAAAGTGGGGACATTTATAAAGGGTTTGACTTCCAACTGTTTTGTCTGACAACAACTTTATCCAATCCACCCACTGCTTTCCCAAATGATTTGACTTTATGACAGAGAATTCACAAAGCAGGTGAATTTGGAGACACAGAATTATGCCTGTTTAGACTCAAAGATCACCAAACATTTAAAGTTAAAAGTACACATTTACACATTTGAGCATATACTTCTCATAACGCTCTAATTTAATGGAACAATCAAAGCCACTTGCCTCATTTTAAACAACCATTTACTCTCTGAGTACAGATATATGCAAAACTAATGTTTCTCTTACCGGCTCAACAAACTCAAATTTCTTTTTCTCTTGCACTTCTTGTATTTTGAAAACGTACTCAAGGGACGCGTCATAAAAGAGCTGTCTCTCCTTATCAATCTGCATGTCGGCCTGACAATGAAAAAACACACACACGGTTAGTGTTAATAACAAAGACAGGGGTTAAACTGGGAGAACACTATGTGGGACAGTTAATGCTTACATCACCACCTGGATACGGTGCTTAAAGAAGGGATGAGCAAAGAACAGTGCACAAACAATACATGTATTTTTAGAAGCTTGGCAGCAGACCATAAAACAGCATTATCCAAAGATATGTTGGGGATCAGAGAGTTGTTTTGGCTTTACCTCCTGCAGATATGTTTCCTTCTTTTTGGATGACAGGCTGAGGTGTCTCTCTAGTGTGGAGTAGTATTTCTCTGTTTCCTTATCAAATTTCTTCTTACCCTCCTAAAAAGGTTCATAAGACAAAAGAAAGACTTAAATGTCACCAACATGGTGTGTGCATTTCCAATGTGTGTGCATGTGTGTGTGTGTGTTTAACCTGCCACTAGGTGGAGGTCTAATAACATTTTCACATGGGATTTAAAGGTTCTGTCAAAAATAATGACTGATCATGAAAGTGGCCTGAGACTGTATAATTATAAGTGACAACATCTATATGGTCTATAAGAACCTAAAAAATGGCTTCAGAGAATATATGCTATAATTCTCACAGTTCCCCAGCAGTAGACATTTTCACAGCAACAATACTGTACATATCAATGTAAATCATCAATATCATTACATTCTTGGCACAGGACTGGCTGGATGCAGGTTACATTTGTCTTTCTTGTTATGCTCCACCTACAACAACAGATTTGAACAGTGTTCCAGGAGGCTTTGAGGAAGGGACAGGAAATGGTTTTCATGCCAGATGCCCATCCATAAAGCATACTGTATACACTCAGAGATTGAACATTTCACCCCCCCCCCCCCCAAAAAAAAAGATTCACTTCAACTTCATTAATCATACCCTCCCCAAAAAAGAGAATATGTCTCTGTGAAGGCATTTAAGTTCCTTGCATCCATCTGACCTTTGAATCAAGCTTTGTTGGTGGCAATGGATGTTGAGGAGGCAAAGTGTGAGGAAACAACCACTGTAACCAGATCCTGCTTGTTTGCTTGCATTCCCATGACCCTGAAATTTAGCAAGTCAAATCCAATAGCGACTGATGTGGCCTCAGTATCCCCCATGCAGTTAAACACTGGAGAAATTTACCACATAACATTGCCCTCCTACATGACTATTACTAGTACAGCACAAAAATCAATACATAATTTCATGTAGTAGTGTCTTTATTTCCATCTTTCCTGTCATGTCTGACCCAAGAATGATCTTTTCAGGATTGAGGAAGAAAATCAATTCTATATATGGCCACAATACGGAAACAAAAAGAAAATAAACAGACAGATAATAAAATGAATTCAAGAAATATTATATCACAGTGGCTGGAAATACATTTCTCTTAAGGATTGGGTGATTCTTGTAAGACAATCAAAGGGAGCTGACTGTTGGCCATTGTGACTACTGTTGACGTGAATTTTTTTTGTGAGCATGCAGAGAGACGAAGCCTTGGAGAAAATACCAAGAGTCCCACACATGCACAGGAGTGTATACACTGGGCACACACTAGAGATCACTTTAAATTAAGAGCTTTAGGATTAGTTGAGGCCCGCAGTCACAGCAGGAATCTCAAAGCACTGCTGACCAGTGTGAGTGTGCCAGAAATCTTCATGCAAAAACCTCCTCTTTGGTTAACTCTTCCACACTACTAAGGAGTGACTCAGAGCTGCAGTGAGTCTGTTAGGCACCGGCAGTCTGATTAAGTCACTGAAAGGATCCTGCATTGTTCCAATCCAGGCAGGGTGTGTATAAAGTGGTGTTACTGTAATGATAGCCAAACAGAAACAGGTGCTAGTAGTTGCCCATGTTGCAAGTGCCCTCCCACCTGACCCCTTCTGAAACATGTTTGTGCAGTCAGGGAGATTTCCATTGCAGACTCTCACAGACAAGGGGGAGCACTGCATGAAGAAAACTGAAGCCCAACATGTGGTGGCAGAGAACATGTGGATGAGGGCAGATATACACCCTGAAACAAATATGTTTCTGACACAAACTAAAGCCAGTGGGACATTAATCAGCTAGATGGAAATGGATAAACTCAGAGTGCCTCTTAAAACACAAGATCCGAACACTTGGGAAATTCTGACATCTGACTGCTTTGTTCACCCTCATGAATAAATAATACACAGGATGGCAATATGGTGATAGAAATCCTTCTGTTAGGGTATCAACTCATGTTGCTCTTAAAGAGTTTTGTTGTCAGATGCAGTATATATGACGTTGCTAAGTGCTAATAATGTAACGTTGCAGGTGGGGAGGTGTCAAGAAAAACTACAGGTAGTTTTTGGCTGGCTGTGCGTTTGCAATTTACTGATGAAGGGATGCTGAGAGCAGGCACAAAGATGGCACCATTCATGTTTGGAATATAACCAAATATTGCCTGCTTTGACATCAACCGTAATGAGCCTCAGGGCCATAACTCCTGAGCCTCTCATCACCATGGCAACAGATGTAAGCAGCAAAGAAGGTCAAAGTTGTCTATGTGGTATGCATATGGAGGAAAGAACCCCAGATACCCTGCACACCATCCATACTTCCACATCTGCCCAATGCCCCAGAATAACAGAAACATCAGTGGCCAGTGAGGCATTCTGTGAAAAATATATAGCTACATGTTCATAAATGGATTCTCGGAGCAGTGATGTGACAGGAACCACTCTGGAATATATCTTTATGAGCACATTAGAGAAAGCTAATTGGAGCCGGGGTCCTGAATGGTGATTTAATAGCAATAGCCAGGTTATTTTGATGCTCCATCACACACACTGGTGTTGCTTCCAGAAGGGAACCTGAGAGAATATGAAGTTTCAGCTTGAGTTCATTTACTTTGCTGCACAGGCAAAAAAAATGTCTCCACCTTAGCCTGAAATCCCACTTTCTGAGACATCACAAAGAGCAAGTAAATTAATATGGGATAATTAGAAAACTCTGCATCTGAAGTGTGAAAAACAAATATCCATCCTGTTAAATATTGTTCAGTGTATGTGCAGCAAACTGCAAAATGTTATTTGAAAGACATACTGTTAATGGATTATCAATGCCTGTGTCCCCTTTGACACAGAAACAAAAAGATGTCTACACTGCAATAGAGACATAGTTACCAAATACACACATTCCTTATTTTGCTTATCTCTGTTATGAGGTCTAAGTAAAACTGCATGGTAAAAACAAGAACATCTCCAATAGACAAACATTTTTATTACATTGTGGAACAAAGTCTTTTGACAAGCCCCACATGAATAAATGTTGCATCCTACAAGGATGTCTAAGACTTCTTCCTGTCAACAACAAAAAGAGTCATACCTCATTCTTTTTAACCAGTAAGTAGGGACTTCAAGTGATGAACAACTACTCCAGATGATGAATATCAGTATTCAAATCTATTTTTGTTGGCAATTTGAAATGCAATTGACATCCTTCAATTAATCTATCATCCTGCCTTCCATTTAGTTGACTTCTGCCATGCTGATATATATACTGCATACACAGGCTACACTGCACTTTGTGGTTTTTTTTTTAACCCCTCCCTTCATTTATTTTTATCTATAAATATTTATATAGATAACTTAAATGAATTTTTTTAATGAAACACAGCAAAAAATAATGACAAAACTAAAGACTAAACTCACTGTCCAGTGTACAGCAAATGCATTGGAATTAAATGCAACTAAACTGCAAGCTATTATGTGATTTCAAAATTCAAAATTCATCCATAAACTCACTACTTGACTGCAGATACTAGCAGTAAGAAGAACGACTATTAGAACAAGCACATCGTGGGTGAAAGATTGCAGAACAAAGAAAATTGTAAATAAGAAAAGGTATCACTTCAATACTTGCTGTACATAAATGCTTTGTGAAAAAAATTACTTGATGCTTTTTTCAGTTTACCCCATACAGGAACAATGACTGGGAATCAAATCTATTTCAATATGCCTGTCCTCACTTGTTTCATGATGGGGAATACAATATTTTTTCATATATTGCACATTGGTGAACAAAACAAAAAAGCAAGACTATTCAGGTTAAATGAAGTCAGTAATGCTGACTTATAATACTGTCAGGCTCTTTAACTTTATTACACTTATCTTGTATATTTCTGCTTGTAATGTCATTCACAGTTGATGATGGCTGATGCTTTCAAACAAGTAAAGAGCGAACCATCAAATATTGTCTTGTGAAATTCTGGGAGTGAGTACTGGTAACAAAAAAAAAGCACAAAAAAAGCCCCAACAACTAATATAACTCTAATAATGTTTCTGCTTTGTAGGTTAGGACACGGTGGCACAGGCATGTGAATAATGTATTACCTTATCTATGGTAAAGCAAGAAAGATGATTGTACTGGCATTTCCTCACTGGTATTAGACGAAACAATTTCAAAGCTTAATGTACTTAGGCTTTAAAATACATATATTGACTGAAAATATGTTGTCAGTCAACATGTTATTGATATCATAATCAATAGTATGTTGACTGACAATCAGCAAAGTTAATTATGGAACATGGTTTGCTCATCTCTGATCAATAGATGTATTAAAAGTAAAAATTTCTGCAAAATGCCTATGCTGCACAAAAAATGCTTTTGTCCTGTGCAACTATTGATCCAGCACATAAACAGTGTTAACAGTGTAAAGTCTGAACTGATCAGAGTTAGGTTAGCTGATTGACAAAAGTATTAGCTACAACTTTAACTTCCAAGATCTGGTTTCTATCTGGTGGTATTATCAATAACACAATTGTACCACACAATTAAACCGTGAAAATTAAACCAAACGGAAAATTTATTGAACAATTGTTTTTGCCCATCCTTGTTTTTTTTCCAACTCCATTTAAGGGAGATGGGGGGGATAAAATGCCTTCAGTAATAAGGATGGGCTCCAAAGTCTGCAGCAAAACACCCAAGGGTTAACCAGAAAAAATATAAACATACGACAGACATTTTTATAATGCAAAGGTTTTAGTCTACAGCTTGCAAGGTGATCCCCGCATCACTTTAATTGATACCCTTATTTTTGGAGGGATTCTTAGCCATGAACACGTGGTATTCCTGTCTTTAGAGAGGAAAACAAGCGAGGAATCATCTGACATCTGTAGGATAACGCACGCATCAGAGGTTGGTCTGTTTTCATTGATCCTTCATATTCAGTTAGTTGGGAATAGTCAGGTGGGTGTGTTTTAGACAGGAATCCCCATGGACTATGATGTTTGCAGATGACATTGTGATCTGCAGTGAGAGCAGGGAACAGGTGGCGGAGAAGCTAGAGAGGTGGAGGTTTGTCCTGGAAAGGAGAGGAATGAGGGTTAGCCGCAGTAAGACAGAGTACATGTGTGTGAATGAGAGGGACCCAAGTGGAAGAGTGAGGTTAGAGGGAGAAGAGATCAAGAAGGTGGAGGATTTTAAGTACTTAGGGTCAACCGTCGAGTGCAATAGAGAGTGTGGAAAAGAGGTGAAGAAGCGTGAACAGGCAGGATGGAACGGGTGGAGGAAAGTGTCAGGTGTGATGTGTGATAGAAGAGTTTCAGCTAAAATGAAAGGAAAGGTCTACAAAACTGTGGTGAGACCAGCGATGTTGTTTGGTCTAGAGACAGTGTCACTGAGGAAAAGACAGGAGACAGAGCTGGAGGTAGCAGAGATGAAGATGCTGAGGTTCTCTCTGGGAGTGACCACGATGGATAGGATCAGGAATGAGTACATCAGAGGGACAGCACATGTTAGAGGTTTTGGAGATAAAGTCAGAGAGGCCAGACTGAGATGGTTTGGACATATCCAGAGGAGAGATAGTGAATATATTTGTAGAAGGAAGCTGAGTTTTGAACTGCCAGGCAGGAGGCCTAGAGGAAGACCAAAGAGGAGGTTTATGGATGTAGTGAAAGAGGACATGAAGGTAGTTGGTGTGAGAGAAGAGGATGCAGAAGACAGGGTTAGATGGAGGAAACTGATTCGCTGTGGCGACCCCTGAAGGGAAAAGCCGAAAGGAAAAGAAGATGAAGAAGAAGGTGGGTGTGTTTTGCCAAATTATAAATTGGATAAGAAGTTTAACAATATTTTTTAATATGCCTATGATCCCTGGATGGTGCTCACCTGGAGTAAAGGTGGTCTTATTAAAAGAAAAAAACAATACAATAATCTATTTTTGCCATATTTACAGTGTCTAACTGAATTTTGTTGGCAATTGGGTAGTAAAATTTAATTGCATGACACTGGTGGAACACACACATCCCTATTTCAGTTATGAAACTTTGCATGGCAAGAAACCAACTTTCAGATCACTAAAATGTGTCTGAAAAGGGGAAGAATATTATTATACAAATATTTTAAGTTGTCTCTCCTAAGTTTTCAGTCTTGCAGGCAGAACATATGGTAATTCCATATTCCACTTGGCAGACATAATTTTAACATCTCTTCATGGTTTGTGTATTTGCTATAGTCTAAGAGGTTTATTCCAAAACATTTGGTTTAGATTTGTTAAGTTGATTGTGCCTCATTTGTCCTGTAGTGCTTTAAACAAGTATAACAATCATAGAAATGTGCTTGTGCCTAAAAACTGGTTCAATGGTACATAAACGCAGTAGGATTACTCACAGTATAGCCAAATAAGGCAAGAACAGGAACTGAAGGGGTCAGAAAGCCCACAGAACTCTTGAGATTCCTGGAACAGTGGAAAGTTGCTCAGCCACTTGTGATGTCTGTCTTTTATCTCATTCTAGTTGGGGTAATGTTTAAAGGGGGATGGGCCGGAGGGAGAAAAGTGCCATTAGGAGGAAGTGGTTGGAAAAAGGCAGAAGCAGAGGGAGTGTCAGCACCAGTGGCATTTAAGAAACCTTTTTTTTTTTATACCGAGAGTGTCAGTGCAATAAGAAGGCACACACACTATGATGTACGAGAGAACTAGAGGGAGATCTCGGAAAAATACTGTGTTTCATTACAGCTGATACATGTGATGGTTGAGATGGTTCGTACAGCTCTATTTACAGAGATTTCTTATGCTTGCTGCAATGCAGATCCACTAATCACTACCTATTTTTCTATCAATGGCAGCAAAACACTGCCACACCATAATTTTTACATAGCTTGCACAGCTTACACTGTCATTGAGTAATACGTATTGATATCTTTCTCATTTACCACTCCTCTTATTGTGGTGCTTGAGCTCTCAGATCTTGGATTTTCTCCACATTTGCAAATATGGTTAGTTGCTGTTTTTCTTCCTCCATGTAATTACTACCTGCTGCTGACTCTGTTTTTATAAATCTCCAAGTCATGGGTCCATCTTAGTGTTTTGTCATCTGGCTGTTTTCACACAGATTTGCTGTTGTAACTACATTTTCTGCTGGCTCAGAGCTGAAACAACAATGAAGCCCTGTCACGCCTTTGTACCTTTTATGTAGACTGCCCCACCATGAACAGGCTGTGTAAGAGGGGCCAGGGGTTACTAGTCTGGCCTATAAAGTCGGATGTAACTGATGCTCAAACCTCAATTTGAAGAAAAACAGAGGTTTGGAGATAATGTGAAGTCAATTTATTTTGATTCACTGAGAAACAACATGTGGTTTCTGTGGTACGGGGTCTGGATTGCTTTTACAACTGTCCTCAGTGATTCCCACCCCATAATGGCATTTGGTACAACAGTGCGCCCACATTACTCGTGATTGATGCATTTCAGGAACCACGCGAGAAGAACACATTTCTTGAAATAGCGACAAACTATTTATCTTATTATTTACGGTAATTTAAACGTTTATGAACCCTCCGAATACTGATATTAAACCACCTTCCATTTGTATTACCTTTTCCCACACTCTTATAGACTGCTTAAAGCACTTTTGTGTCTCATGGAAGTGAGTTGCATTCCGAGACTCACGGAACATAGTGCACTTCCAGATGCCGTCAGCCAACAGAATGCGCTATGGTATCACGTGACTACCTACCAAAATCCGTGATGAGGTGAAGTCACGAGTGTTGATGCATGAGTGTGCACTGTATACGGTCATTTAAACAAAGCGGGAGTTTGAGCCGAAGTCAAAACACATTTTTATTAGGAAAATTCTGCAGTTAGTTAGTTATTTAATAGAGCATGCTTGAAAACATTTAAATGTTGCTTCCAAGCTTTGTCGGCTATAATATTGTGTCCCTTCTCCATGAGTGCAAATGTAATAAACATCAAACATCTGATCATCTATGAATTGTTCAACAACTAAAGCATTTCCAGCTTTTTTACTGCATCCACAAAATTGTTAATGGGAGAACAACAGGCCTCGCCTTAGTTTGACACCTTGATTAAAATAGGTAATAACACTGTCTATATAGCAACTATCAGTCTATACATGTGCCTTAATCACAGATGTTCAATGAGCTGTACTGACATATACAGCCTTATAACTCATTGCTTTATATGACAGTTTGCTTCATCATCCTTGTCAGATTTAGAACTACATTGCATATTCCCATACAATAAAATCCACATGTGGTTTCATTGGTTCAACCTGCTCTGCCCCACTGTGGCTCCGCTGTTTTAATTAACTTGTAGTATAGGGGAAAAATTACTCATTTGTGAGAAAATTTGTTATGCATGGTGGCATGGTTCAATTACATTTTTGTAAGTGAAAGTGTTTGTATTTGAAGCACAATTTGTTATATTGTGTATTTTTTTGAAAGGATTTTTTTAATTTATAAACCACATTGTGGTTTACAGTGAATTAAGTCAGTTTTTGCTAAAGGTTTGTGAGAAAGATTAGCTTCATTTAGTTAGTCATAATGCAAACTGATCGTGTTCCAGCAGACAAACAATAAAACTGCAACATTTGTAGATTGTAAAGCCGACTTTGAAACGGACATGTCTCATGCACTTGTCATAGCTATATAAAGATGTACAAATGATTCTCAGAGTTAGCTGTGGACTCAAATCTGGTAGATCTGTGCAAAGGGTTGAGTTCTACCATGATCATGTGTGATCTCACCAAGGGATTGACCACAAACAAGCAGCAATGCTTTCATTTTATGCCTTTGTGTTGGCCAGGAATGAAAGTATGGCTTGTAGCAACAAGCCCACACTGCTCTTTGTAGTGAACTCTGGCTTCAACAACATTTCAACTCTGGAATCAGGATACCTCTAAGCAACCCGCTGTCAAACCCCTGCTGTTACCAGTTCTCAATACCCAATGGGTTAGGTAAAAATGCATTACATGTAACAGGACTAAAGCAATTTGATTATAAAAATAGGTTTGAAGTCAACAGATTTTAAATGAATTGCTGCCTTTCTCTTTTCTGTTTGATCACATGGAAGTACCTGTGATACTATGGCACTCAGTCTATGTAGATGTTCACATGACATTTGAAAATCTAATGTGTAATTTATACTGTAGATCAAACCCTCTGCTTTATTTTTTTAAAGAGCATATAATATTCTATTTGGAAGAGTGCCTGCCAAAGCCAGATAATTTTGGTTCAATATGCTTCCTTCAAATAAACATAAACAAGTCAGCCTACAAAACTGATGATCTTTTCAACTCATGAGCAGTAATGTTTTATATTATTCCACTCCTAAAAGTTTGACTAAACCACATCTCTTAGCAGTGTCACATTTTATCTTCAATTAACTGGTGCATATGTAGGGGAGATGAAGGGGATGAAGACACGAGTCAAATGTAAGACTGTGTAAAATATTGCCTGCTATTCTCCTGCTAATTATCTGTGGTGGTGGTGTCTTACCTTTGCTACGCCAATTTGCTCCTTCCGAAATTTTTCCAATGGAGAAATCAACACATCATCTGCATTCTGGATCTGAAATAAAAAAAATATAGAAAATACAGGTATAGACCAATCTTGGACCAGCAGATGTAATTGGTTGACTACAGATATAAATATATTCAAAATCAATACAGAAGGTTTGCATCCATACACTATTTGAGGATAGAGAAATCATTAATTCTTATCTCCTAAGCCTGTGACCATAAACAGGGTGTAAATATGATGCACCTGAAATTAATTCAGCTAAGATAGGACATAGGGTAGTCAACAATGGTTCTGCTAGATACAAGAAAATGGAGCTATTTGTGCTGTAAAGCACAAATAGCTCCAGCATTGTCAGACATGGCTGAAATATGACACAGCACAGCGGATGAGGGAGTTTTACACCTTCTGTCTGCAATGCATTTAAATGTTTGAGGTATGTCTCCACATATTGGTGACCTCTCTCGCATCATGACCAGAGTAAAAGGTCTCTCCTGGGGCCTCTTTCTCTCTTTGGAGACAGAAATAGATATGGTGTGATATATTGTGCCAATTACAGTCCAGGCTCAATCTTTGCGAGTGAGTATATCGGAAAGGTGCCATTAAGGTGCTGCTGAATTTCCTGTGGATGGTCTTTCTTCCCCTGAGATCAGATGACATCCAACTAGTGGGGCTGCTCTATGGGAGAAACTGTCACGAAAGACATGACTCTTAGGTTGATTTAAGATGTTATTCTGTGTGGTGAGTATAAGTCATAAAATAAGGGCTGAGCTCAATCATACATCTATGATATCAACACTAATTTAGAGGTGGTGGCTTCGATGGACTATCAGCTCCTCAGCTATAGTCCCCTGAACACACACACAACTCAAGATGGAGTTGTTGTTTCCATCATTAATCACAGTACATTTTCATTGTCCCAAAATAACCCCGCCAGCTCCATAAGCCAAGGAGAATGAGTGAATTCATGAAATACTACTATGTAATGTTTCCTTCCCCTTTCACATGCATTAACCACTATATAATGGTGTAAACTTGTAATTCAAATGTATTTCCTTGTTCCCTTGTATTTAAAAGAGAAAATAATAATACAGACAGATACCTTTTTGAGATGTATAATTCACTATTTATTATCATTCTGGCAGGAATACAACATTTTGGTGCACAAATGTTGTTTCATATCACTGTTGACTGCACTGATCATATTGACTGTCACAAATGTTTGAATTTTATAACTTTGATGATTATAGACTAAATAATGACAAGACTAATTAAAATTAATGACAACCCTAATATTACACAAATTTGAATGAATTTAAAAGCATGTAGAAATCACTTAACATAAAATATAACTATTCAAAAACTGCACCATTGGCTGTACTCAATGAGGTTTTCAAAGTGACTTCTGTCAATAAAACAGATAAAACACTGCAACACTGCTACAAATCACACTCTATCTGGAGTGTAAAGGATATTTGGGGGTCATCAAATCTAGCTGTAGAAAACCACCAGTCCTATTAAAGTCATCATGACATCTACTGTATCAACAGAGAAAATTATACTCATCTGCCAATTTGAGAATGTCATTGTTTCTTATCTACCATACTTGAGTCACATTAAGGAAACACTATTAGAGTTCTAACAATATGGGAACACACACACACACACACACACACACACACACACACACACACACACACACACGCACACACAATTTAATTACCATGTCAAGATTTATAATTGTCAAGATCTCATATTTATCATTTGTTAAGTTCCAATAGGATGATAGAGATATCTATATTTGAGGCCTACTTATTTAAAACTCAATGGATTAGCTTCAAACTGGCATTGTGCCGAATGCCCTCAGCAACAGCCTCTCTAAACAGGATTAAATTCATATGAGCAAGCACGGTGTGAAAGGATGCAATAGTGCTGAACAATTTCATTACCAGATAGGGGGAGGAATGTCAATGTGTCCTATTTCCTTTGCTCCTGCTTTTACCAGTCCAAATATCAAGTGGAATATTTCTTGCTCTGAGGTTAATTTAAGACGCATTATAACAAGTCCAGACCAAATTGATACATGCAAAGTGGAGCAATTGAAATCATTTTGATATCCAAAATCTATTTCAGAATTTCTTCAAATTTTAGTTTTCTCTAACACTGTTTGAAAAAAAAATATGAATGCATTATATTCTGATTATTCCTTACAATGGATATACAAGTACAGTATAACTCAATGAGAAGTCAGCAGATAACCATCTCTAAGGGATGCTCTTGTTGGTAGCATACGATACAATACCACTGTAATACCATTTGTCCAAAAACAATACCTGATTTGTTCACACATTGTTAACAGATTATTAGACAAAAACATTTGGTTTATTCTGAAAATGGTACAATAAAATACAGAGTGTTTTAGATCTATTGAAATGGATTTTAGGGCATACATATACAGTGCTGTAGGATACATGTACAACTGGGTTATAAATAACTTTTATAGGCTTTTCGACCATTTCATCTCACAACGTCCTCACATGAAACAGCCCGCTTTATGCACCTAATGCCTTGCTTCATCACCACAAATCAACTGAATATCTTTGCACATGATCAAGCAAAAATACACATACACACACCAATTTTTTGCCAGCTGAAGGAGAATCATAAAAGCTCCATTCAAATGCAAAAGTGTATCCGTTGTTATTGTTTACCAATTTCACTCTCACATACAAAGTATGGAGGCAGATAACAGGGTTTTGGCAAAGCCAACTGGGCATTGGCAGGTGGGTGTTAAATCAGTTTGTGCTTGTCACTTGCAATTTGCTAACTCTACCCATGTAGTAAATTCCTCTGACAAGTAGGTCATGACATTTTTGTATCTTATTAGACAATATTAAGAATTGCCTAAAAAGAAAAAGCTTTTATGAATAATACATATAATGAGATGCAATCATATTAAGCACAATGTTGAGAAATTTGTAATCTGCATTTGACCCGTCTCTGATGAACAGTGGAAAGCCCTAATGATGTCCATGGAGCAAATGAAGGTTAAATATCTTGCTCAAATTTACATCAGCAAGAAGACATACGGTACTGATACAGTCATTCCTTCAATCCTTCATTTTCTGTTCATTTCTTCTGCTTTTTTGAGTCACTGGGGTTTATGGAGCCTTTTACAGTGGACTGTGAGCGGGAGGCAAGGGTACGCTCTGGATGTGTCACTGGTGCACTGTGGAGCCACACGAAAGACAAACAACCACTTACGCACACACTCACACCTACGAGCAAATTGGAAAGGATCAATTGACCTGAAATACTGTACGTGGATTTTGGAGTTCGAAGGAAGCCGGAGAACCTGGAGATAAACCAACGCAGACACAGAGAACATTTGACACACCATTATTTCAATATCTTCCATTTAATCTATAGGTATCCAACTATGTTTGACAGTGTCCAACAAAAAAAAATCTGACCCTCTCATTTTATTCCCTGTTAGAGGATCACACCACAAGGATGTTGTTGTTCCTGACTCTCTCTTATGTGATAACATTATTATAATGAATGCGAAGGTGCTCCAACCTATCAAACTAACATGTTAAGGCTGGATAATTGTGATTGGATTTTCTTACTTGTGTACAGTTTCTAAAAGCTTATTATATCTACCTGGGAAGATTTTATCAAATTGATGAGCTCAGTGTGCACATGGGTAGACAGATATGGAGTTAGATAGGTAGACCTTAATATATTTGTTTCTTTATGGCCAAATGAAACAAGCTGATGAGCTTCTTGTAGGCATGAACAGCTGAAGATTCTACATTTTCTTGTCTTTGTAAATGTATTTCATGATATGTATTAATTACATCACGTTTCAAAGAGGTGATGTATTGTAATTGTCATTGTTTGTGTGTTCGTCTGTTAGTTAGTCCACCAAATATCTTTGCAACCGTTGCAAAGATATAGAAAGATGAAACAAAAAACACAATTACTTGGCTGGCAAAGGGGATGAAATGAGAAATTCCGCTTAGGTACACTTGACTGAGGAACCGGATAAGATAGAAAGATGAGGGAGAATGCCAGTGTGAGTAAGACTACTGCCATAGATCAAAGCTAGTCCTTTGATCTATGGCAGTAAGTCAGAGCACTAGCTTTGATGTTTGACCTATGCAAGTAGGTAAGGGTAAAATTTTGAATTTAACTTCTGTAGAGAAATGAGAATGAGCCTAAATTTTAATAGCCTACTAAACTCAAACAGAAAAATTAAAATATCTCACAAAGTTATGGGTAGAGGTTCCTGTCATGTAAAGAATAATCAAAAATCTTCTCACATTATGTCCCTCTACCTTGAGGCTGTAAAGATGTCTCCATGACAGAAGTGTGTAGTATTAACTTTGCATAAGGACAATGGCCTTCTTCTTGGGATATGATTAAATTTTTACACAAGGTCTTCTAAATTCATGTCATATGTGATTGATCATTGAAGGTCTTTGAGAATTACATGCAGCTGATTTGAATGTATAATTGTATCAGTTTATTAAATGTAATATTAACCAATGAGACGTGGACAGGTTTAGCGGTAGAATGTTGATAGTTGCTGCTGGACAGATTTCCTTGTGGTTAGATAGTACGGTTGTGTTTTTCTTGTGTAAAACAGAGTGTTGGACATATTGTTTTTTGCATTTTGGCCATTTATCTAACCTTCTAGTCCTGCCACCATGGCATGTTTTGTGAAAAACTATACTGTATACTGTACATGGTTACCATACAGTAGGTTTAATGAACATTAAATAACCAGATGACATTTGCTCTTATGTGGTTAAGCAGTACTACAAAATTAGTTTATACTGTAATTAAGTCAAATGAAAATTTATAAACAAAGTATTCATATCAACATGTCATGTATTGTATACAAAAATCATACCATGGGTTGGAATTTGCATTTTTTATTTGTAGTTAATTAAATGATCAATTTATGCTGGTCAACGGCATGATTGGTGCTAGTGAAGTGTACGGTGTAATCTAACATTTGTGATCACCCCTGCCCCAAAATATACTACGTTAAGTGAATATCAAAAGCGGTGACCGAAGGTGTAGAATTTCTTCATAGCTCAGTTGTTATTTTTCTCAAAATGTATTTTTTTCTTTTCAGCTTATGTTAATCGGTCCCCCAAAAGTGTTCCAGCTAAACAATGACAAAAGGAAGGTGAACATATAATGTGCTACTATGCTGATTGACTTGCAGTCATGTCATTTTGGCCCTTTAGAAAGCATACTCTCCAGAACATGAACGTTTGTGCAAAAGATTGTTTATGAAACATGGCCAAAATGAAATATTTTTCAGAAGTTTGTTTGATGCTCATTAGTTGAATAACAAATAAATACAAACATAAGCAACACCAATAGACGCAATGACAGTAGTAGCAGCAACAAAAAGGACTTAATTTCACTCATAAAGTAGGTCTAAGCAAAGCCCCACAAACCTAATTAATGTCTTAAATGAATAATAAATATTATTGCCCCCATCATGACAGAATAAAACTCCTAATTTTATGCTGATGGTGTAATATGACCTTTATTAAATGTGGGAGTGTAATAGCTTTGTGCTTCAGCCGTGTCTGTGCAGATTGAGTGTGAATGTATGTGCATGTGTGTGTGTTTGTGTGTGTGTGTGTGTGTGTGTTTCTTTGTGTGAGGATCTGGTATAGCACTGCCATCAACAGTACTGAACTTTAAGAGCTATAAAATAAAAAACAAACCCTTTGCAGGCAGAGCCATGGCACAGTGTGAGAGTACATGCGTGTCCAAAACATTTCATCAGACAATGATGCTAAACAAGGATGTGAAGCAGCCACTGAAATAGAGACAGTACCGTCTTTGTGGGTCCCACGAGGACTTTCTATTTGTTTTAAGTGCAGTCTCTGAGAGATTGAAAGGCAGTTTCAATACAGTTTGAGGATGATTTAATATAGCTTATATATGACTGTAAATTATATACGCGACACTGATTTCTCCCAAAAAAGGGGAATTTTTTTTTTCTTTTGTCTCTTTCATTTTTTAACCCAGAAAAAAAAACATTTCTAGCATAGCGTTATTTATAAAATGTGAAATAAAAAATTAAATAAATGTCCCGCAGTGCACTGGTGTCGTGCCCAGAGTGTCCCCCGCTTCACGCCCTATGCCAGCTGGGATAGGCTCCAGCTCTCCGTGAGCCACTACGGCGGATAAAGCAGAGGAAAATGAATGAATGAATACACAAATTTAAAAAAGCATTTCAATATGAATTTATTAACTTTGTTTTGTAGGCCCCGTCCACATGATGACGGATTTTTTTAAAACGCAACTTTTTTGTTTTTCGATGTGTTTTTAAAAAGTTGCGTTTTCAAAAAAATCTGTGACATTAGATGAGCTTTAAGTATATCTCTTTAAGTATTTACCAAGCAGTGGGTGAAAATATAAACTTTAAAATGGTGTCATTATTTTCTCATGACACTTGTGTGCCAAAAGAAGAAACTCAGTCAAGTGTGTGAGAGGACCAAATTATTTGAGCCGTAACAAAAACACAACTGTCCTAAAGCTGCAGTACCCATACACTTAAGCTAAACATTTACTACACCTTCCTTTAATCATAAAACACTCAGTTGGTTTCTGAAAAAGCATGGTTAGCTGTCAGTGAGCTGGTAAACCTGGCAATTTATAGCAAATCCTGAGTAAGTGACAAAATTTGTCAGCAGGTCTGCAGATGTAAGAAGTAAAATACTTAATCTAATCGATAACATAGACCTGAACCGTCAGGAAAATAGGACATACTGTGTAAATTCTCATGTGGGAAAACTTCTGTGGGATTCAGTTCCTCCATGGCACACGCACACACACACACACACACACACACACACACACACACACACACACACACACACACACACACACACACACACACACGCACACACACACACACACACACACACACACACACACACAAGCACACATTGTATGATGTTGTCAACAGGTTTTCTATGGATTGTCAAAACGACTTCTTTACCTCTCATTTCTTTAATAGTTGACACAAAAAAATGTTTTTTGTCAGAGGAATCTGTGACCTTCCAATAGAAAAGTCACACATACAGAAAGACGAATGACAAAGAAAAAAGAAGTACAGGTAAAAGAATGCCTAAATCACAGCATAAAAGCCTTTCATCAGATCCTATGAGGCTTATGTCCTTGCTTGTTTTAGTCAAAAGCAAATCAATAATAGTGACAATAAGCAAAAAACACATTTTAATTTACTTTCTGACATGCTTGATATTTTTAAAAAAATCATCCAAAAATCCTTCCCTTCAGGGGTCACCACAGCGAATCAATTGCCTCCATCTAACCCTGACTTCTTTATCCTCTTCTCTCACTCCAACTACCTTCATGTCCTCTTTCACTACATCCATAAACCTCCTCTTTAGTCTTCCTCTAGGCCTCCTGCCTGGCAGTTCAAATTATATAATACTAATACTTAATACTAAATACTGATATTTTGTATTAAGGCTTAATTTTTAAAACTTAATTTATACACTACACAGTATTACTATATTTTACATATACTGTATCTTGCATGCAATCTGGGACTATTAAAAATCACTGAAGTGCTACTTTAAAAAGTGTTTGTATTGTTTAACATTTTGAGGTAAAAATGCTAACTGAATTCATTTTATCTGTTATGTAGATAACACAAAGGTTTGATACTCCCTGCTCTACTTTCTGACTTTCATTAAACAGGACACTATTTTGCCTAGAACAAAGACTGTCTTTATTTCACACTGCTGTTTCATGGTCAACAGGACATTCCTCAGTTCCTCACAGGCCGGCACAGTCACCCATGAGCTACTGTGTTGTTAAATTAAAAAAAAAAGAAAAGAAAATACTTTTGCAGCGTAAATCTCATTCCAGACAGAAGTTGAATTTACTTTCACTTTTGGGACACAGACAAGCTAACTGAAAATTATGCAGTATTTTACGCTCACATATTCAGAGAACTACAGTGAGCGAATAACTGTTTTTCCAGTTAAACTTTTGCCACCACAATCGTGAATTCACTCTCCTTTTCACTTGGTTTATACAGATAACTGATAACGATAAATATCACATTGATTTATGCCAGATCATAACCAGATATTTCTAAAGCCTGTATGCTTACCAAGCTTGACTTTCCTCATTTAAATGAAGGATAAATCACACAAAACTGCAGCCTGATTCCATTTATTTTTTAGGTCATTACTATCACTACAGCATTTAACATAAAATGTTTTTATTTGCCTGTTTCTTTTACGGCGGCACAGTGGCGCAGTGGTTAGCGCTGTCGCCTCACAACACGGGTTCCAGTCCCGCTCTGTGCGGAGTTTGCATGCTCTCCCCGTGTCTGCGTGGGTTCTCTCCGGGTTCTCCGGCTTCCTTCCACCTCCAAAAGCATGCGTTTCAGGTTGATTGGCCGTTCCCAAATTGCCCGTAGGAGTGAGTGTGTGTGCGTGTTTGTATGTCGCGGTGCACTGGTGTCGTGCCCGGAGTGTCCCCCGTCTCACGCCCTATGCCAGCTGGGATAGGATCCAGCTCCCCGTGACTCGCTACGGTGGATACATTTGTCATAATTACCTGATAATTGAGCAATTTAAAGTGTCTTTTCATTCTGACATAATTCATTTACAGTAATGCCCGGACATTACGTAAAATGTTGATAAAAGCGGAATAATAATTATATGCATATAAGTACCTTTCAGAAAAGTTGGGACAGGATGAGTGTTACATAACCCTTTCCTTTAATAACACTTCCATTTGGGAAGAGGGCACACTAACTGCTGTTAAATTCGGAAAGAAAATTCTCACCCATTCTGTCTTTATAAACAACTGCATTTTCTTCAGAGTCTTAGGTTTCTATTGTTGCACTTGGTTGTGAGGCACCATGCATTTTTAATGGAGATCGGTTTGGGCTGCAGTTAAGCCAGTCTAGTACCTGGACTCTATTATTCAAAAGCCACACTGTTGTATAATGCACAGAATGGGGCTCGGCATTATCTTGTTGGAATAAGCAGGGACATCCTTGTCAAGATGGCAGCATATGCTGTTCCAAAACCCATCTGCCCCCTCCAGCATTAAAAGTGCCCACTGAATGGGTTTCTCAAGCTAGTCTGCTTAACACTTCTCCACTTCTGCTCTGATTAAACATGCATTACACAGTCCCCATATAGAAGTGGACAAACTCTGGGACCTTATATGGCCACACTATACCTCTACAGGTGCACTGCCCAGCCCAAAAAAAAGTCACACACTCTACTATTTTGTGGGACTGCCTGTAGCTTTAATTGCAGTGCGCATTTGCCGCGGCATTGTTTCAACAACCTCGTACAACGTCACAGCATTTATTTCTGTTCAGAATTGCATTAATGTTTGGCCGAGTTCTTGTATTAACGACAGGAGTCAAACCACTCTGCAAGAGCTTCTCCAGTACATCCCATAGACTTTGAATGGGGTTAAGCTCAGGACTGTGGGGGCCAATTGATGTGTCAAAATGATTCCTCACACTCTCTGGACCGCTCTTTCACAATTAGAGTCCGATAAATTTAGGCATTGTTGTCCTGGAATATGATCTTGCCATCCGGGAGAATAAATCCATTTATGGGGTTGCCTGGTCATTCAGTACATTCAGATACTCATCTCACTTAATTTTTTTTCTGAATAATATTGCTGAGTCTAGACTTGACCAACCGAAGCAGCCCCTGATCATAACACTGCAATTTGCTTATTGAAACCCGAACGGTGACTTTTTTTTTTGGCCAGGCAGTGTATTTCTCTGAAATTGTACATGAGATTATTACAACATTCAAAAGCCAGCAGTTCACCACATGGCCATATTTGGCAGCTACTTTGGGGCTGATAACGCCTTTCTCCATTAAACTGACCATGTGGGAATAGCATGATCTTCTGGTCCACAAAGACAAGTAGGTGTGCTTGGTTTGCTCTGCACCATGATTCCAAAATGCTTCCATGTTGGAATCATGGAAGCAACATGGAAGCATGAAGGGTATGTAGTAACATGGCAGTCCTATCTGAAGTGTGGCCAGTTATTCCAGTTTCAAGTCCAGACCCCAATAGTCCCAAAGGAAAAACCCTTGGGCTTGTGAAGTTTGCCCCTCTGGACTGAGAGCTCCCTCAAACGCTCAGTTAACAGCAATAAAATGTTCGGGAGTCAGGCCATGTGGGGCCTGCTTGATACTCATGACACCAGTCACATTCCTTTAATTGGAATGGATAAAGAAGGCTTTGGAGCCATGGAAGGGAGGTCTGTATCAATGACAGTAATAATCTTCCCCATGAACATCACCGGTGAGCATTGCTTTTGCTTGATTCCCAGGGGAAAAAAGGGTCTTATGTACAGTATAAACAAAAAAAAGAAAACGAAACTGGCACAAAACTACAATGGTCTCTCCAGGCCATGAGACAGGCTGAGTTAATACAGGACATAGCTGGGTACCATCAAGAATTAGGTGGAGGTTGCTTCACCAACCTCTGTGTCACCATTACCCTGCCAGCACAACTGGCTGTTCTTCAGGTCCAACCAGGAGCACATTAAGTAAGAGTGCCTCTGCTTCCTCTTGTTAATTAGTACTTCAGTCTCCTAGTCTTCTATGGAATATTTTCCGTCTATTGTGAGAGGACAGCCATGTTAATTTTTTTCTAAAGGCTATCACATATCTTGTGATTCTTACTTGAGCTAACTTCGCTAAATCCAGGATGGACTTGAAGTATGATGCCGTGTGAGCTGCTGTACGTTTGAAACAACAATTCCATTCAATTGCATGACGACAAGTGGAACCAAACTTGTAGCTGTTCCTCAGTCTGCACTCATGGGGTGACTTCATATTTGAACTTAATTGCCAGCATTATGGGCTTTCTGTATCTTTCTGGTTTTATGTGTTTTTTACTGTTCTATGTAACAGAATGAAGACAGGAGTATTTTCATTTACAATTTGGTTACACAACCAGAAACAAGCAATGTGAAACTAGCTGTCACCACACATCAACAGAGCTCTCAGCCCTGCTTCACTTCCCAGGCCCATCAATTGCAACCACCAACAACACAATTATTCACAACAGAATTATTTTTTCCTTTCTTGGCTTTTATACGCACTGTGGTCTACAGCATGCTCTGCAGCTTTTCCAACACATTCTTATTATTACAGATTAACACTGAAAATGGGTAAACATAATTAAGATATATGCTTTCATCAGGCTCTATACCAGTCTACATTTGCATTGGACTATGGCAGTCAGGGTGACCTATGGATGAACCAATACACACTCATCACCACAAAAACTTACATCTTTGCATTGTGCCACTGTCCTTCAACACCTAAATGCCAACCGTGCTTAGCAGTATTATACTGACTCTGTCAATGCAGAACTCCAACCACTTCTTAGCTGCTGAAAAAAAAACATTAGCAAGGGAATTCAAAAGCCAAAGAAATCTATTTCTCTTTAAAATTGTATTCAGAGTCTTCCTCTAGAATAACACACATAGGTAGTTGGTAAGCCAACCAAAAAGAACACAAGCAAAAAGAATTCCCACTTGGCCACCTACCAATCCAACATACAATAAAACATTTCAGGCTTGACAAGGCCTGCAGCAATTAGGCTATTTGTAAGAAACTATACAATGCTGCAAAGCCACCTTTGATATCTACTATCTTAGTTGATTTTCCACAAAGGACAGGACACTCATTTTGAGCAATATAGGTTTTCTCACTGCCTCCTTTAATATGTCTGGGTTTCATTAACTCTTAACAGTCCGTGCCATTCTATTATTAGCTCACAGATTCAGTCCAGCTTCAAAATGGGATAAGGGGGTGGTAGATGTCAGTTTAATGTCAGGATCCACTGCTGAAAGTTTACACCACTCAGTTTATTTTACTCATGTTTGGCTACGTCACATCTGTCTAACATATTAGCAGGAACAAACCATACAAATATAAACACCATCTGCCATAAATTCTTGTTGTTATTTTTGTGATGAATTGTGCAGAACAACTGTGTCAAACCCTCTCGTAATTGGCATTTTTCTGGCTTTGTAACCCAACCAGATGCACACATTGTGACAGCTGTGCTCTGGAAAGCATTTAAGGAATTTCCTCTTTGTGCTGTCACATTTAACAGGTAGTTTAGTTTAAGCATGTTTAGTACAAAAAGGTTTGACAAATAAACCAATATTTGAGCCATTGGCATTTAGCTGATTTTTCTCCTTTGCCATCTCTCTTTGACAATCAATACCTCATCTCTACACTGCAGTTTGAATGTCATATGACTGTACTGTCTGTGTTTTGAAATACCATAAAAACATAAAAGTAAACTGCTATCATAAACCAGCCTACAAAGCAGATATCTGTTACTGACAGATTACAACGTTACATTCTGGGTATGTATGTATCAATATGAATTAAGTATTTGGAGTTAATTTAATGCTGATAAATATAGATTCAATAGATAGATAGATAGATATACTTTATTTATCCCAAACTGGGAAATGTAGGAAAAATCTGGGGCCCTAAAAAGTATTCCTGGCATGTTGTATCTAAATTACTTAACACTCTCTATATATTTTAACAGGTATTCACTGAGCCTATTCAAGATTTCATAAACGGGTTCAGGAATTCTTAAAGAATAATGGCATGGCAAAACAAACTAATGTTGTTCTGGAAAACTGTTCACTTATAGTCTACTGAGATAGGCTCCAGCAAAAATGTGAAAGTGAATTAATTTCATACCTGCCACACAATCAACCTTCCCACCAAGTTTCTACAAATCTAAAAGTAAATTTTGTGTATCAAAGCTTTATAAAAAGGCTAAAAAACAAGGTCTACAAGCAGTATGATTCATTGTAGAATCTCTGTATGCTAGTTAAATTAAAGTATAAAAAAGAATATTCTATGTCCTGAACAGCAGTGACCCATTACCTTCATTTTAGGTCAACAGTTTTCATCAAACAATTAAGTTGTAGGTTGAATACCGGGAGGAATAACTTTTCATTAGGTCAAATAAACTTGAGATTTAACATTAATGCATATAACTTAACCTTGTGTTTAAGTAGCTAAATGTCAATAGACATTCATGCTACGATTAATTACATCTGTATATCCATCAATCCATTCACGGCACAGTGGGTAGCACTGTCGCCTCACAGTAAGAAGGCTGAGAAGAGAGTTCAAGTCCTTTCTGAGGGGAGTTTATATGTTCTCCCTGTGTCTGCGTGGGTTGTCTCTGGGTTCCCTGATTTCCTCTCAACTCCAAAAACATGCAGGTTTTTGTCCAAAAACATGAACATGTACATTTATATGGAAACAATGTTGATTTACTTCATTGCAATAACTTTAAAATAACAATTACTATGTGAAAACTTATACTAAATGCCTCCTCAATAGTCCCAATCTTTATATTTCTCCAAAGTATATCTCTGATATGAAACACTGAAATTTACTTCTTGAAAATAGTGGCAGTAAAAAGGTTGCAGTGTCCAAAGGAAAATGTCTAAGCAGTAACAAAATCAATGAGTGCAAACCTTCAGCTTAACTAATTTGAATATCCAACTTGATAAACAAGATACCAAACTTTAGTACATACAGCATGTGGAATAAAGTAAATCCTCCCTTGAGGCACATCTCTGGAGTCTTCTCTAAAATGTCTACTCCTACAAAATTATGCGTGGAGCAGACCCACAAATTTTGTGTATAGCCATAGCAACACATTAAAAAAAGGTTTAAAAAAAACATGAGGATATTAACGCTGGTAAGACAAAAAGTCAAAACATGTCAATAATGCAGTATTTGCGGGGCCACAGTGGTTCAGCAGTAGATCGCCCTTGGATCGAAGATCAGTGGATTGATTCCCGCTCCCGGCCAGCCACCTGGAGTGTAAGCTGACAATGGGAGGTGGAGGTATCGGCTCACCTCCCAGCCACAGCCGAGGCGCCCCTTACAAGCTGCTCAATCAGGGTGCACCCCAAAAGTCACTCTGCCTCCCCATACACTGTTTGATGGTGTGTGAACTACAGGTAATTGCATGCTCACAGGCCCCTTGTGTCCTGTAGTTGTGTTTCAGGGGCCTGTACACGCACTGTAACTAACACAAACATACATCTGAGTGAAAAAGTAATTTCCCCATATGGGGATCAATAAAGTATTCTTTCTTTCTTGGGTTGTGCCCTGTCTGGAATGCTCTATGCACTCTCTCTGGAGCCCCTCCTCTGTAAAATCCGCAAAAGCATCGATGGTTTGATTTTACCTGGTGTTAGAGAGAACATTCTTTTATCTGCCTATGCTGATGATGTTGTTGTTCTTATCAAAAACCAAAGGGATGTTGATGTTCTGGTGGGTTTGACAAACTCATTCAATGTTTTAACTGCTGCAAAAGTAAACTGGAACAAAAGTGAAGCCCTTGCTGTTGGCGAGTGGCATGGCAACCTCCCAGTTCTTCCTCAAAACTTGTGTTGGAAGACTGATGGTCTCAAATATCTCGGTGTGTACCTGGGAAATGAGACAACAACCAGGAAGAACTGGGAGGGCGTCATTGACAAAATAGAAGGGAAACTTAAAAAATGGAAATGGTTGCTCCCCAGAATGTAGTACAGAGGTCGAGTTTTAGTGATAAACAATCTGGTAGCCTCGCAGCTGTGGCACCGCTTGGCCTGTATGGAACCCCCATCAGGGTTTCTAGCCCAAATCCAGACCAAACTTGTTAACTTTTTCTGGGATGGGCTGCATTGGGTGCCTCAAGGAGTGTTGTTTTAATCAAGAGAGGAGGGGGGACAGGGCCTCATCCACCTGGCTAGTAGAACAGCCACGTTCAGATTACAGTTCATCCAGCGGTTTCTGACCGGACCAGCGGATCTGACGTGGAGAGAGGTGGCCAGCTGCATATTCAGACGAGTGAGCCACTTGGACCTGGATGCTGCACTGTTTTTAATGGACTCTAAGTTTCTAAAGTTAAATGGTTTGCCTCCGTTTTATCATGGTGTTTTTAAGTCATGGGCCCTTTTTAAAAGCAGCCCAGGAAAAAGCTCTGACTCTTTGTTCTGGTTACTGAGGGAACCACTAGTGCATTGAGCCAGGCTGGACGTCTGCAGTGGAGCCACACCTGGTCTGTCTGCAGCGCTTTGCAGAACCAGGACCATGACCCTCCAGCAGCTGGTGGACAACGCCGGGCCTGCGCTGGCGGATGCCCAGGCTGTGAGCTCCCTGCTGAACATCCAGTCCACCAGGGTGGCTCAGAGGGTGCTACAACTGTGGAGGCAAAGACTTTCCGGGAAGGAGAGAGGCCTCCTCCTGGACTATAGTACAGGGACTGTACCAGACAGCAAAGATCCTTTCCCAGAGGTCCACATCAGTCCCCTGTTTGGAGAACTGGAGGGTCCTCTCCTCGGAGATGAACGACAGATCAGCCTGCACATGGCCAACAAAAAAATACTGTACAAACAATGTGTAAAAGTGATCAACAAGAAAAACCTGTGTAACAGAGCACCTACTACCTGGGCCAACAGGATGACAGGAAATGGACCTGACCCACAGTGGAGACTTCTGTACAAACCTCCCCTCAAGAAAAAAACAGCCGACCTCCGGTGGAGGATTTTGCATGGTGCCGTCAGTTCCAATGCTTTTGTCTCTGTTTTTGCCCCTGCGGTGTCCAGCCAGTGTCCCTTCTGTCCCCTTCAGGAGACAGTCTTTCATACTTTCAGTGAGTGTGGGAGACTTGCAGTGCTCTTCACTCTTCTAACGAATGTTTTTAACTTGTTCAATGAAAACTTTAGTATCAGGAAATTCATCTACGGTGCTGGGTACAATAGATCGAATCAGAGAAAGTGGCAGCTTTTAAATTTTATTTCTGGGGAGGCAAAACTTGCAATTTATGTGACCAGGAAGAGGAAAATTGAAAACAATACCGTTCAAGAAGCAGCTACTGTTTTTTGCTGTAACATCAGATGTCGCTTAAAACTAGAATTTGGTTTCTATAAATTGACAAAAGACCTGAATAACTTTAGGAACATCTGGTGTTACAAAAATGTCCTATGCACTTTAGTTGATGACCACCTCACTTTTGCAAACTTCCTGTTATAATGCACTAATTTTTATATTGTATTTCCCTTTGTTTCTTGGTGTTTAATGTTTTTGAGTGTTTAGTGTTTTTGAAATTTCATCTAATGAAAAATTGTAAAATGTTCTAAATGTTCTAAATGTTAAATGTGATTGGAGTTTTTTTTTGGAAAAGATCTTCTGAGGCACTTAAATGCTTTCATCTAATGTAAAACTGCAAAATGTTTGAATGAAATTAAAGTGTTTTTGCAAAAATCAAAAAAATCTTTCTTTCTTTCTTTCTTTCTTATTTTATTTGACAATCGGAATACTGAAAAAAGTTGAAAACAAAATGTATATACACATATAACATCACATATAGCAAGTATATGAATATAATACAAGATAATATACATCCTATATGTATTCTATTTTTTTTTATGTAGCCGCAACACGACAATGTAGCCGCAAGAGGGCACAAGCCAGTGTCTTATTGTGCCGGTCCCAAGCCTGGATAAATAGAGAGGGTTGTGTTAGGAAGGGCATCTGACGTAAAACTTTTGCCAAATAAAATATGTGACTCAAATCTATGACTTCCATACCGGATCTGTCGAGACCCGGGTTAAAAACGACCGCCATCGGTGCTGTTCACCTAAAGGCTGCCGGTGGAAATTGGACTACTGTTGGTCGAAGAAGGAGAGGAGAAAAATGTGTTCGTAGGAAGAGAGAGAAGAGGAATGCCAAGAGTATAGGACTGAGAGTAGGGACGTTGAATGTTGGAACTATGGCAGGAAAAGATAGAGAGTTGGTTGACATGATGCAGAAGAAGGAGTTAGACATGCTGTGTGTCCAGGAGACCAGGTGGAAAGGTCCCAAGGTTAGAATTTTAGAGCAGGATTCAAGTTGTTCTATCATGGTGTAGACTAGAAGAAAAATGGAGTAAGAGTTGTCTTGAAGGAGGAGTTTGTTAGGAATGTCCTGGAGGTAAAAAGAGTGTCAGGTAGAGTGATGAGTCTGGAGCTAGAAATCAAAGGTGTGGTGTTCAATGTTGTTCGTGGGTATGCTCCACAGGCAGGATGTGAGCTGGAGGAGAAGGAGGAATTCTGGTTGGACTTTGATGATGTGATGCATAGAATAGCTGGAAGTGAGAGGGCTGTCACTGGTGCAGACTTCAATGGACATGTTGGTGCAGGAAACAGAAGAGATGAGGAGGTGATGGGCAGGTTTGGTATCCAGGAGAGGAATGCAGAAGGACTTATGGTGGTTGACTTTGCATAAAGGATGGAAATGGCTATAGTGAATACTTTCTTCCATAAGAGGCAGGAACATAGGATGACCTATGAGAGTCACACAGGTAGACTACATCTTGTGTAGACGGTGTAATCTGAAGGAGATCAGTGACTGCAACGTAGCAGTAGTAGGCGAGGGTGTAGCCAAATAGAATAGGATGGTGGTGTTTAAGAGGCCTCTGGTGGTGAGGAAGATTAAGAGGGCAAAGGCTGAGCAGAGGACGAAATGTTGGAAGCTGAAAAAGGAGTCTTGCATGACTTTTAGGAAGGAGTTAAGACAGGCACTGGGTGGTCATGAAGTGCTTCCAGATGACCGGAGAACTACAGCTAATGTGATCAGGGAGACAGATGGGAGAGTACTTGTTGTGTCATTTAGAAGGAAAGTATAAGGAGACTTGGTGGTGGAATGAGGAGGTACAGGAGTGTATACAGACAAAGAGGTTTGCTAAGAAGAAGTGGGACACTGAGAGGACTGAGGAGAGTAGACAAGAGTACAGGGAGATGCAGCGTAAGGTGAAAGTAGGGGTAGCAAAGGCCAAACAAGGAGCTTATGATGATTTGTATGCTAGGTTGGACAGTAAGGAGGGAGAGACTGATCTATACAGGTTGGCAAGACAGAGAGACAGAGATGGGAAGGATGTGCAGCAGGTTAGGGTGATTAAGGATAGGGATGGAAGTGTATTGACAGTTGCCAGTAATGTGATGGGAAGATGGAAAGAGTACATTGAAGAGTTGATGAACGAGGAAAATGAGAGAGAGAAAAGACTAGAAGAGGCTGTTGAGGACCAAGAAGTAGCAAAGATTAGTCAGGATTAAGTGATAAGGGCAGTGAAGAAGATGAAGAGTGGAAAGGCACTTGGTCCTGATGCTATATACCTGTATACTAGTATACCTGTGAAGGTATGGAAGTGTCTAGGAGAGGTGGCAGTAGAGTTTCTGACTGGGTTGTTCAACAGGATCTTAGATAGTGAGAAGATGTCTGAGGAATGTAGGAGAAGTGAGCTGATGCCTATTTTTAAGAACAAGGGAGATGTGCAGAGTTGTGGCAACTGCAGAGGAATAAAGCTGATGAGCCATACAATGAAGTTATGGGAAAGAGTAGTTGAAACTTGCTTAGAAAGGGTGCCCAGAGAGGAACTGTGGTATTTGATGAGGAAGTCTGGAGTGGCAGAGAAGTATAATAGAGCGGTGCAGGACATTTATGAGGACTGTAAGACAGTGGTGAGGTGTGCTGTAGGTGACACAGAGGAGTTCAAGGTGGAAGTGGGATTGCATTATGGATCAGCTCTGAGCCCCTTCTTGTTTGCTGTGGTGATGGACAGGTTGACAGATGAGGTTAGATTGGAATCTCTATGGACTATGATGTTTGCAGATGACATTGTGATCTGTAGTGAGAGCAGGGAACAGGTGGAGGAGAAGCTATAGAGGTGGAGGTTTGTCTTGGAAAGGAGAGGAATGAAGGTTAGCCGCAGTAAGACAGAGTACATGTGTGTGAATGAGAGGGACCCAAGTGGAAGAGTGAGGTTACAGGGAGAAGAAATCAAGAAGGTGGAGGATTTTAAGTACTAAGGGTCAACCGTCGAGAGACATGGAGAGTGTGGAAAAGAGGTGAAGAAGCGTGTACAGGCAGGATGGAATGGGTGGAGGAAAGTGTCAAGTGTGATGTGTGATAGAAGAGTTTCAGCTAAAAGGAAAGGAAAGGTGTACAAAACTGTGGTGAGACCAGTGATGTTGTTTGGTCTAGAGACAGTGTCACTGAGGAAAAGACAGGAGACAGAGCTGGAGGTAGCAGAGATGAAGATGCTGAGGTTCTCTCTGGGAGTGACCAGGAAGGATAGGATCAGGAATGAGTACATCAGAGGAACAGCACAAGTTAAAGGTTTTGGAGATAAAGTCAGAGAGGCCAGACTGAGATGGTTTGGACATGTCCAGAGGAGAGATAGTGAATATATTCGTAGAAGGAAGCTGAGTTTTGAACTGCCAGGCAGGAGGCCTAGAGGAAGACTAAAGAGGAGATTTATGGATATAGTGAAAGAGGACATGAAGGTAGTTGGTGTGAGAGAAGAGGATGCAGAAGACAGGGTTAGATGGAGTCAACTGATTCACCGTGGCGACCCCTGAAGGGAAAAGCCGAAAGGAAAAGAAGATGTTGTCCTATTTTTAGCTTCCATTTCTCATCTATTTCCTGCTACTTTGGTTACACAAAATAGCTTTGACCTAATTTAATTTTCATTGTACAGTGCGTCCTCGCGCATTCGCGCATCAAAGATTGCGACTCCACCTCATCACGGATTTTTAGTAGGCAGTCACGTGAAAACGTATGTGCATTCTATTGGCTGACAGCATCTGGAAGTGCACTCTTCCATTAGTCTCAGACTTTAGTGAGAAACAAAAGTGCCCTAAACAGTCGATAAAAGTGTGGGAAAAGGTAATACAGATAGAATGTGGTTTAATATCAGCATGGGGAGGGTTCATAAACGTTTAAATTACTGTAGATGATAAAATACAGTATATAGATTAAGATATCGATCGTGGATTCCTCAATCGTGTGTGGTTCCTGGAATGTATTAACCGCAAAAAACGAGGGCGCACTGTATTTCAATAGTTTCCACCGCGTAACAAAATGATTTACTGTTCCACTGGCAATGGAAATACACTTTTCTTTTTACAGCTGTTTGAAAATGGAATTTGAGAACCTTCAGATCTCCTTCATTTTCACAAGATATCTACACCCCAGACAAGTAAAAATAAATACAAATAGTGCAGCACAAACCGATTTCTGTCAAAAAGGTTACCCTCACAGATTGAGAGCAGTAAGACAAGCATCCCACTCTTTTGTTTGATACATTTACAAAACCTTGTATGCAATGTAAATTAAATTTAAAATGTAAAACTCACCAAGCGCCTCCTTTCCTCTTCAACAGTGTTCAACAGCTGGGAAAACTCCTTGAATGACTGGGCTGAAATACACAGACAGATAATTTTGTACAATACCATGTTTGGTCAATACAGTATTACCGCATTATTAGGCGGACTTAACAGTCTTTAATTTTCTCAAAAACAAACAGTGCGCCTGATAATCCAGTGCGCTTAATATATGAAAAAAGTTTTAAAATAGGCCATTCATTGAAGATGAGTTCTCAGATGAGTTCTCAGTTGTAACCTCAACCTCCACACTGTTGCCTATCTGGTCAGTATCTTCACTCTACCCATGCCTATCCAGACACTTCACTCTACCCATGCCTACCTAGGCATGTTTATTTATGCCTTCTTATTCCTATACCTATTCATGCCTTATATTTGTATAATCTTGGTGGATTATTTATTATTCTTTCTATTTGGTGCTGATGCTACTTTCTCTGTGTTTTTTCTGTGTTTATGTGTACTCACTGTGCTGTGTGTAGTGGGAGAAGTTAATTTCCCTGACAGAACCTCCTTAAGGGATAAATAAAGTTCTACTCTACTCTAGTGGCCCAGACACAGTCTAAACTGTGCCCCCCCCCACACACACACACACAGTTACCTGCTGTTTCAGGTGTCAACCACATTTGAGAATTAATGGTAGCATACCAAGCACCTTTGGCTAGCAGTGACTTAGCTTTTGCAATTTGAGAAAAGGTTGCAGTTGTGAATGCAATCCCTTTATCTTTGCTCAATCTCGTGGATGCATAATGCAACCATAGCTACTACAGTAGTTTCTATTCTATGCACCTTATAATGATGGGCTCCCTATTCTGGTGAAAGTTTTAAAATAAGTTTTAAATTTAAGGTGCGCCTTGTAATCATGCGCGCCTTATAAGCCAATGTGCCTTATGTATGAAAACGTTTTGAAAGAGGTCATTCATTGAAGGTGCAGCTTATAGTCCAGTGCGCCTTATAGTGCAGGAAGTACTGTAAATGCATTGACATGTATGCTACATTACGTGCAGTATGTTCATCAATGAGCAAGTACACAGTGATCTACTGTGTAGTAATATTTAGATGATTAAAAAAGATACTTTACCGCAGTGGCTCAGTAGTTAAACATCAGATGTTCCTGGCACCCCACAAAGCACTGTAGCATGGTGCTAAAATGTTTATTGTCACAGCAGCTTTAGAGCTTTCAGTGCTGAACATTTTATAACCTAATAAAATCATGCAGCTGTCCAATTTAAAACCAAGACTAGCAGCAAAAAAAAAAATCAAAAACAACAATACTTCAATTGAATGGATCCCACTGATTGCTTCCCTTTATTTTCTTTCACTGTGTTACAATATACCATCACAATGTAGGAGAAACTGATCCACTTGCTATGTTCAAAACCATCTGGCCCTTCCATTTGTAGGTTGTATTATATTCAGCAGACCCAAACACATTCGGCATACACTCCATGATATCATCATATTTCTACAGGAGAATTATAGCTTCATAGCTTCACAGCTTTGTGAAACGGAGGACCAGATGCAGGGTGCCCTCTGTCAGCCCAGTGTCATCCCTTGTTCAGCAATTTAGCAGCAGTCAGGTTTCTGTTTGCCAACACAGTGATATCAGTATCATTCCCAGCGGCCTGGTGTGGGGACCCTCAAACAGTTTAGTCAATTTACAGACCAAAGCTTTTTGAAAACAGAAATGCATTTTCTTTTGTTTTCAATTGAACAATGATTTTGTTCCCTTTATCCTGCTGGTAGGCTAGCCACCTTGTAACGCTACCAGCTCTTTTATCAACAGTACAAACGTCTCGGGGGCTGTAGGGCACAGCTGGAGCTGTTGATGGGACAAGATTAGATTCCCAAGAAAGGAAATGAGAGTCAAATTGAGGTTATAGCTTGCATATCACTCACAGGTAAAAAGGAAGAAAGGCAATATAACTTGTAAAGTATTGAATGCGATACAATTTATGAAGTCAAGAGCCGAGCCGAGAACAACGTTTGATGAGTCAATATGAAATTTAATGTAAGTTTTTAAAACCAACCTATGAAGACTTTATTGTTTCAGATACATTTTGTGAGTTAAAAAGTTGCCTTTCTAAATTGGTAATTGTTTGCTAATTGATTTTTCTTTTAGATGTAGTTCTCAATGTCTTTTGGCTTGATCCGTCCCAACAAAACAGCTTTTGATAACTAAAAGATTGACCTTTTGAATGAATGAAAAACACCTTTCCTAAAATTTTAATTTCTATTGCCACATCAATCTCTTGTCCCCATTGATTCCAAGATAACTGACATTGAATGTGAATGTCACTGCAGTAAGTCATGAAGGGAAATCAATAAAGGGTCAGGTGAACCTGTCTTACAGCACACACAGGATCACAATGTTATGTGGGGGATTTTGGAGCATCAAAGTGAACTATACCAATACTGCATCAAGACAGTGGCTGGCATTCAAGCAAGGTCTAGATATGTCAGTCAGAAACCTCAGATTCGATGATGAATACATCGATTTCAACATCTTTCATTTTCCCCTCCTAAAATAGTCTCACAGCTTTTTCTCTCGAAGATATCCAGCAGACAGATTGTTGTGAAGCTTAATGTAAGTTATTTCTCTTTCAGATGGTATTTACCTCGTAAGCTCAGTGTTCACAATGTCCAAAATTTTGCACAGCATTACACTATGGTAGAAGACTTCAATATTTAATTTCAATTTCTTTGTTACTTGTACTGTTGAAATGTTGTAAACTGGATTAAATCTATTATAAATTAAGTTATCGTCTACAATAGACAATCGATAAGATACCTATGGCTCTGTTATCTGAGCAATGTAAATACACAGCAGGACTAGCGACACAGCAGGTGAGCAGCTTACATATCCATTGTTCAGTTTGTGATTAACACTGCTCTTGACAAAAGTCCAGAGAAAGCATGGATGGCCTCAAATTAAAGCATGTTTGAATCTAATGAGGCTTAGATTTGGCTGTGGATTTTTTCCAATAGACATAATTGGGCTTCTGATCCCCTCTGTATAATACACACACTGCAGCTTTGAGAGAAAAAAGGAAGAATGGCAATTCATTAAGCTTTGTGATGAACATTACAGCCTTGCACAGATGATGGTGATACCCACTCTAGCCTCACAGATGGACAGCAATTCAGAAGTCTCCAGCTCCATGAAGCAGAGGACTCGAGCTGTGGATAATGAGCAGCAAAAATAAAAAGAGGAGGAGGATCATACTGGGAGTCCTGCCCATTAGAGCAATACAGGCCCACTGAGCAGCTGCTTTCATATTCCTAATGGTGGCTAGGAGGTTTACACCTCCATTTATCTCTGACACTGATCACAATTAGTCCCTCTGATCTCCTATAGGTGTGAGAGAGTGCAGAGGAAGTATGACAAGCAAAATAATGTCATTATCCATACATGAATGGCAGTCAACTTTCGGCTCTATGGTAAAGTGTAGAACAAATCCTATCTGAGGAATTTGCACTCTTCCTACAATTAACATTTTCCTTTTATTTTAATCACATCAATTACCCAAATGTAATATATTTTAATAAATACTGCAGCAAAATGTGCCCTTCTGTTAAGTGACTTTTCATAGCAATGTTAGAGGAGGCTTCAGCCAAGGTGACCGTCTTATGAATTGAGGAGACAGACAGGAGCTTGACTGAGCTTGACCAAATGAAACTTACCAATGTTCACCTCATCATCTGTCTCTGCATCGCCTATGCATTCAAACTGAAACTCTTGCAGGGACTGGGAGAACTTCTGGACAGCAGCAGACAGATCTGCAAAATCAGAGGGTCTGAGCATCAGAACAAAACATGGATGTACAAATGAATTTAACACTGAAGATAGATAGATAATATAAAATACTGGACAAGATAATATAAAAAATTAGGACCTTTTGCACTACATATCCACGTGTTGAGGCTAATAATATTGTGTGTGTGTGTGTGTGTGTGTGTGTGTGTGTGTTTGTAGTTACATTTCTTTTTCATTTATTTTGAAAATGGAGAATATCTTTAAAAAGCACTAATTTTTATGAGAGCACAATTCTCAATGTTGCTTCAATCAAAGGGCAAGTAGAACTTAATTAATCAACCAAATAAATAGCAATACATACTGTAGAACCTAATGTTTGGGAACTCATATACCTTGGTCACATTCATTTTTTGTATTGGCTGCCATATTAATGTTTGAAACAAACATTCTCTTGGCATATAAAACTATATTTGTATTTGTAATTGTTCAAAAATGATCCTGCAACTTTTAACTATTGCTGCAAGATGTCCCACAAAATTCAACGCACACACACACACACACACACACACACACACACACAAACACACACACACACACACACACACACACACACACACACACACACACACACACACACACACACACACACACACACACACACACACTGTATTGTTGATGTACATTGCATTCCAGTTATGATTCAAGGTGATAAAATGCTACCTTCTTTCACTGACATTTGGCATAATCCAGAGAAAAGGTTTAATGTTTCTTCCAATTGAGAAAAAAAGTTATCCCTCCTTTTTTCCTCATCCACGACTGATGTTACTTAAAAAAATATGACTGTACCATCCCAGATGCATTAAGAGTAGAGTGGTTATCGCTTCATCTCATTTTTATGGACACATTTACGAAGCTATGTGAAGTTTGTGTGAGAAACTGAAACTGTTGAGTTTGGCACATACGAGACTGGCTCTGAATACTCCAGTACCTATGAGCCTCAGCATTTATTTCTGTGCAGAAGAAATGGGCTGAATCCAGTCCAAGCATATTTTAGTGAGTTTCTGTGCAAGTAAAAAGAAGAAAAAAAATATTTGCACAGTAACGCTGCTGACTTGATCTGAATGCGTTCTCCAAATCAGAGCTGATTGTATACTTGTAAACTAGCAGTGACAAACATCCGCATTGATTTTGGTTATTTTTTGTGAGGCCACTGTGCTACCCACTGCGCCAAATATTAAGTATTAGTTTTCTGAACATTGTCCTCCCGTTTCATTTACTCATTATAAGAAACCATGACATAACGGAATGCATAAGACCATATGAGACTGGCTCATAACAGAACTCTTTCTGAGACTGAATAAATTCTGGAGTGTATCTTTAAATAACGACTTATACATATATGAAAATGTGGATCCTTACAAGATAAAGCTTTTTAAGGATTTGCATTCCAGAAATTAGACGGATCTGATAATAGATGGTTTGGTTTCTGGTAAATTGACAAAAAGAAGTGAGCACATGTTGGGAGGAAGAAAAAGTAAGCTTCATCTGCATGTAATAAACGTACTGCAGTGTTGACATGCAAATAGCTTACTTAACGTATGAATCACTTGAAATTGTATTTAATTTTACATAATGCAACCAATTTCGGTACAGTATTTTTATACATTAGTTACGTAAGGTGTGTGGGTCTGCTGTGTTAGTACTGTGATCATGTTCTTGTTGAGGTTGAGGTAACCTCAAAGTACTTTAAAGAGTGGGATGAAGCTTTAGCACATAATTGAGGCTTTTAACATCTCATAATTCAGTTGAATTATTAAAAGCAAAACAAGATGGAGACTCTAAAATAATCTAGATTGTCAACCCCCACAGTTTGAAATTGACACATTTTTTCTCATATTCACTGCCAGTAACTCACTAATTGCTTCTCCCCTTCCTTCTTCTGACACTTACATCACATCATCAACAATCCTATTGTTACTTAAGTGAACAGAAACTTGAATATTCTTTCATGTGAAATAAGAAAATACATATCTTAAAGGGACAGTGAAGTTAATTTTAAGTGACATATATGTTATTCATCATTATGAAAAATAGAAGAAAACATAAATTTTATATGTGCAGCGTCATCCCTTTGGTCAGAAAAGCTTAAAAATCTGCACCGCAGCAGATTCCGTATTCAGTGGTCAGTTGGGCGTCATACGTCATTGGCGACCAGCAAGCAAGCATCACTCTTAGCATCTAACTTAATGTCCAGCAATGCAGTGCCAACTGAAATATATCTAAAACTGTTGATAACCATAGTTCTTGTGGTGAAGTTTTGATAATTATTTTATCAGTAAGTTCCTGATAATATCTGATAGTGTACCTGAAAACATTAGAAAGGAAAATATAGTAATATATTATTTATTAGACTTTTAAAGCTGAGTCATATTGATAGTAATATTTAATGAGTAGGGAGTGAGACCATATTACACAAGCTTTAGTGCTCACTTATCGCTCGTAATAGCAACAGAATCTATGATGAGCAGTGCATACCCTTCCAAATATTAAACTATGTACTGTATATGCATGAAACAAACACCACTTCACATATGGGAATGCATTTTGAACATAAAAAATAATGGGCCAAAGGTTGAGCTTGGCAATGCAGTCTTATATCCTGTCCACATTTTAAAATGCTGCTTTTTCGTAAGTAATAAATAGTACTCTTTCAGATTTATTTGATTGTCTCCTCTAAATTGTGTAACTACTCTATTGTTGCTATGTCCCAACATGACCATATTTATGAAAACATATTACCATTGTATGTTCATATAATTAATCACTGCAATACTTGAGAAAGACCTCGCTAAACCATTCTGTACTAATTTCATTTTTATATGCATTATTTACTAAGGTTGGGTTTCCACGCGTACAATTTTGGTCCATTGCTCATTAGTGAGCACTGCAGGAAGTAGTTCTCCTGAAACAAACTCACTTAAAGTGATCAACAGAAAGAGTAGCAGTGATTAATAGAAAGATAATCAATACAAAAGAAGACAAATGAGAAACCTTTTTAACTTTAGGCAAGCAGTAAAGGAATAATCACTGTTACACATTCCAGGATGTACAATTAAATCTTTTAGTCGATAGAGACAAAGACTCTCTGCTTTTGGGGTGTTTTATCTCTTTAAATGTCTTTGCCAATTGTTTGCAATCTACATTCACATATTGAGGTACTTTACTTATAAATTTGTTTTTTTTTTGTCATCCAGCTTTTTCACTGAGAAATGTGTCATAATGCTTATTTTAGTTTTGGAGGGCCAGATGGTTACCTTTGGTGCCTGTTGTTTGGTTATTTTGTCTGCCTTTCTGTGAGCAAGATTACACAGGCACTACTGAACAGATGCCATGAAACTTGGAGGATGTATTAGGCTTTGTCAAGGTAGGTGGTAGATAAAGCTGTGGATCCATCTTTTTTTATTCACTTTCCTTTACATTGTGGGATCATTGATCTTTAGTCAACTAATGGACACATAAACAACTTGATGGATAGAACTTGGAGGAAGAAACTGAGCGACAAAGATGGAGGGATTAAATGATTGAGTAGATCAAACATTTTCTTTAAAACTGCCTGAGGGCAGCCATTTCAGTGGTGATGGATATCTATAGTCATAACATATGTTTTAGCATGTAGCTACGACATACATGCAGGTTAGGTTAATGGTTGGAAATTGAGTTTAATCTAATGAAAAGGCATTGTCCTTGACCCAAAAATGCATTCTTCCGCTTCTAAATTAAATGACAGGACAACAAATGGATTAAAGGTTTGTTTTTACATAGCTCAATGTAGTATGCTTGCCTGATCATCGAAATTGCAGTAAACAAAACAAAAGTTTGGAGCTATTTAGGGGGGAAATGGTGGCATGTCACTAGACTGTATTCTAGAAAAAAAGGGAAGAAATCAGAAATGACAAAAACATTCCTTTGATGTAGAGAAAGTGGAGACTTCAACGACTCTCCAGATATTTAATCTCCTCTACAACTCCTGAAAGAAGCAGGCATTTCGTACGTGATACTGTGTGTGTATGTGTGTGTGTGTGTGTGTGTGTGTGTGTGTGTGTGTGTGTGTGTGTGTGTGTGTGTGTGTGTGTGATAGAAAAACCAGCTGTTTCAGATCAGAATAAAAAGAAATGTGTAACTTCTGCAAATGATAAGCTATATGAAGTAAAATCACAGTTCTTATCAGAATAATGGTGACCACTATTATGTTCATTTTATAAGACGTTTCTTAATTTATTTAATCAAGTAGGTGAAAAAGTCCAAAGGGAATCAAGTGAGCTCTACAGCGAATTTTATTCTATTGCACCCTTAGGATCAACAGGCAAACAAGAGATGTATAGCTTTCTAAAATGTTTTTTTTTTTTTTTACTTAGACATCCACTTAAAAAACTTTTACAATTCCATTATGATAAATCATTTACTCAACAACAAACAAAAAAAGCATTTTCATTCCTCTACGGATCTTTTAGAAAAAACAATTAAAGACACATCCTTTAATGTTCTGGGACACATCATCAGTGATGTTGCTCGGATAGCTGGGAGTTTCAGGTCTTTACTACATCAAATATCCTTCCTCAGATGACCAAGCCAGGGTTGATCAGGCCCTGGTTTGTGGTACAGCAGTATTAGTCCACTGATGACTCCTTATGAACACAAGCAATCAAGAGGCTCTCTCTGCTGCCTCCATGGTGGATTTGATGGCTCTCTGTTTTGCAGCCCTAGTGATGCCAAGTAGGGTTTAGTCCTTATCGAGTGTCCAGCCAAGCCTCTACACCCAACTCTATGGGTTTGTGACATACTTTTCTTCCAGTTCTTCAGCATTGCTCTATAAGTTCCTGTGCCTCCTCCCTATGATCCCCTCAGAACATAATCAATATCACCTGCCATGTAATGAAAGTGCTATTTGCGATGATGATAATAATCTGATAATGGTGATAAGGGTTTTTGCAAAGAGGCAAACTGAGATGGTACACCAAGTAATAATCCTCCATTCAGGTTGAGCTACAGCACTTCATGGTCTCCATTTCCCTCCCATGCATCCTATATTAGTTGGGTTACTGCATTGGTTTATTCTAGATATGCTGATACATCAGGTACACTGTCTTTCTGGAGATGCTGAAGTAGATGTTCTTGAGGAAGACGTCTCTCAAACCTCTGTATAGGACACTGAAGAAGGTCTTCCCTTCCAAGATGAGGATTGAGATGGATTCCAAAACACTCTGAACAGTAAGATATCTTGGACCCGATTTGACTCGAGCTGCTGTAACCTTCCTAGACTTCCTTCCAAGTGGGCTCCCCAGTGTTGAATTCTACATTGGGTGACGGTATGAAAGGGGTAAGGCCATAGCACTTATCTCTTTATCAGGTTGTTGCACAGAAAGTGGTCATTTACCCCAATAGAAACTTGGTGAATCCACATGGATCAACCAGGAATGCACTTCGCCTCCCAGCCCACTTGCCCCTCCTTCTCCAGTGCCATTTATCTCTGTTCAGTATCATGAGCTTCTTCTCCCCAGAGCTCAGCCAGTGGTGATTTTGTTTCCTTAACAGCAACTTTGAACTATCTAGCCTGATATCAAAGTTCTAGTCACATTTGGTGCATCTTTCCTGCTCTTCAGTTGAAGGAATGACTTGGTCTAATGTACTTTCACTCTTCCAAACCAAATTCCTCTGACCAAAAGCTGCAATGACAATGTTCTCATGGTATGGACCTGTCTGTTGTCAATTCATTAAGACTCCGTTTCACCTCTACTACATACTTTGAGACTGTAGGAGGAAGCCAAAGGACCAAGACGGAGCCTTCAAACTCCTCCAAATAAATACTCTATTCCATTGGGTGATTTGAACCCAGAAGCTCCTGTGAACATTATGCCACTGTGTCATTTCACTCAATCCACATTAAACACATATAACACTAAACTGTGTAGGGTTGGGCATTCAATCCATGTTCTAAAGTGGAAAACAACTGTAAACCTCTGATAGTGTGAGGTTGTTAAAAGGTTTTTTAATTTTGATTGTGTACCCAAACACGTTTCACTCACACTTATGTCAAGTTTTTGTGGTCATGGCCTGGAGTTATTTGAGCAGGGTCCACCGCTGAGACCAGCAAAAAAGCACGGAAAAGTGTGTCTTTGTGTCCATACAGAGCAACAGCTGAAAGAATGTACAGAAAACACAAAATAAAAGCGTGTACTGTGGTCCATCTTGTTAAGTAACAGTTAAGTCTTTCTCACCTGTCTTCTTTTTAGTCAACCCAGAACTAACAGCCTGTAACACCTTCTCACAGTTGATTAAATTTAATTTAATAATATTTGTCTTATTTTCGAAACTGGCAAGTTCACTGTAAACTGTCAAATCAACTTACTGCATATACATTATATTTTTATTATATTTCCTTTTCTGCTAATTGTATGTTTATATGAATCTATGGATATATAGATTCAGATATTTAGATATTCTTTCATCTGCCTTGGCAGGTCAAATGATCAAAACAATAGTGTCCATATTCCTCACATATCCCTTTACAAAGGAGACACATTTGTTCCTTATTATATTTTAACCTTAACAAAGTAATTACTGTACACCATAGAATTTTAACACTGTGGCAACTTATTTATTCATCCATCCATCCATTTTCTTGACGACGAGATGACTGTAATCATCTCTTTTGCAGTTGCTTTTCCACCATGCTGAAACCTATCCCAGCTGACTACGGGAGAGAGGTGTGTGCACCCTGGACACGTTACCACCGCATTGCAGAGCCACAAAAACGACTACATATGCACACACTTACACCTACGGTCAATTTACATCAATCCATTCACCTAAATTGCATGTTTATGGAGGTAAGAGGAAGCTTGAGAACCCTAGGTAGACATGGTGAGAATATACCAACTCCACACAGACAGGACTGCAACCTGCAACCTTCTTGCTGTGAGGTGACGGCACTACCCTCTGCACCACAGTGCCGCCCACTTATTTATTCATATTAAATTAATGTTTAATTTGAAGCAATTACTTTTAAGATTACAACCATGTATTTTGACAACATTAAATAAAGAGAAGATCTTATAATGGCAAAGTAACATTATATGAGGGAGAATGTTTGAGAATCTTAGAGAGAAGGTTAGATTTAGATTAGACCACTCAGAGGATCTTAGAATGTTAGAATGTTTGATATTTGGGTATAATCTCATTTGTTGTCCAGTGCGTGAGGCGTGACAGAGCACTATGTCTGTCAGTAACAACATGTAGCTTGGTACATCTTTTATCTCAGCTTCAGGGCTCCTGCTTACAACCAAAACCCACCTGCTGACAATCCTTTACAAAACACCACAAGAAAGTTTCCATTTTATAACACACATGCTCTATTCACCTTTAAGTTACTTTGTGATCTAAGAATAAACACAAAGAGAAATAAAGAAAAACAGTACAATTCATGAATCGAATTTGGTAGAGTAATACATACTTAGTATCACATTATGACAGTCTCCTCATAATGAAATCATATGGTTCTTTTGTGGTAGGATTTATTGATTGCAGATAATGCTTGAAAAGGTAGCTTAAAATAAATTGAATTTCCATCCCATTTTATTTGCTTTTTGATTTACTGCAAAGTTGGATAATACCTCCAATATCATTAAGGCTTTTGGACATAAATTGTGAGGGCATTGGTCATAACAATAATTGTACAGTGACAGCAACTCCAAAGGCTTCCCTTGCAGAGTTTATACACCCTACAGACTAATATGTCTGTCCACAGCGTCATGAAATATAGAAAGATAATAGGATAAACAGCATAAAGAGCTAAACATTTATAACTCCCCCGAAAAGACTTGATATGTAGTCAAGGAGTTTCCTATTTAATATACTCGAGGGACATTCCCAAACTTCAGATCTTTGTCTTTTATTGAGGAAAACAAAAACAAAATAAAACTTAAAATATACTCATCTCTAGTAGAGACAGTCCAGTGTCTGCCTGTAGATCAAACTCATCTTCATTTTATCTTGTCAGTGTGATACAACTGATTTCAGATGAGAGGGTCCTCAAAGGGGAACACTTCGACACACCCAGCTTAACGAGAGGCAGGGAAATCTCTTTCATGCAACAGTAGGGTGCATTTTGCTACTTTGATTCCATTTGAAGGTATTGTATTGGAGGAGGGGTCCCTCGGGTAAGGTCTCTTTCAACCACTTATTATTACATTCGCCTGTCAGTTGCCCAGCAGGGGAGGAAGAATGGCTGTCTGAGAGGAGTCAACCACAGCATACCGACGGTTTCGTATAGTCAAAAGTTGCAAGAAACTCAGGCCTAACAATTAAACCTGAAATAAATTGGTGCCAACTGCTGTTCTAGCAGGCCATAGTAGCAGTTTGTCACTCTGAGTCCTAATTCTTCAGTTAAAGACAAGTATGGCTGTATACATGGAAAAAATAACAGAGCATGGTCTCTGGGGTACAGGGACATTTTACAGCGACTCTCCAATACCCTTAATTAATGGCGATGCTCTGTGATGCTAATGGATTGATTTCACAAAATTTCTTTCCAAATCAAATATGCTTGCAGGCGTTATAGTTTTACTTTTTTTCAAGAGGCATGGCTTTACCTTGGATATACAGCTGGAATTACAGCTACATTGATTTCATTGAAATACAAAATGAAAACAGAGATGAAAGATGCTGACCATGATTCATTGATATGATTCTGACTCAATTCTATTGTGAACTATGTTACTCTAAAGAAAAGGTTTATGATAGTCATAATAATATGCCAGAATTAAAATGACAGTCAAGCTAACCTTCACCATTTATCACCAAGGACACAGCTTTCACACTGAGCTGTGATATATTCATTGAAAAGACACACAGACTGACAAATTAATCAACTAGTCAAATTTATTTCTATTGGCATTTCGGGCAAGTCAAATGCAATTCAAAGTGAAGAACAAGTAATTAATACAACAGAAGACATCGAAGAAAAAAATCAATCATAGTTTAAGTTGATTCTTAAAGAAATGCACTAAGCAGAATTTTCCTTTTGTTATAACAGATGGCATTTACAAAATGTGAAAAAAAAAAAAAAACCGAATACAAAAAAGCTTTCTTGGTTTTATCAAGACCATGATTCTAAGCAAGACAATGGTGCAAAAATATTTTGATGAAGTCGGTGAGTGGTGCATTCCATTGAAAGTCTGAATAAACCATTTGTGTGGGTTTAACTGATGTGAAAAATTATCTTGTACAATCTGACCTTCATCACAAGAATATACAACATAACTCATGATGTTCACCAGCCAAGCTTATTTTTAAATGTAACATATAAAAATCATGGGTGTAATGTGGCAAATTCAAATTTCTCATCATTTCATCTCACTTCTAAAAAAAATAATTTCATTTAACTAAACTGAAAAGAACGCACTCATAACAGTAATATTCTTGATTTCTTTTTTTGATCATTTGGAGGTGGTGGTAGCTCAGTACATTGGGTCTTGGGCTGGGGACCGGAGGGTGACCGGTTCAAGGCCCATGTGGACCAAAATGTTTGGAATGTGAACTGGTATTGGAGAGATGCCAGTTCCACTCCTGAACACTGCGAAAGTGCCCTTGAGCAAGGCACCGTCCCCTTACAAGTCGTTCATAAGGGCTGCCTGCTGCTCTACGTCTCATTATCTGCATGCTTACAGGTCTCTTGTGTGTGTGTGTGTGTGTGTGTGTGTACAGGCCTAAAACACACACACACGCCCACACAAACATATATATCAACTAACAACTAGATGGAAAAAAAAATCCTCCTACAGGGAATTAATACCGATGATGCTTTTTCTTCTACAAATATTGAGCTGTTTGTTGACTTACTGACTGGGAAAGCACAGCATTTCAATGACACTGGACAAAAAGACAAAAATGTGGATTTAGTGCTAAAACAACATGTCTAGTTGACGAGTATAAGGGCAAGTTTGTAACGTGGAGATAACACACAAATACAACCCCTAATATTTTTCAGGATGAAGGTGTAACAAAAGCTTGAAAATGCGGTGTTCACTATGGCACTCACTTTGACTGACAGAGAAACAACAGAGTAGCTCAGAGCAGACCTCATTCTCAAATCAAATGAGGTTTTTTTTTGTGTGTCTTTGCTGTTTATGGAAAAGCAGGTTTGGAATACAAAATATTTCCCCTTTATTAAAATACGTCCACAAAAACATCCCAATTCCTTGCTCTGATAAATGAACTGTGCTTACCAGGTTGCTTGGCTTGATTGCCAAACAAGTCACATAATGAACTGTATGATTTATTAAATTTCAATACAGGAGCTCAAATTCCTCAAAGTAGTCTAAGCAGCAGCAGCACATTAAACACCATAAATCTGCAACTCACTGGCTGTTCTACAGTCAGACCAGAAGAGCTATGCATAGAAAAGGAACACAAACAATGAAGCAAACGATGTCCAGCTAAATATTGTTGAAAGAGGTTGGGGAGATGGTTATCCAAGCATGTTTACGGGACATTTCCTGTTGCTGAGCCTAGACAGCATCATCTGCACACAGACAAACAACCACTTAAGAGTTCCCTCAACTGAACATTTTTGTGACCTCATTTAAAGCAACAAAAGCCCACACGCTATGTGTTCAGGCAATACAACAGCTTCTAAATGTAGTTTAAATGAGTTTTTAAATCATATTATATACATGCCTCAAAAGTATTAGTACATAGGTGGAATGGTCTAATATGGTCTTTCACAGTTGCTCAATACCATATTTTTGGAATAGTAACAGCTCTATCAACTTTTCATTCACAGGTTTTAACTGTATTCATTTTTATTTTTATTGATTTGTTTTTATATATGTACTCTGAATCTTGTTTTGTTTATTGAATTCTATCTAGTTTATTTGGAGGGAGAGAGATAAAGTAAGAAAATGGGAGGGGAAAAAAAAAGCTAGGAAAAGCCTATCTGCTGATATATTTCATGATGCTGAAATTAGAATTTAAACTATGTGTTATCCTTCTAGAAGTGAACCATTGTATGTCTGTGTATTGCATTTGTTGTATGAATGATATGTTGTCTTGTCTGTGTACTGGACCCCAGAAAGAATGGCCACACTTATTTGCAAGTGCTAATGGGGGATCCATAATAAAGTAAAGGTGGAAGCGTCACCCTGTAGCTGATGACCAGGTGTGGACATGGAGTAGTAATAGCCAGTGAAGACTGGGATGTTGTCCAGTAATGATGAAACGCCACTTTAATTTGTAAAAATTTACAAAAATTAAATGTTTACTGAAAATACTGAACAAATCATGACTTAACTTAAAACCCCAAAACTCTTTAGAAAAATTACGTATGATGATAACTGCTATTAAGCTGTTATTTTCATTTATGAATGTTATTAATATGTGTGTGGTCTCTTGCAAAAGTTGTAAAACTAATGTGACTCTGCAGACTTTGTAAACATTTCATTTACAAACACTATCAAAAAGACGGTTAGAAATGTCTGTTACAAAAATAAGATAGTCAATCCACAATAGTATTGCACACTCTCATTTTCTCTATTTGACAAAATCATACATTTTATAATTAAACAGTTTCACTGAAATCATCCGAGCCTGCAGTTCATCTGGGCAGACCAAGGCTACAGAAATGGTACCACCATAGATGTCTATTACCCATCATATCAAAACTAGTTTTCTCCATTGAGAAATATACTTTTTGAGTATTACAGGTGCTTATGTGATTTGAGCATAAACCTGTAAAAGTTTAAAAACAGACGTTGCAGACAAATTTTCAGAGCAATCCCCAATAAGATCTCATGGCTTCATGCACACACTTTTCATACAAGTTTTCTATCACAACTAAAAATAATTTTATTTGCTGTAACTACAGTTTCTGCAACCTTACTCACAAAATGGTTAATTTTGTACCTATTTACCTATGTACCTAATGTACCTATGAACCACCTCTAGGGTTGATATGAACTTGATCCAGATCCTTGATGATCCAGGTGGATAATAAAAACACAGTTAAAGTGTGATTTTATTAGTCTTATAGTAACGCTGTTAAAGTATGGTAGTTATATGTGTAAGATGTAAAAACTGCAGTTTTAGTAACTTGCATGAGCACATTAGAGGTGATGAGCTAGACAACCTTGGCTCAACAGGCCTCATTTACACAGAGAGCACATGTGAAACCAAATTAATCATGGTATAGTATTCTAGCTTGAAACATGAGTTCATTGCTATTACGAAAAAAGCTCCCATTAAAAGTATTCTATTAATGTCACCACTGTTGATAGGTCAAAAAAAGGTCACAAACCTCTATGGAATCTTAAGTTAAAGAATATCAATGATTTACCTACATCTCTTAGCTCCAGGGCTCTCAGACTAGCCTTGACCGAAACGGGATTCCCACTTAGAGGACTGTTCTATTCATTACTAAAGAGAAGACAAATACTAGCCATTCCTAAACATTCCTACCTGTAACTGCTCAGTCGCGGCGAAGTACTGGCTTATTTCATGTAATAATTAACACACTGTCAGTTTCATGTTACTACTATTATTATTTTTTAACCTTGTGTTTTCTTCACGAAACCAGAGACATTGTTGGTGTAGTTCAACAGGGCCTTATCTATGACATGTTTCACATAAACAAAACAAAGTTTCAATACATTTCTGTTAGGAGACAAAAAGAAGTATTGAGACCTTAAGACATTTCAAGGCAACACAAAGTTTTAAGGTCATCTTTGATATTAAACCAGAAGAACCGCTGACATCCTACATATAAGTATAACTGCTATGAATAAACCATTCACAAGGGTGTTCTTGTCCACCTGTGGTGCCCTGCCTACTGACAGAGCAGTCTGGTTACAGAACTGATTTGGCCTTCAGTTACACTCAGAAATACCACATTCTAGTCAATAGTCAGAGGGGCACAATCATCTGGGTGCTAAGCGGTCTTTGCTGTTTTAATTGATATTAGATTAACACTCAAAACAGAACATGGACTTGAGAAAGAATGGGGGAAAACAGATGGAAATGAGTGTATGTATGTCGAAAGTCTGTACAAGTTACTATACTTAAAGTAAACAAAACTTTTTCAGTTTCATCTTTGAGTTAATTGTTGCTGCTACTATAGTTTGTAAAGCGTCTGGATGTGGGTCACATACTAAATACAAAGTTATAACTTCAGAACAACATCCTGCATTTCTCCCTTGTGTTAATTCTTCTCCAAAGGACGGTATTGCATCCTCTGCCTTTATCTTAGATGAAAACACAGACTCCCATTACACCTTTGCTGTGTTCATAACCAAAGGGTGGAATAAAGGTGTACTGGCCCTTTATCATGATCTGAAAGGGGGATCAAGAATAAGCTCTGCAGCAGTAGATATACTGTACTGATGAGAATGACTGGACACAGAATTAGCTGATCAACAGCTCCTTGGATTAAAGCCCACATAAATGCATGCCAGAGTTCAAGGAGCAGTTACTGTACAGGTATATCTCAATAGCAACTATTGAGAGGGCTGTGGGTGAGTCAAGCATTCATGATCAAATGCCTACAAATAAACCACAACTGAGGGAATCCAGTCACAAGAGGAGTCCTTGGGTCATAAACCACAACTAATGGACAGATAAAATCTATATCTTGGTCTGATGAGTCTAAATTTAACATTTTCAATTCCAATAATGCTTTAATGTGAAAGAAATTTAAAAACCTGAAATCCTGTTAGAATGTCTACTGTCTGCTGAGCATTATTTTGAGCTTCATTGACAAACAGGGGTCCTTTCCTGAAAAAATCCAGATTTAGACTTAAATGTTATGCATTACGCTACTACATAACACATACAATAGTCTTTGGTAAAATACTTTTTTCTGCACAAATATTAAACTAATGCAAGTAAAACAATACATCTATTATACAAAAATAATATAATTATAGCAATTACTGATTTAACTTTTGCTTTTCGTTATCTTGTTCACATGCCACATGCTTTGATTTTCATGAAGCTTATAGACCAGATCAGCTGATTTAGGAAGCATTTCATGCATTATTGTGACCTTTCATCTCCAGCTCATATGAGAAGCCAGCCAAGAATTGTCCAGGGCAGGAGAAGATTGAGGTTTCTGCTGTCACAAAGGTGATAAAGATGGTACTGAAAGTGAAATAAAGACCACTGAAGGATTGATTGTGCACGGATGGAAAAAGAAACTACCCCCATTCTCAGAATGTCCCCCTTCATTTTTTCTACAACCTCATTCTCAATATTCTACATAAACTTATGAAATTCCATCCATCCATCCATCCATCCATCCATCCATCCATCCATCCATCCATTCATCTACCCATCTGTCCATCCATCCATCGCAACAAAAAGCAGTGGTACATGTACAGTATGTACATGTATTGTACTGAAACTGTCTGTATAGACAAGGTAACAATAATAATAATAATAATAATAATAATGATCATTATTATTATTATAATAACCTTTATTGTCCCACAGTGGGGAAATTTGTGCGATCGTGGCAGCAGGGGGGGTCAAACATAAATAGTTAAATAATATACATACATATTAACATCTGAAACATATGGTATTGACATATTCACATATTGGAAACATATTAACATATATCATATTATCAGAATGTACAGTTATATTCACACATCAAAAAAATATACACTACAGGCTGATGATTACATTGTTCATCCAGAATTAGAACGTTTTGTTCTTTGAGTTTGGTGAGTTCTTTGAGTGGTCTGCTGGGAGGACTGCTGGTTATACAGTCTAATGTTAAGTAAATGTTAAGTAAAGTAAATTGTCTACAGTAATGAGGTCTGTATTTTCTAATCATTCTTCATCTCACAGGTACGTTAACATGTGCAGATCCCTACAGGGATGCAAGCAGGACAGGAAGTCCACTTTAATCATCACAGTGAAATCTCAGATTGAACAAGTGACAAGACAAGTGCTGGTGCCCCAATCATTTAATCACCCAGCTCCTGCTCAATATCTTCATTTTCTCTGAACTCTGCATATGTGGCTTAAAAGCCTTGGGTATGCCTGAATCTTTCACAATGCACTAATTCATGTCAGTGGTGCGTGTCTGCCTGTGACCTTATTAGTCGGTGCTGGAGCAGAGTAGAAACACTGATAACGCGCAGACACGCTGGTCTTCAGTCGCTGCTCTGTCGGACAAGTCTTTGCATGTGTGCAGCAGAGGCAGGGATTAAAAGAAAAGACAAAGACGTCAGAATAATGGTTTAAGTGTGGTTTTAGGTCATATTTAAAGCTTTTTAACTGTTAATAAGATGTTTCCCGATGGGAGTGAGGGTGATTCAGCTCCGGGTGTGTCCAGTTTCAAAGAAGAACCTCTAAACAGACACTTCAACGCACTCAAAGCATCCAATGTTTGCAAGTCGCCTGTGACTTTTAGGTATTGGCTGTTAGGCCGGCAAAAATATTATTTCTAGAGCTGAAAAGGTCCACGTTGTGCGACTTGACTTACTCTTGAGCGCAGTGATGAGCATGTTCCCATCCTTGATGAGCTCCTTGATGAATTTATTTGTCCTCTCAAGCTCGATTTCATGGCATTTAATGCGCTCTCTGAAGTCCGGACTGTCCAGGAAAGAGTCGGTGAACTCTAAAGTAGGGAGTCCCATGGCACCGCAGCGACTAACTTTATTCTCAATCTTTAGAACTCGGCTTGTATGTTTTTCATCACGTAGTTCCGATGTAACACAGCCCTCTTCGAATTCCCCCGAAGAGTTTTCCTTCCTTTCAAGTTCTCACTTCCGCTTTGATTTTCTAAGTTTCGACTACTTATCATTAAAAAAAAAAAATAGTGGTCGTGTGACTCCTGCTGGTTAGATATGGTTATTTTACACTTATTTTAAACCCAAGCTCAGTCCTCCCTAAACGAAAAGTCAGATTTCATCAAAATTATCGAAAAAAAAAAAGAATTGCATGAAAAAGACAAACAATAATACAAAAAAATAATGCAGTGAAAACTAATAATTTCCTTACTTTTACGTTTTTTTAACACTAATTTTCATAAAAATGTATTTCCCCGTGTATCTTGCTGACATAATTAAAAATCTGTTAAAAAGATTAATATATTAATATTTATCGAAATAATAATAATAATAATTACTAATATTAACCCTGCAATGTGCTGGCGAGGCATCCGGGGTGTACCCTGCCTCCCCCCATAACCAGCTAGAATAAGACCCAGTAACACCCGTGGAAAAGCACCTGGAGACGAATGATAAAGGTCATCTCCTCAAGAAAATGGATGGATGGATGGACAGAATATTAATTCATTAATATTCATATTGCTAGGAGTTACAAGAATGTTGCTTCCAAACTCAGAATGAAAAAAAAAAAATCTGCTTTTGACTTTTTCCACAAATATCCTCACAAATTATTTTTTTTTTTCTCACACTATCTAAGCCATGTCTCAGTCACAGGAACTGTGGTTTTATACCAGTTGATTTTTTTTTTCTTTTTTTTTATATCGTGAGCTGCATACTAGATTGAAATTATGGGTAATATCAGATGACAATGGAATTAGTAAGGTCTTGAGAAGAGGAATCTTATTTATTTCCTTGGTAAATGGAATTGATTAAACAAGAGCCTAATTGGAGTCAGTGGAATTTGCCACATTGTCTGCATGCAACACAAAGAAATAATGATAATGATGTTGCCCTCTAAATTAGCATGAAGCAGAGGTTCTGTCACGAGCGGCACTCACTCTTCTGGATGAATGGTAAATAATAGCAACTGAGGGCTTTGAAAAGGCTTTATTTTTAAGCAACGTAAAATCCTCCCCATGGAGAGATGAATGTTGCAACATTGTCTAAAGAAAAATTGCAATGTGTGAAAAATTATTCCCTCGATATTTTACAAGCAACCTTTTTTAATGAAATACCTACAGCGACTGTAGGTAGCAGATAAATAAATCACTGCAGACAGTTGACCTCACTGGGCAGGGTCATGTGACTGCAGCTGACTTGTTAGTGTGCGTTAACATCATATTCCAGCAACAGCCAGTAGGCCTATGATCAAACTACATGTGCTGAACAGATTATAATGCCTTTATTGTTACTCCTTTTAAAATCAATGTACTGCTTCATGAACTGTGCACTCATGAAATTCCATCTGATCAGTTACAAATCATTTACGCATCGTATACAAGGATATTTTTTTTAGAAATTTAGTATTCTCTCTTTCACCCATAGTACATACACTTTTTTTCAAAGCAAGGGAACTAAAAGACATCATCTAGTCATGTACAAGACTCTTCTCGAAAACTGTATAACAATCGATTATCTGAGAAATGCAATGGACACAACAGTACAGTGCATAGGCTCACAGTTTAAGGTGAGCAGGTTTTCATAGACCTGCATGCCCCCTTTTTTTAGTTCAGTAATAGTCGTTTAGTTGGAGATAGTGTTTCTCTGCTTGAGTCTGTGCCACATGTATCCAATATTTCCCAGGTGTAATTGGGGCAAGCTTCAGTCAAATAGCTTTGAGGATATGAAATTGGAATGAAGATGAACCTCAGGCAGCACCTGAGGAATCAACAACAGTGGTTGTGTCTATTTTCTTGTGCATATGCACTTGCAGTGATGAAATCTAATGTTTGCTGATGAAACTAAATGAGAAACCCTGAATGACACACTGAGACTCACTATGTAGGATTTATTGTGGATATCATTAAAATCATATTGAAGTTGCAAGAGACAGAGGTGACAAGGGAGTCCAGTTTGGTTTTGGATATGAGATTATTATGACTATTATATGGAAATGGAATATGACCACGGGAAAAGCAGTGATTTAGTAATCAGGTAATTTTATAAAAAATAAGCCTAAATATGATGCAAATTCCATCAAAATACAGAGAAGTTATGTAGAAGTGAATGCAGCTTGACTAATTGTACCCAAAACAGACCTCTTTGTTTCAATAAAATGACGTTTATTGCAGAACTATTTTTATTGTATTCCTTTGTCACAGACATTTAGTGTTCATATTAATCTTGTAAATGGGAGTTCATTGAGAAGTGACATACATGTTTTTCGCTCTCTGCACCTGTATCAACTAAGAACTAGAAAAAAGACTGCCTGGGAGAGTGTGTGCGCAGTTAAATATATTTTAAAACCGCACAGGAATTTGCACGTATTAAGTCACTGAAACATTTCAGAAATTGTACATGTGAAATAAAACATCTTCATCTTCCCACGTTGTCTGTCGTGTTCTCACTGCATTGAACAGAACCAGTCTGTCCTTACCATCTGGAGAATCCGCAGTAACATGCAAAAAAAAGAAAGACAGAAAAATATCAATAATCCATGCAGAATAAAACAGGATCAGCTCTAATATGTCATGTCAGACAACTTCTGATCTGATTTCCTCTAATGTCATTACATCACACAATTGAAGAATCAATGCACACAGAAAGAGAACTATTTCTTCTCCTTTGTGTGAGGGTGGTGGTGGTGGTGGGGTTACTGGTTTCCCAACATGCCCTTGTCACTTCCTGCTCTCTTGCCATCATTCCTGCAGCAGGAGCCCTCAGGGGAGCAGTTTGTTACATTGACTCAGGGTACAGAGAAATAAGATGCATTACTGAAACCGTTTCTATGTGAAGTCAACTGAACTGGGTTTACTGGGTGAAAGATGGACTGCGGAAAAAAAAAGATTCTGTTCAATTTACAGTTCTCAATTTTATATGTGAAAGTGGAGTGATGATAGAGTTTAAGACATTATACTTGACATGTGTATTATTGGCTTTGCTGTGATTAAAAATTTGGACTAAACCACAGGAAGACTTTTCACAGGACAATCAGTGGTGCCCATAGCTTCACAGTTTAGAACAGCATCAGATAAGTGATTTCAGTGTAATATTATTGTTCATTATGTAGGAAAACAAACAAATGGGTCATAAAAACAAGATGAGATAACCATACTTTTCATAATAGCAATTACCTCGAAGTACTTTGAGTTATTTTCCCCAATTAGCAATTGACACTGCCATGCATACTCTTGATTTGAATTAGGTGTTAAGGTAATTGTTCAATTTTCTGGTGGCACTGAGTTCAGTTCCAGAGGAGAGCGTTTGAGAAGAAGACCTTAGATTTTGCAGCTCATGATTAATTGCACTAATTTACAAGGTATTTTAAACATGCTCTGACATTTCCTATCAAATGAGTCTTTTCTCTCTCTTTTCGTTGTTTACATACTGACAGTGCAATCTGCTAAATTGGCAAGTGCCAGGCTCTTGTTTATGACTCCAATGTCCAGATGATATCTGGGCAGTTATGCTTGATTACCTCCACTTTTCCCAAAGGAGTATCTCTAAAGCATGTGAATTCCTCACAGGGATCCCAGTATCGCTTTTCACTACATAGAATATTGGATGGCTTATGGTGTTATGACTACATATGAGCTGAGTGTGATGTCTGATAGAGGATGAGTCTTTTGGACATCATTTGAGATAGAAAGTAAATACACACATTGATATATCTACACCTTTAACATTCGTCTAACAAGTCTCGCATTTCTCAGGACACAGGGGACAGCCAATTCATTTCCCCTGACCTTCAAACAATGATACTTATCCAGGTGAGGTAATCCAGACACAAATTTGAGTCTTGATGACAAATTACCAGAGTCAGTCCAACAGCTCTGCTGCCAAACAGCCTGTATGTTTTATGAGGACTGTGGATTTAGTCAGAAACTGTAAAAGAAAAAAAATCTATCAAACCCCAATGTGCTCTGCCTAGCGGCTAGGCATCCTCTTTTGAATAGGCCCTAGCCAAAAGACTTTTTTCTTTTTCCTTCATTTATTGACAGCACACTGTAATGATGCATCAGTATCTCCAGTTATTACAGAGGAAAAATGGAGGAAAAATCTGAGCCTTTATGGCAGAAAATACTGCTGAAGAGATACAGCATGGAATGTCTTATTTTCAAAATCATCCAGGTGTAGGATTCTCTCACTCTCTCTTTCTCTTTTAACTATTTCAGAGCTATGAATGATTTAGACACTTTTACAAACCTATAGTGTGTCAAAGGTGTCTTATGTTCTGTGTTAAATGAGGAACTCATGTTCAGTCACTGTTTGGTTTAATTCAAGTATATTTTGCCCACATTTCAAATGACAGTTTTTTTGAAGTGTGTGTTCATGTTTGAGTGAATATCTCTTAGATGTGTTAACGGTTAGATGTTTGTTATCATAACTATCTTGTAATACCTACTTCATGAATAAATGTGATTTTAAAAATCAAAATCAAATCTCTCTCTCTCTCTCTCTCTCTCTCTCTCTCTCTCTCTCTATATATATATATATATATATATATATATATACATATATATACATACACATATATACATACAAGAAAGAAGAAGATATATATAAGAAACTGAATTTCCACATGTGCCGTTCCCCTTCTCGGAGTTTATAAAAGTGTTGATCAACGCACTTATGCGGCTACGGGTGGACATGGCCTGATTCAGGTAGTGGTTCAATTTGTGTCGCGAGTTTTGACAGCGATATAAGGCAGGAGTTTTCTAAAACGGGAATATATATATATAAAATCATTAAACTATACATGTTTTGCCTACTTCGTTATTTCGCTGACAGTTTTATTAACAGGCTTTCTGCAAATTGCCACACACTTCAAACTCATGCCACTGATATTTTAGCATCCAGTAGATGTACTAGAGCAAATGAAGCCTCATGAAGCTTTGAACCGGTTGGGATGAAAAGCTTTAATGCTTCATGGGGCTTCATCTGCTCATCCCCAACTATGCATGGACTTCCTATTTAACATAATTCTAGAGTGTCATAATTGTTCCAACAATTTTTTTGTTTTTGAGAAAGTCCAAACAGCAGGAACGACACAGAAAACGGCAACAAATTCTGAGTGAAACTAGCTGGCTATCACGAAAAGTCTGTCCAGCTATGGTTTCCGTTTGGAATGGGACAATCAATATAGTATCCAAAATGCCCCTCAGGCATCTGACAAAAACGCTGTAACTACATACAGTTCTGTTCATGCGGTCAGCTAACAGAATTAACACTTCTCTAAAATGTCGTTTCTACTTGCTCTTTTGACAGGTGTCTTTTCCTTTAACGTTAGCTCCTTTCCCAATCTTGTTTTCATATTAAGTTTAGTATGAAGTCTGATATTATTGTTTTATTCTGGAATTCATTCAAGTTCCCGCTAGAATGTAAGTATAAAACTAAATATATAACTATTAGAGTCCTTTGATTTCCAGGAGGAAATTATAGGACTCTAATAGTTATATGTAAATATTGGGATTTACATATAACTAAAAAATAATTGAATACAGTACAGTCATCCTTCATTTTTTTTCTTTCACATGAATATGAATAAATCATCATCAGTAACACATAATACATCACTAAGAATACTTTTTTTGTTTTACTGTGAATCAACATGTTCCCACTCAACCAGTATAAACTCAAAAGCAACTGAAAATGACCATTTTAGGATCCATCACAACAACAAAATGCATAAACACTGAATATTACATTCCAAAATGACTTTATTTCTAAGGCCCATTCCTTTCCCTTTGAGAAATGAGACTTTCATTGACAGGATTATTAGTATTCCTCAGGCTGACCTGAGCAAGATGTTGAGATGCTCTTGATCAGATAAATCTGTATTAAGGGTTTCCATCAGAGAGAGAATTGTACTGGTCCTCGAATGCTTCTGCCTCTTCCCCTGGGATACTGAATTATAATTTTGCATTTTTTAATCTCCTTCCTTTCTCGCAGTTAAATTTAGAGCCCAGCATTTTATGCCACCTTTCTTCCCATCCGACAATTTCTTTTCTGCTGACAAAAAGAAATGGGGTAAAGAGATAAACTTCCATCAAGGGTGGTACCGGTAAGTAGAAATCAGCAAACAATTCTTGCAAAATCAAAATTTGCACCACAATAATACTGCGAGTTCCCAAGGTAAAGAAAGAATATCAACTTTAATTATTATAAAAATTTAAGGCAAAGCAATAACATGAGCTAACATTGAGTGATTAATTTTGAGCAACCAAGTTAGAATTCTCTCTTTCCCATACACTTGAAGACAATAGTCAGTAGTTAAGGTTTTAGTTGTTTTTGTATTTTGCGATTTATACAAAACAGTACTTTGAAGATTGGACTGAATCACTATTATTTGGCTTATTTGAAGTGTGAAAAGATAACTGTGAGTTGAAGAAAGCTTTTTTTCGAGCTGAAAAATACATTTTTGAGCAGAGACATAATGACTACGCAGCTTTCGGTTTTAAAGAAACATAAAAATACATGCCTTCACTGCTAGTGATTGACTGATAAATGCTTTACCTGTTCCCCCTGAAATCCGCATAGCTCTGAGCTAGGTAATTGAAAAGAAAAATAATGTCTTTGTGTGGTCCCATCTACAAAAGATCCAACTCAAATAAGGATATAGCTCAAAAAACAACGGTCATTGATTTTTTCTTATTCAGTTCACTTACCTGTTTCACCCATATTTGTAATGCATTCATACTTGGGATGTTATACTGTAACTAAACAGTCTGTTTGTGAGCTGTAAAGAACATATTCTGCCATATTATTAATGCTGCCAAAGATTCAAAAAGAAGGTTAAATCTCGAGTGTTGGCAATAAGAGATAGCACTGCATGTTTCTCCAGCAGTTACACAATCCCACATGACTGTTCAAATTTACACTTTATGGACCTTATTTAATGCAAAATACTATTTTGTAGTTTCAGCCGAGCTACTTTTGGATACAGAAACATGAATTTAATGTTAATTTACAACAATGTTTGTCATATTTGTCAAATCAAGAATAACTTATAGTTACTTATGTAAAAAAAAATGTTCCAAATTCAGTCACAATGGACTTTTGCCCCAGCATGAAATCATAGGATTCTAATAGTGTAGTGGAAGAGTGAAAAAAGCCACTGCTGATTATTCGAACTACTCTGACTACCTCTTACCTCTTCTCTTAGTCATGATCTCACCTTAGATGCATCCACAGATAATGCTATTTGTGTAACTACAATATCATTCAATTAATTATGACGTTTGAAACATTGGCATTCAGAATGTGTTTATTTGTACAATAAAGAGTTGTTTTTTCAAAAAATTCATTTAACCAGGATTCTGCAACTACTAGAACTAGCATTAGCAGTCATTTTGAGTGCTCAGACATTATTTGTATATAATTTGGATTATTATGAAAATATCCAAGTGTTATGACCCCAAGGGTCATGTACTGTGTTGTGTATGTGTTGTGCTGCAGTGTTCTCTCTCTCCTTGGTTTGTGTGTGTGTCTTATTTTTGTGAATGAGGGAATTAGGAGCAGGTGGTGTCCGCTCATTAGCTGGCTCGCCTGATAGTTGCCGCACGATTGGTCAGGGGCGGGTCCCCTGACCTATTTGAACAGCCCGCCGACTGCACTCTGCCTCCTCTCCAGCCTTCCCACCGCCAGGAAACGCCATTTTGCTGAACTGTTGCAGTAGTTATAGTAGCGATCAGATAGTTTGTGCCCTGTGGCAATTCGGTGAAGTTCTCTACTCGTGTGTAAGTTAAAGCATATCTTTGTAAATAGTTGTACATAATTAGTAGACCGTTTGAGCAGTTGGTAGGAGGCAGAAGCCATTTTCTTTGACCCCTTTTCTCCTGTTTTAAGTTAGGTAGGTTAGTAAATTGTTATTTATTTCCCTTTTATTTTGTTAGGAAGGTAGGGTTGATTTAGGATATTGTTTGTTATGTTGGCACCTGTTCTGGCTCTGAGGCAAATAAAAACTGCTCCTTTTTTGAACTTGGCTTACTGATGTCCCTGGCCTTTCTTGTGGTGAGAAGACGGGGGGAGCACACAAGCATGTTATGTCAAAGGTTCCCCTAGAATGGGGCATAACACAAGTATAAATTGGTGGAATAGGTAAAACACAGCAGGACATAAATTAAAACTGTGATGATTGAAATTTTTATTTATTTAATTGACACAACATAGCTTCTCTGCAATTACACATCCAAATTTGAACTGCGAAATTAAAACAAATGTATCCTGGTTCAAAATAGGTTGCTGTCATCATTAGACCCTAACGAGAATCCAAATTATATATGAATAATGTCCAAGCAGTCAAAATGACTGCCTATGGTACTTCTAGGTAGAAATACTCAGACCTCTTTTGTGTTTTGAAATTTTAATGATCAAATAATGTTAGAATTAAATATACACAGATTTAGGAAAAGTCCTATTGGTACATATGTTTTTTTAAACCAAGTTATGACATTTCAAATTTTGAAAGCAGTCAAATGATTGCCATGGGAGTTCTAGTGTTAATTCTACTTTTACCGGTCAACCTCCAGTAAGTGTTTCATGTTTGCTAATATCTAATCATTCCAAAGCAAGTAAAGCTGTAGCCATCGATGCTATTATGAGCACCGATGTTTCTTTTGGCTAATAATTAAAGTTGTTCATTGCACTGTGTCACTGACATAGCTGCCCAACTTTGCAGCACCCAAAAATTTAATAAGGGCGTCATGCCTATGTCAAGATCAAGTGATCAGTCAAAATTTGTCTATGGCCATGATGTAGCCATCTATCCACTTTACCTGGAACAAAGCTACCTCTGATTACTTTGTGAAACATCAACGGAACCTGGAATTCATTGAAAACCCGTTGGCCGAGGCAGACTTGCCGTCCAGTTCAAGCAGCCATCAAACTGACTGCACAGTCCTCCCACCACGATAAGAGAGAATGCAAATTTGATGTTATGTTGTTGTTTCAGTTTCACAGTAGTAGAGAAAAGACTAATTAATGATGACAGTGTCAGGTTGGCGAAGCTTCTCAGAGGTGTCACAAATTGAGGGCCGCACACACGTTCAACCATTTTTACAATTCTGCAGCAGTTAATGACAAGCTAGCAACACATAAAGGAAGGTTTGCTTTAGAAATGAGAAGTCAGGGCTTCACCAAGGAAAGAATGGGATGTTTTTTTGCAATGACAGAAGCTACAGGAGTATTTTGTATGACATATGCTGGGACATATAACATATTCAGTCTCCCAAAAGAGAGGTGAAAGGCTTTCTGACACAATTCAGAATGAATGAGTTCAAACCGCAACAAGAAGCAAAAAATAGCCCCTATATCAAAACATTAAAAGAATAATACAATTTTAGACTTAATATAATTCCAGACAAGACATGTTGTTATAACAGCAGACCAAATAAGTTACAAAATGATGGCGCTATTTGTCAATATGTAACAATAATATAATTTAATGTGTCACCATTTCTACAAATAATATTATGGTAATCTACTTAAAATATTAAGTACATTGGAGATCAATGAGCAGTCCCTTTACTTATAATCCCACCATGTTTTGATGCATTAGATAAATTAGTTTGGTATCAAAACCGGTATAACTTTGACAAACTATGTATAGTCAAATTAGTACCACAAATTATTATTACACAGCCATTTCTCTATGCTGTCTAAAACATTTTCCCTGGCATTGACAAAACAGACCACATGCCCATATTAATGCAGTAGCTGGTCATAGATGTCAGGCTATTTATTTCTCTGTCACTATATGTCTAACATTGCAAAGGAGGGCTACCAAATTTTATCAGGATGAGATCAGGAATAATGACTGTCTTGAGTGTCTGTAAAGGCAAAGTGTCTTCCACCCCCTCTCCAGAATGCCCTTCTACAAGCACAAACCAGACAAGGAAGCAAAGGGGAGTCGAAAGTGCAGCTGACAGAAGCTCAATAATCCAAGGTGAGGGCATTTAACAGACAAAGACAAAGGGCTTATCTTAACACTTTTCATTTGCCTCTCTAGTAACACCAGTCAATTCAAATGAGCGACAGATTTCACTTTAAAGATTTATGCTAATCTATCGTTTGTGTTGAGCTCACCAGTCAGGTGTTGTTATGGTGTCATGTGTTACAGCTGGTTGGATGAGAAAAGCTCATATAGGCCACGTCTTTTTCAGTGTGAACAACTGATCACCGACAGGACATTTGATACTGTAGACGCCTGACTTCCAATCCACGTGTCAAAATTAGCTTTTTTTATGTGTTATATTATGCAGTTTCAAGTGCAGTATTACCAAATATTGATCACTGTCAACATTAAACACTCCAACATGCATTTTGTGAACCATAGGCAACAGTCAGAACTACAATGCCACACTACCGTCCAACAAAAGTGAATTGACCTCACTTAATTAATGTCTCCGTCAGTCCAACGTGGAACTACGCTTAACCCTCATTTGCTATTTCACTGTGACGACCATTAAAGACCATGACAAAAAAAAGACAATTACATCGTTAACTTTTCAATGAAATCTCAGGGAAAAAAAATCAGTCGGTGCTGTTTATGCTTAAAATTAACTGTAACATGCAAATAAATTCAAAAGTAAAATAATTAATTTCTTCACTGACAAAAATTGAGTTTACCTGAACTGTGATGGAAGGTGACATACTTTTTGGATATTAAGTATAGTATTGCTAGAGTTCAAATCAGATCCATCAACAACCTCACTGGAGATTTTATTCATGACCTCATTGGTGACTTCAATGTCATTAAGTTTTCATTACTCATCCCGTCTATATCATTTAGGGCCATCATGAATGTTCACAGAGGCGGGGGGGTAAGATGTTCAAGCCGAGTGATACAAGGATTTTTCCACTTTTTATTTAATTAATTTTCAATCACTGCTGTTTGTTACCTTGATTGTGCATTACCTAAAACAAAATTTTAAAAGATGTTGGTTATACAGTAGTTTTTCACTTTCAGCAATGGCACATTGTTTCAATTGATTGTGACTCATGATCAAATGTGTGCCGGAGTAATCCAACATATTTCCACTGAGGATACTAATCTGTGTAGGAACAAGTTGATTTCCTACTGTGTGATATTAAAAAGATGTCTGTACTCATTTTACACAGATTTTACAACAATGTCGGGAGGCTGTTTTCTGCAGGGACAGCAAGGACAGGCAGGAGGACTCTCGGCTGTTGTAGGACAACAACCACTTGAAAAGGAGACCTGTCTGATCTGGAGGAGCACAAGGAGGCTGCAGACTGACCTCCGGTGTGTTAGGGAGGAGATCAGAAACAGGGAGCATCTCTTCTATCTCTGCGGGGTCAACAGTCTGTTCTGCAGGCCCAGACAGAGGAACTCCATCACCACCAGGAGGACACCCACCCACATATGAGCGCATGTTTCCATCCTAATTCACGAGACTTTAGATCATTGCTACAGTTTTGAAATGGAAAGCTGGCCCCTGTGTTGAATACTGGAGTTCAGATAAAAACAGGAATAAATTGAAAGTGCATTATGTGAAGTAGTGTACCCAAGGAGTGGAGGCTATTATCTTACTGCTAGGTAATGAAACAACAAATGTATTATCTATAATTCTTTCAAGGCAGCCTCTTGAGCTGAAAGCCTATAACCTCTTGTGTGTTAGTATTTGTGGAATAAAACATACTGTCTTTTTCTTTTCAGGCAAAGAAGCTCAAGAGGTGAGACAGCCCCATCTCTTGTATGGGACCCAGACACTGCACCTGCCACCAGGCACCCTATCGTTCACCAGCACACCAAAAGAAAAGTTGAGGTTTAGCATTTTCAGCCCAAGAAATCCATCCTTTTCTTGGGGGATTTCAATTTTTCAGTGTTGTTCTCAGAGGCCATCATTCATGTGGACAGCTATCCAGCAGCCCAGTTTTTTTCACCCTTGCTGGAAGTGACCCAGGACACATTTCCTAACATTCATCTTCACATCCTTATCACAAATTTCAGTGACAGACTGGATAGTGACAGTACAAGGAGCACTTGGTAAAATTGAACCCCTTCATTGAAACCAAATGCAACGCATTGTCATGACTTGATCCAGTCTAGTTCAGGACTCAGCCAAGGGTCCCTGTCCATTGGACACCAAAGATAGCAGACTTCCTGAAGTAAAAACTTGCAGTCTGCCACACTTCCACCACTGACATCAATTATCCCAGTGAATTAATTGTATCAATTTGCCATAAACAATCCAGAATCAACCAGTTCAGGAGCAAAACAATAAGCCAAGTGGTTGTTTCCATGAACATACCTGTTTTTTTCTGTCATCTGGAAACACTGGAGGGGGTCTCTATCAACAGATTTGTCTGCCTTGGAAATTACCTCTAAAATGGTAACTTAAATCCAACCTGTTCCACATATAGAAGACAATCACATAAGATAAATGTGAGATAGATGGGATCAGGTGAGAAAATGTAGAGGTACTTCATTTATGATATACTGATGCTGTTGAAATGGTACAGAGGGCAGTGGCTATTTGTCATGCTGTTTAATATGATGAGGATGAACTCTTCCTTGCACAGGTGGTGGGAATCCCAAAAGGTGAGGCATGATGGTGCTACTACTGCTGCTGTTAGGGTGGTGCTAACATCTCTTTTGGAAAAAGGGTGAACTGGCGCATCAAAGTGGGTTATGGGTCAGAGCATGGACATCTGTGGCAGCTGCTCCTGAATATCTTCCCTCAGCCTGTGGCTGAGGGAAGATGGCTGGAATCAAGCTTACTCTGACCAGGTTTGTTTTTCCTCCTTGTGATGCTACCCTGTCCTCAACCCTTACCTGTAGGCATGAAATAGAAGTTTAAAGCTTAAATGATTTACTATTCATCCCTGTTCTATCGCAGCACTTAGAAACACGCAAGAGGAAAAAATATTTGTCTCAACTTGCACTGGACATTTAACAAAGATTAGTATTATCAGATGGACATTGTTTACATTTAGTGATGTCTTGTTAACATTTTTGTCTGCACTGCATTCACCTCTGATGAACAGGAATGGTGGCCTGACCAGATGAGGGTTATAAAAGTTGGCATGTATAGTCAAAGATCAACTTACAGTAAGAGAAATGTTAACATAAAATTACAATAATAGCAACTGCTTTATAGGATGCTGTGACCATAAAGGGATGTTTATAAGGTTTGACCCCAAGGACAATATTCCTGTAATAATTATTGCAAAGTATAAAGGAGCATACATGTTTTGATCTACCTCCATGATGCAGCAGTTGGAGAATTTATGTGGACATAATGATGAATGTAAATATTGATTCGTTATGGAGTTCATGATGAACCTCCTTTAAATTTAAATTTGTTTTAAATGTTAACTAACTTAAGTCTTCCTATTGTCATCAATAAATTTATATTTATTGTAGAAGGGTCTCTTTTTGCATCATTGCAAGAATATTTTAATTGCTTGAATGCGTACTATTATAACTGAAAAAATGGAAAAATACCATTTCATTTTTACTACAACAATGAATGAATGAAGAATCTTTCTGTTACATTTTAAATGAACACCTGTAGAAATGGTTGTCAGCTGATGTCATGAAGTAGAAAGTTCTCTAAAATTTATTTTAAATGTGAAGTGTTCTTGAAGAAAGAGGACATCTGACATTGATACCCAGGTGTTAAATTTCTATCAAAGAGATTCAAATTATAAGCCAGGTGTTCAGGTGGATGTGAATGTGACACAGGTTAATAATACACAGCAATCATGTTTGATGTGTAATTATTATTTAGTCCTACTCAACATCACTCTTCTACTTTTCTTTTTGGTTTGTCCCTTTGGGGTTTGCCACAGCGTGTCATCCTTTTCTCTCTCAGCCTATCTTCTACATTCTCCTCTCTAAAACCAACTGCCCTCATGTCTTCCTCATTACATCCATTCACCTTCACTTTGGTCTTCCCCTTCCTCACCCACTACAATTGTGTTGAATATCCTGGTCAAAAGCTCCACAGCCACCTCTCCTAGATGCTTTCATACCTCCACAGGAATGTCATCCGAAGCAACAGCCTTCCCGTTCTTCATCCTCTTTACTTCACCTTTGCTAATCACTGCTACTTTTTGATCCACTAAACTTGCATCTTCTACTCTAATTTCTCTCATCTTCCTTATTGTTTAACTCCCTAAAGTATTCCTTAGCCACTAATCACATTATACATTACACCCTCAATTTCAAGTTTCATCCTTCTCACTAGATCTGACACTCTTTTCACCTCAAAGACACTAACTCGTCTTTTAAAATGACCCTTACTCCATTTCTTTTCATTTGAATCCTGGTGCTAAGCTTCCTGACTTTCCACCTGCTCTCCTGCACACACAGAAAATCTATCTTCCCCCTGATCATGTCAACCAACTTCCTAGGTTTTTCTGTCATGGCCCCCATATTTAAAGTTGACATTTTCAGATTTTGGGGCTTTCTTTTCCTCTTCTCTTTCTGTCTGAGAATCCACAGTCCACCTCTCTGTCATTGTCAACACAGTAGCTAAATTTTCATCAACTATTGTAAGTCATATTATATGATGAATAATACAGGTGTATGTAGTATTCTAATGTTAAGTTATAACCACATAGAAAACTATTTGGGCAAACAGACTGGCCTGCCTCATGCATTAGACTGATAATCGTAGAGCAACATGAGAACAAAGACAGAGGATACAGATAAATAAAATCCTTGGCAAGATTCAATTGCATTAATGGTTGTGCATTCCTAATTCTTGAGCCAACACATAGTAGTTTATTTGTTATATTACACACAGTTGTAATTTTTTTAATGTTACAATTATATTTTTGCTCTGAAAATGGCCCGGAAGTCAAAATAAAAATGTTCCAAAATTAATTGTTTTTATTTTTTCTTTGGATTTCGGAGCTAGTTCTTAAAAATCTCAGAGCTTATAAATTTGTTCATGGAAGAAGTCATAGCACAAGATTGCTCAGTCAGCAGGAATGATAAATCAAAAGTTGTTTCAACAGGGTGCAGTTGAAATGCTAAGAATGTTATAAAATTTTGCTGGAATAGCAAAGACACGGCATACTGTTATTTAGTTGATACCTTTCACCATCTTATATGTGTCATGAAAGTAGAGGATCATTCTGGAATAGCCTGCCCCAAGAATTTATGTACATGATACATTGTAATTTGGACAAAACAAAAACCTGGCTGCTTCACCTCATTGACTTTCCTTTGTTGTTTTCATTTCTTTTGTCTGTAAAATGCTTGAAGTTACTATAATTGGAAACATGTATTTTATGGAAAATATTAAAATACATTGCCGACCCTACTGTTAGAAAGTAGGACTCATGCTGGCATTCAATCCGAATAATCAAGGCCCAATTCCAATGGGAGACCACTTGATCCACAGTTTAAATGTTTAACCTCCTGATTCAGAAAATACGTCAAGCTGGGAGCTGCATGTCATTATTTTTAGTAATACCAGATCTGAAGCCTCTATTGCTATTGTATTGTTTGACAATTTACAAAAACAGCTTTTGTGTGGAAATGCTAAACTAAGATTAGCTCTAGCAGTCTAGCAAGCAAGACCAAGCCACAGAAGAGTGCGCAGTAATCAGAGTTGCTTTGATATTGTAGAAAGCCCTGTAACTGAACCGCTTAAACTGTACTGCTGCTTAAAGGCCCTGCGGGAATCTCAGAAGATTATCCACAATTGCACAAGATGAGACATCCAGCAGTATAATCAGAAATGCATTACATTGATTTTATGCCAGTGCAATATACAGTAAACATACCACTGGCTCTGTTAATTTCATTGTTTCTGTTTTGTGTAATAAATTGTTGTGTGAATTCCAAGTATAATCTTGCAAAATGTCATAAAATTCTCAACATTAGCTGAAAAATACCAAATTATAGAGTCACTTTATTAAAGTCATCTGTCACAACATAAGGCTGACATTTGAGCGCAATGTGCCTTTAAAATAATTTCAATTTATATTTTACTATGATAAAGAACAAATACAACACTTTTTTTAAGCAACAACACTGTTTTCTCTGCCTTGATAGGAATTCATGGTTGTTACAGTAAAATGGATAAAAAAATTTTTTTTACAATACGCTTCTCATGTGTGACATCAAGCATGTGTCCTTAGCCATTCTGAAATGACAGGTATCACTTTTAATGCAGGGACTTGCCTCTCTGTTAAGTGTGAAGACGAGTGCTCCAACAGCACTGACTATTGGTTATCAGTGAATGCTGCATTATTCTCTTAGTATGGATATCTGCTGTGTGTGTGTGTGTGTGTGTGTGTGTGTGTGTGTGTGTGTGTGTGTGTGTGTGTGTGTGTGTGTGTGTGTGTGTGTGTGTGTGTGTGTGTGTCTGTGTGTGTGTGTGTCTGAGTGTGAGTGTGAGTGTGAGTGTGAGTGAGAGTGTGTGTATGTTTCTGCTCTTACTTTGTCATAACCAAAATGACATTTTCTGACTTGCCGACTGTTTCCTGATGCACCTTTAAAGAAGAGGACTTATCAACAGTTTATTTTTGGAGTATTTTCACATTTAATTAGGGCTCTCCTCGTCACACGGCAATCAATCTGACTCATCTACCATTCAGTGAAACACAGTCTACTAATGTGACATGCTGGTATGAATGAGGTTAAAGTTCACAGCTCTTCAGAGCAATTTCCCCATTTCAGCTTTACTGTAATACAATATGATCAAAGAATATGTATCAGAGTAAAAAAGAGAACATTTCTACATCTCAGACAAATGAAAGGTGTCTTTCTGTTCAACCTATGAGCGTAAACCTTAATTTCCAGCATACAGCCCATTAAACATGAATTGAATTTCCCTTTCGTTGTCTGTATTACAGATCTGTATTCACCTTGGGTAATAAACCTCTTCTGGCTACCAATTAAGAGAAAACATTCACATGCAAAGCACAATTTGAATGCACTACTATGTGGACAGACATGCTTAATCACCTCTGAGTCTGTCTCATTCATCATTGTCTTAGTTACAGCTGCAATCTTCTTGCATATTGATTCTGCAGCGCATGCATATACTTGTTTTAAATCAAAAAGTCCTTAAAAAGGAGGCGTTCTACTGGGACTATACCTTGGGTTGCTATTGGACTTTGATGTGTGAAACTGTCCGACAGGATAAATGTACTAACAACACCTTGTGTACAATATCACAGGTGAATGATTTAAGCCTTGAGTGTATTGGGATTCTCAATAGTAACGATGCCAGCATTGATTCTACAAGTATCATTGCTGTGCCCACCTTTAAATGTCGATTGCCTGCAGGATATTTGAGAATTACGCCAACATGACCTTCTGGAGCACACTAGTTTATACCATACTGTTTATATCTATACTGAATTATTCCAAGCATGGAATACAGTGAAGTATGGTTATTGGTGCTGTATTGCAGTGTTGTTTTCATGCAAAGTTTGAATTTATTGTCATCCCAAAGTAATAATTGTAGATTTATCTGTGATCCTGTTAACACTGAGAAAATTGAATTATGATGAATTAAATTAACACATAGGATATTCATACAGTTGCTTAATATTGTGGGGTGTAACAGCAGAAGTAATTGCATTAGTGGAAGCTAATAGGAGACTATTGCTTTAATTTGGGTAAACTGCACCACTGTTTAATTAAATGTTCAGCATTTATGTGTTATTATATAATACACTATTTAAAATAACATAAGGAGGTTTATATTATTTACGTTCTGCCAGTGGTGCTTAGAGTTAAGATTTGGGCATAAAATGTAGGCGCACACACACACACACACACACACACACACACACACACACACACACACACACACACACACACACACACACACACACACACACACACACACACACACACACATTTAATGTTTTTACTCAGGAATTTTGCCATTTCCCATTTTGGTGCTGTTTTTTTTTCAGAGCATTTCACTTTGCCCATTAATCAGAAGTGTAGAGAAGTGAAGGGTGTACATCATGTAATACAATTTCCTGTCTTGCTTCAACGTGTCACAGAGGTTATGCCATTTTTCTGACCTGCTAATGTGCGGCACAGCATATTTGTTATAGTTATATCAAAGCATATTGAAATCAATAGAGTGAAATTATTTTTCAAATGTAAAAAATATATTTGTCAAAAGCCATGACAACATAAATATAATTCCGTCATTTATGTGGTAGCTGAAATCTTAGTATAATAATATTATATATTGTATGTCTGTGATTTCTGTGAAGTTTGTTGCACTATAATACTGGTTGTCTCACCAGCAGCAGTCTGAGTCATATATAATCATCAAACCATGAACTGAAATCAACAGATTAGAGGTGAGAAACAAGAAATTCACTTTAAATGTGTTGACTTGTTGCTGAGGCAATTTAGATCTACTGTCCATCTGACCATAGCCACTGATTTGCTTAGCTTTTTGGCAAATTTTGTTGAAAATGGGACAAATTACTCACATCATCAACTCCATTCATTTTTATGATGACAAACATTTCATTCTGATTGGGACAGTGACAACAAATGCTTAAAAAATGGGAATGATTCAAAAAAAGGGGTATTTTTTTTAATCACCAGCAAAGATCTCAGTACATTGTTGTAACAAATTGTAACAATAGGGATCTCACATCTACAATTCATAATACCACTCAAAGTTTCAGATTATCCATACGTTTCTTCAAGGCAAGGCAAGGATAGAAAATGCAAGGCCACCTGCTGTGTCTATAACACAGGTGACACTGCAAAAAAAAAATGCTACTGAGGACAGCAACAATGACTTTGAGGAACTCAGTAAGATGGACTAACTTAACGTGCAAATCACAATTCAGACAAATAAAATTGTGTTCTACATGGCAGCCTTGTCAGTTGTGAACCAACTAGTCAGGTGAGCAGTGGCTGACTTCTGAAAAACTGTCATTTAGAAAATATATAAAGGGAGTTGTTGCAGTCGGTCCGGATGACATTCTTGTGGAGGAATGGAAGCATCTAGGAGAGGTACTGAGGAGCTTTTGACCTCATTGTTCAACAGAACTCTGATGAGTGATGATGTAAAAACTTATGGGAACTATAGAGGGATAAAGTTGATGAGTCACACAATGAAGTTGTAAAAACGAGTAGTAGAGGATCGACTCAGGACTGAAGTGAGTATTAAATGGGGCTGATCAGGGTTTAGCTCCGAGCCCCTTTGTGTTTGCAGGTGGTGATGGATAGGCTGAGAGATGAATTTATACTGGGATCCTCATGGATGATGATGTTTGCAGACGATGTGATCTGCAGTGAAAGCAGGAAGCAGGTTGAGGAACATTTGAGTGTTGTAAGGAGGTGAAGAAATCAATCCAAGCAGAATGGAAGGGGTGGAGGAAGGGGTGTCAGGTGTTTTATATGGCAGAAGAGTCTCTGCTAGAATGAAGGGCAACGTTTATAAGACAGTGAAAACAGCCATGATGTACGGATTACAGAAAGTACCTCTAAAGAGAAGACAGGAATCCTAGTTGGAGGTGGCAGAAATGAAGATGTTAAGGTTCTCTTTAGGATTCACCAGGCTGGATAGGATCAGAAATAACAAACATCTCACCTTAGTTGTTCATCGTAGGAACAGCCAGGGTGAGATGTTTCATCGACAATGTTAGAGAAAGCAGACTTTGATGGTTTGGACACATCCAGAGGAGAGATTGTGAGTATATTGGAAAAAAGGGAGTTGAGGATGGAGCTACCAGGCAAGAGGGCAAGAGGAAGACCAAAGAGAGGGTTGTTGGATGTAGTGAGGGAAGACATCAACGCAGTCAGTGTTAGAGAGAAAAATGCAGAAAATGGGCTGATAGAGAAAAGGATGACATGCTGTGGTGACGCCCAACGGTACAAGACATATGGAAAAGAAAAAGAAGAAGTGAGAGTTGTTGCTATGAAAATGGTACACTAGCTTATCCAGGTGCATTGCTGTCCTGACAGTTGACAGTTGTCAGGTTGTCAAAGAGCTGTAAACCCACAGATTGATAGCACTCACTGGATTCAGCTCATCTTGTTGACTATCATGTTCTGAACAGGGATGAAAGGTGAGATGTTGTGTGTTGAGTCCATATTTCAATTGCTTTTTGGAAATGGACTTTGTGTCTTCTGGAGGACTATCCAGATTATGAATCGGCTCCTGTTGTTTCTCATGATTTGTTTTACACGCAGCAGTGAGACTATTATAATCTGATAATGCTTTTTGTGTGCAGATGCATCGGAATGAACCAGTTCAAAAGACAAGAAAAAAAAGTCAGTTACAATGACTTTTCATATAATCTTTGTCTCGCTAATGATCTGCCCTTTAAAAAAATAATTATCATGTTCCACTTCTGTTGTCAGGACAATTGTTGTAGGTTAGACCATGTCTTTATGGCTTAGCAATGATTTTGAGGAAAATGTCTTACAAGATTTTTTTCTCAACAACTGGTAATAACACATTGTTATTTAAATGACTCAATACACCATCTCAAATGTATGGACAGTCATTCTTTCCAAATATTTTCAGTAAATACAAACCAAAATCATTTACCTTTCTTATTGCAATAAATTAATAGAAATGAATAAATGAATTCCTTCCTGTCCTCTGTGTTTTGAATTCACACCATCCCAACCCACTCATTCCTATCACCCCTGATGCTGCAGCCACCTGCTTTCCATCTCCAATCACACTCCACCCCACTTATGCTCTCCTCAGACTTAAATTTACTGCTAGACTTGCCTATTTGTCCCTTATTTGCCTGATATTTTGCCAACCTGTTGGAGGATTCATTCATTCAATACCCGCTTCTTCTGTTGTCACGGATCACAGGGCGGCTGGAGTCTATCTCAGTAGACTTGAGGCATTTCTTCTAAAATACATTATACACAAAAACTTGAATCCAGTTAATGTACATAAAATATTACAACATGCACAACAGTTTTGAGCAGTAGGGCACAGCTTGCTAAAGTCTGTGTGACATTTGTGAGACAGTTATAACCTACAAAAATTAAAACAACCGGTAGCTGTCAAACATGTCTTTGACATTAATCGTAGACAGGGTTTGTGTCCATTACTAACATGAATTCGATTTTTGTTTAGTTTCTCTCTCTTTTTTTTTTTTTTTTGCATTACCAGTGGTAATTGCACCCCCAGCCAATAACATTGTGTGCTGCCAGACTATCAAAAACTAAGTGATGAAATCAGGAGTGGTACTGGGCCTGGGCCCTGGACCCACCCAGGGGACCAGAAACACAGAAAGTTGTCTCACACATTTCAGAGGAAACAAATTATGTGCCACTGTAGAATACACATCAGTTATCTAGGGATGTAGTAGTAGGGCGCACGCTTTGCATGCATGCTGGGTTAAATTCCTGGCATATGCAGCCCCACAGCGGCACAAGCCAGTGTTGACTATAGGCTGATCCTAAGCCCAGATAAATGCAAAGGGTTGTGGCAGGAAGGGAATCCTGCACCAAAAAACTTTGCCATACAAATATGGAAGTTCAGCTAAAATGGAAAAATGATGAGAGGCAATCCCTAATTGGACAAGCCAAAGAAAATTTGTAGTACAAATATCAATGTCTTTGCTGTGTAGCATGTTTTACATAAGAATGTAGGCTCACTAATGCCAAACTGAGAAAGGGCTTCTTTTATCTTTTTTTTTCCTTTTTAAGCTCTCTAACATAAAAATTTAATGTAGCCCACATGCATATACTCTTTCTGTCAGCCCACTTATGGAAACACTTTCCATCTTGTCAGTGTTAACATTCCATTTGAATAACATAATACAATAAGCTCATTCATCTCTTTACAATGCATCCTAGCTCAAAGCAATCTTAGCAGGTAATTGAAATCACCACGAATGCTGAATACACATCTTCTATTTGTGTTTTACTGACATTAGATTTAATGGGTTGTTTATGCTCTGCACATTCCATGTATTGTACCAGATTATGCATTTAATTTCATGCATCATAACAGTATTTAACTGAATTATTTGAAATGCTTGGTCATAAGTATCCTTACCATAATACACATATCAACTCCAAAACGAATATGGAGGCAGGGAGAGTGTGGCCTCTTTACTGCTTTATTACCTAGTTTCACTTTGAAGGAACCCTTACAGTGCCTGAACTTATCCAGGTTTTGCTGTGCCCTGCTGCTCACGGAATCTTTAAATCAGGTAATATGTCAGCCCTATGAAGGGTTCGCTGCACCTGGCTTTTACTGTAAAGTAGGCAATGAAGCTGTAAAAGGCCAAGTGATGAACTTGATGCCCTCTTGCACAGTCAGGCTCAAGACTAAGGGTAAGCCCAGCATTTACCGTTGTCTCATTTCTCCATGGAAGATTGATGTTGGGGGTTGTAGGAACATCTTAGTGACAGGTCAAAAAAGTCGAATTGAGGAAGAAGCCAGCGTATTAAAGGAGCCAATGGAACTTTGATTTATCTGAATTTATACACAATGAATAATACATTAGGGATTACCACATATTAAGACATTAAATGTATATAAAAAAGACAAAAGGAACTGCACATCTGGATTGATGAGAAATATGATCATGAACGGGAAACTTTAAGCGATTTATCGATGTCATTCTTTGCCAGCAATTCACTATATGACATTCTATGATAAAACATATATTTAAATAACTTATATGACATCTGTGGTTTGAACTAAAAACCTGTAAGCGCTATTGAACTTTGAATATTTTAAAACAAAGTTATGTTAAATCTATGACTGATTATTCTGCTCAGTTAGTCAGTCCAATATTATTTTTTTCACATACATACGTACATACATACATACATACATTACATAAATCCTGCATTGTTAAAATATTGATGAAGAGTTTCAGGTCTTCTTCGTTTCTGTTATAGGTAATTTGTACATATTTATGATGCACTACCCCAAAGACGACAAATATATAAAATAAAATAAAGCATGATAAGCAAAAGTCGAGGCAGATTTTAGTGACGTAGCGAAAGAGCCATATGTTAACTTGCTAACCAGCCAACAACATAAGCTAGTTGATCACTTATATGCAGGTGAACACCAGATAACCAAACTGACCAGGGGTCTCAGCCATCTTAGCTACTTTACCAATAAGACATCACTGTTCCAGCCACACAGACCTAGAAATCATCATTCCACACTAGAACTTTGGGTTTTGGTTTGGTTGATCATGTCATAATATTTTTGGGTGGCTTTGTTACCCTTAAAAATATCAAAGCTCACCTGTGCAATGTAATCTCTAACCAGAAATGCATTTACAAGTTAAATGATGAGAAAAGAAATACTAATGTGCAAAATGAGTTTTATTAAGGACAGTGTTGTAACAATAAATACAACAAATAATAATGCGGGTGTTAAAATATACTCTGATGGTGGATTACACAGTAGGACAAATATATGATTCCAGTATTTACTGACTAAAATACACACACACACAAAAAAAAAACAACTTGAGTGTTTTAACCACTCTATATATGGTACGCACAGACAATGCAGTGGATGGTGTGGTGACACCTGATGGTAAAAAAAAAAAGTTCCTGAGCTACTGGTTGTGGAACACAGTCCTGTCCACTTGGGAGGAAGGTAAAGAAACTAGTAGTGGGGGGACAGCCCCCCAGAGTATTGCTTGATCTTGTCAGTGTCACAGTTGGGTGTGGCAGTGCTGGTGTGTAGCAGGGAGAGGCCAAGCTTGTGGGTGGAGCCACGGCTCCACACCTGCTACTGATCGTCACACCTGAACTTGTATTGGGCTAATGACCCTGATGCTTTTTAAGCCCAGCTCAGTGAGAGCTAGGCGCTGATGCATTGCTCATGTTTGGTTCCTGGTAATCTGTCTTGATTTTTCTGATTCTTGTCTGTCTGGTGAATTTTTGAGTTTGTGATTAAATCATGGATGACAGTTTTGCCTTTGGTGTCCTGCATTTGGGTCCATACCCCGACACTCGTGACAGAATGCACCAACCTGAACTGGACCCAGCAGACACTAGTGATAGGCAGATGAAGCCCCATGAAGCATTGAAGCCTTTCATCCCAATCGGTTCACGGTGGTTCGGAGCTTCATGAGGCTTCATTTGCTCTAGTACGACATCTACTGGATGGTAAAATATCAGGTGGCATGAGTGTGAAGTGTGCGGCGTTTTGCAGAAAGCCTGTTAATAAAACTGTCAGCGAAATAACGAAGTAGGCAAAACATGTATAGTTTAGTGATTTTATATATATATATATATATGATATATACAGGCAAACCTCGGTTTCCTACCACAATTTGTTCCAGAAGGCTGTTCGAATAGCGATTTGTTCGAATTCCAAATACAATTTTCCCATTTCAAATCATGTAAATGGTCTTAATCTGTTCCAAGACGCTAGAAAATTACCATTTTTCAACATGTTATGTCATTTATGTATCAAATTGTGTAGTAATGAAACATAACAAAGAAATGTAAAAGAAGGAAGCAAACATGAGAAAGAAATCTGGTTAGCCCAAGACGCAAGTTATCGTCGTCTTTGGGACAGAAGTTTACGGTACCTTAACTCGTACCATAGGCAATGGAACGCAAATTAAGTGAAAAATTATTGAATACAATAAACTAAAAGAAAGAGCAAATTCCTAACTGTCTCCACACTACCTAACCATAACTCTCCACCAAACAACCAAATTCTGAATGGAGTGTGATCGCTTTACGTATATCGGTGTTGGAACGCGTGTTGCGAGCCAAATCATTCACGTGGTATCGGCCGCAGCAGGGCGTTCCCGTGATGGGAGCGTCGATACGGAAGACATGCCCGAAGCCTCGCTGCCGGCAAGGCTTCGGACGTCATCAATTACAGCTCCTCCCAAGGGGCAGGCACAGAAACAGCCGGCTCTCAGCAGAGCTCATTTGAGCTACTTTTAGACAGCTGGTATTCAGGACCAAAGATCAGTTTGGGGCAATCCATTTTCAAGTACAGTGTAGATGGACATCTAACAGCTGTGTGAAACTGATCAAAAAAGAGAATATGGGACCTTTAACATTTATATATTTTGCATTCATTCTAATATTTGATGTTAGTGTTTTTTACTGTTTCCTGCTTTATTTTGTCAATTGTCCATTTTTCTGCAGTGTGTAATGGGACCATGAGGCATGTACATTAACTGATCACATTAAGGGATGTAAATTACTGGTGATTTTGGGTCATATATTGAATTTTTTACATACTATTTACAAATGCAATCTGAGTCCATCTCAAATAAATATTTGTAGCAATAGACATACCAAAGTGGATTTACTCTGGGCTAAGGAATATTTGACTTCATGGCTTCCTTTGGTGTCAGTGAACAAACCTTTTTACCTTTTATGGTATATACCTGTCCAGTATAACATACTGCTCCAGTGCAAACTAGAAAACACAAGCATGGAAAGTTATTTAACTGGATTTATCTCTTTTTGTCTCACATTTAGTCTTGAATTTGCCTCCCTCATTTGGACTCTAAGCAGGAAACTTTTGCTTTCGTTTCTAATGAGAGTACTTACAGTACATCAAATTAGGTGCTGTAATTTCAGAGGATTCCCTCCAACACCATCTGCCATCACACTGACAAGAGCATTGGCTCGGGAAGAAAAGCAACTCGTGGATCTGTAGTTCTAATGGTTCATGGTTTATGCCCATAAAGAAAACATGTGGCTGTAAAGAAACATCTCTACATGCAAATGCACTTATACTGTCAAATCCTATCAGGATCATGTAATGAGGTCTTTCCTACACTTGACTATGTCAAATGAGCATTTCAAAGACGGCAGCGAATGTGTAAATGCAACAATGCTTTAAGTAGAGCATGCTATCTAACTGAAGTCACAACCTACAACATGTTGTAAAACATATAAAAGGCCATCTATCATGTGCAAAAATGTGAGGCATCTTATGTCGGCACCCTGTGGCTTCAGAGCAAATGTTAACCCAGGGAGCTTAATTGTACTCAGTACATTTGATCACAGAACAGATAATTAGATTCCTCCTATATATTTGCTGAACAGTACCACAATGTTGACTTGTGTGACGGTACAGAAAAATGCCACAGGCATAAATTCTCTATGTCCTGCAAAGCCAAACAGCAGAACTCGATGTGCATTTTGGCTTCCTACAGTGCAGCGGGATTTACAGGTCAAAAGACAACTTCAATTATAACTTCAAGAATTACTCGACATGTGCAGTTCTATACTGGATGTTGAATCTCTCTGTAAAGCTGCTTGTTTAATCCCTCTGTTCACAGTCTTCAACAGAACATGGCATGCTTCCCTAATTGTTATTGTCTGCCATCTTTGCCATTGCCATTGAGGAGTAGCATGCTGAAAAAATTCATCATTGCATGGTAGCATTCACGTATTAGAAAAGTGACACATTTTTACTTCACATTTAAACAACAAAAATTACAGAATGTGATAATAAATAAGATAATACAATTAATAATAAATAATTAATTCTACAATTTGGAAAACATTTCAGAAGGGATAACAATCAAATGAAAGCTTTTAATCATAGGATTATTATGATTTTAAAAAAAATCTAGACTTTTGTGCATAAGAACATTTAATCAAATCAGACAAATACATTAATTTAATTTAGATGAAGCCACAATTCTGGTTTCAAATTCACATAAATATTTGAGCCTGTAGATAGTTGGATGTGGTACTGGATCAATCCTATACCGAGTAAATATGGGACATTATTGCAGATACTGATACTGTTCAGGAAAATAAGGTGCTTGCCTCATTGAATTGCTAGATCTCAATCACTTTTAAAGATGTTAAGTGTTTTTATGATGTTTCCTTTTTTATCATTAAATAGTTAAACACCAAGACAGAATAAAGACAAAGTTTATTGTTCAATAGAAAATGCTTTATTATAATACTTTTTCATGTCAAGTGACTCATGTGGAGCCGTTTTTGCGCAAACAAAAGTATTAAATCCAAAACAGAGAAAAACTTTGCATAGAAATGTTCAACAATATGGTACAATTTACTGCAGCAGCTTCTGTTGGAGAGCCCTCCTCTTCAGTGCTAAATTGTGATCCATCTGAAAAGCAAAGTCAGAGTTCAGCTTTCAATCACAGAATAAATTCGCCATGGAGACAATTTTTTTTGGATTCAGAAAGCAAGAGCAAATTTGAAAATGGATATAGAAAAAAAGTAGCAACTGTCAACTGACACTTGGATCTCTTAAATTTTTTATCATGCTGGCAGATTATTGTACTAGATTGCATAGTTTCAGTTTCCGGATGTTCAGGATTACATATTTTCTGATGGTGACCCATTACGACACCATCCCTTTTGAAATATGTTGTATACTCAAACATGCAATCTATTCCACTTGAATTAGATAACACATAAAGAAGTACTCCACAAAAGCAGGTATGTTTGCATTAATTAACATAAAATTGATCGATATAGCTTGTAAAAATTCAAGGCTTTCGTAGACACTAGACACCATAAGACATTACTACTACAGTAGTATAATACCTCATTGAAGCCTCTAAATTAAAGATTTTCACACTGAAATGTCATAATTTGTCACAAAATGTGCCATGTCTTCTTTCACATTTTTTACAGAAAGGTTATGGAATGGCAGAGAGACAAGATTATCTCCACGTCACCTTTGTTTATTTACACTAAATGAAACAACAGTATTGTGAAGTGCTCCACCCTGTGATTTTACATAGACTATTGATGTTTTGCAAAGCGAAGAAGCCCTCAGCATTGATTCTTCACATATGTTTCACATAGATATTTTCTAAACAATAAAATCAAACAGCAAAAACAGGAATTCCACATCCATGTTACATGGAAGATAATGTTTCCCCCTTGTTTGGATGTAAGGATCTTCTAAATCTTGTAACATCCCCCAATTTTGGAGATATTTGATTTGATTTTACATCCTGTTAATCACTGACAGCTGCTATGCACTTTTTAAAAATCATCTGGTTTGTTGGCATTGATCTGGCCTAGAGCAGGTACAAGCAGTTGAACTTATGCATCTTCCTCAGATGGGTTGCACACTTTCAGCTTAGAGTCTTCAGTGAGGTTTCCATCTTATCAAAAAGGGTTTATGCAATGTTCCAAATCGCTTTGGGAATTTTGGTTAAAGACATTCGCAGACTATAAAAGCTGAATGGAGACACTAAATGTTTTATGTGTTAAAAAATCACTATGATTATGTTGAATCCCTCTCATCCAGGTCATGGTAATATGCTAAGGTTGAACTGGACTTCTACTTAGCGTTCCCTTAAAACCACTTTTTAGCTGTCTGGATCGTTGTCCTGCAAAAACAACGATGTAAGTAAAGTGCAGTCCTCACACACAAACTGATAAAAACTTATAATATAACAGTAATATCATGTAACTACAAGGACTAATTTCACAAAGTAAGAAAAAGGATGTCATTGTGAATAATAAATAGAATTTGTTCTTTTGATGAAAATATATGGACTGTTCCTTGGTTAAAATATTATTTCTAATATGTCAATTTAAATTATTAGATTATAACAAATTATCTCACGATTTTCAGAAAAATACATCAGATGACTGATCATGGCATGCTGTAGATAACTAATGGCAGTTCATGTTTTAATCGCTGATACTGTAGCTTCTGGCTCTCTGAAACAAATGGGTCTCCTTGCAGGATACATAATCCATTATCATAAATCAGATGCACCAACACAGACAAGTGCTGTATGAATAATTAAAGGTCAGTACTTTAGCACCTGTGTGAAGGTATGTGTTTAAGCAGACATTGAACAGACTAAAAGCACCACCAAAACCCCTTCATCCACATTAAACAGCTTAATGGTTTGCAACAGACAGAAATAAAAATATATGGGAGAATAACCTGACCAGCTTCCTTCTCTCTAAAACAATAGTAACTACAGCACATACTGTACATTACTTAAAGCATTGTTCGCACTCTCATTTACTGTGTGGTCTTACCTCTTGTGGTTGAGCAATTCCCCTTGAGCAGGTACCTGAGCTGGTGAACCAGGTTACTCTGAAACTATAATGGTGAGTCTGGTGAGCTGGAGGCAGAGCAAGCAGGCTTCAATCCTGCAGGTCTACTGTATATTCTAACATTGATATTCATACTTGGTTAGAGCTAACCACTTACTTCAGACAAGGCAGATGCGAGCCAGAGAGACAATACCTTTGATGTTGTCCTACTTGGCTTTGCTGTGGTTCTTTTATCACAAGACCTTTTACGGTTTCTAATGCCTCCAGTGTGTAATCCAGTTAACCCAGACTTTACATAACACTGTGAGAGGGATATCTCAAAGTGCAGCCTTGTCTGATGGGTCAGCAACATTTTCAAATCCAATAATAAACATGTCACTACTGATTTGTATTTGTGTAATTTAGAGAGCATTACAGTGTTGAAATTGATCCTTCAAAAACAAAAAACACCCCCCCCCAACAACCTAGATTCCAAAACGGTCACTACGCAACATATTTCAAACAAAGAATGGGGGCAATAAAAGGATAAGCATGTTGTGAAATTCTGTCATACTGCTGATTAAATCACTTATGAGTAAACAGGTTCAAAAGTGATAATCGATAAAATTAAAATTATGAATTGAATTTTAAAATCTCAGTAATTTACAAGAAAAGTACGTAGAGGTTCATCACTTTGAGAAACACAATATTGTATAAAACTGTTGTTTTTGTAAAGCTTATAAACGACTGCCAGTAAAACACCAGTTTGTTTGTTCATCATTTGTTATTTATCAAACAAGAATACCAAACATGTTATTTTTTAATTTTATTTAATCTCTATCTTGTCAAACATGGAAGTCTTTGGATCCTGCCATTTCAGTCTGAGGAAAAAACAATTTAATGATGTCACCATGGGCTCTGAAAACACTGATGGATCATTGGTTTATATATAATAATCAACAAAATGAACAATAGCCAATGTTATATGCAGTCCTATTGAAATATAACTTTTTTTTCCTAAATGTTAGAAATTACAAAGAACAAGTGTTTACAAAATATACATCACATTTATTTGTACTGATACCAATAGTTGATACATAGTTTTCTTTGTCTATTGATGTGTTTGGGAACTACAGGTGAGTACCTGTTTCCTACCGCCATACATCAAACAGTCAATAAACTGTATCACCAAGCATCACTTAATTACTATCAAAAACAGAGTTTGACATAGCTGACACACACCACTGTGTTTTTTCTCTAAAGGTAACACAATGTACAAAAAGCAGGTCAGGAAATAGTAAGATTTTTGGTTCTATAAAAAACCTCTTTTCCCATGTATGGATAAGAAAACAATGCAGTTATCTCTACTGAGCTTCTGCTGCATTGCTTGTTAGGCAGCCAAAGGGTAAATGGATGCAGATAAGTAATGAAAAGAAAAAGGGCAGCTGACCCCTCTATCACTACTGCAGCAGCTTTCAAGGAATTGTTCACATTCTGCAGAGCTGTCAGGAAGTCATGTGATGCCAATTGATGGAAGGAACATAAGATATAAAGTAAATGATCAAAAGAAATCTTTCCATACAATATACATTACAGTACAAAACTATTTTGATGCTGGAAAGAACAGTGCAAATAAATTCTTCAAAACAAAAGACAGAAGAATTCTTATGAGTCACTTGTTAACTGCTAGACTAAACCCCCTTTGGCAGGCCTTGGGTCCTTTGGGATGGGTAAGGCCAAAGCAAGAAGTCAGTTGGTGGAAAAAAAGGACTTGAAGACTGGTAGGTCAATCCATGGTACTGAAGATGGCACAATGGCCACACCAGGAAGCTCAAGGCACCAGAAGAAGTAGGACCAGTGCAGTGCACGTTAAAGTTTGTGACAGGAAGTGCAATGAGCACTGGTTGCTTTTTGCTCGGACACCTAAAAGAAATTAAAGATGAGGTCAGTACTGTGAGAACATAAATGTGAAACAAAATGCTGTAAATATATTTTTAATATTACATTACACTGTTGATTTTTTGTGACTGTATTGATAAAAGACTTTGTCGCTGGGATGATTTTTTTTAAAGGAAAAGGTGAAGGAAAAGAGAGAGGCTGACTGTCCATGTCACAAACCACGGCTGCAAACATTCTGATCATAATATTGCTTAGAACTGAATTGGCTGTGGAAGAGTTGGAAGACTTGTGTGGGCGAGGTAATTAAAACGGTATTAGTCAAAGAAAACTTGGATCACACAACAGCTGCAGTGACTCAATTAAGGGCTGAACATAAAATTGCTAAGATAACAAAACAGCTTGTGAATAGAGATTGCATTGCAGAGGTCATGTTGTGTAATTTGTAGAAAAGAAGGGAGGAGGCCAACATACTTACCAGATGAGGTGACCACTCGAACCTGGGAGCGGACTGCTCCTTCTCCTCCTTCACTGAGGGCACGCACCTCAATGATGTAGGTGCCTCCCTCAAGCAGTGACAGCATGGTGGAAGGGTTAATGGTTCGTGTCACCTGGTTGTGGCCTCTACCCTCCTGTTTGATTAACACCTGCAAGACATTAAACTCTCCTACTTTACTCAGCAATATAAATGTTAAGTAATTTTAGAAAAATAAATACTTGGTACCTCTTTCAGAATAAACACACATTTTAAATATTATGAGCAAAGAGTGAAAACAACAGAAATTCTGAAGGTATCTGTTTTTGTGGATATTTAGAACAGTTTAAAATAATTTGACCTTCTTTTCCTTTCGGCTTTTCCCTTCAGGGGTCACCACAGCGATTCATCGGCCTCCATCAAACCCTGTCTTCTGCATCCTCTTCTCTCACACCAACTACCTTTATGTCCTCTTTCACTACATCCATAAACCTCCTCTTCGTTCTTCCTCTAGAACTCCTGCCTGGCAGTTCAAAACTCATCATCCTTCTACCAAAATATTTGCTATCTCTCCTCTGGACATGTCCAAACCATCTCAGTCTGGACTCTCTGACTTTATCTCCAAAAACTCTAACATTTGCTGTCCCTCTGATGTACTCATTCCTGATCCTATCCTTCCTGGTCACTCCCAAAGAAAACCTCAGCATCTTCATCTCTGCTACCTCCAGCTCTGTCTCCTGTCCTTTCCTCAGTGACACTGTCTCTAGACCAAACAACATCGCTGGTCTCACCACAGTTTTGTACACCTTTCCTTTCATTTTAGCTGAAACTCTTCTATCACACATCACACCTGACACTTTCCTCCACCTGTTCCATCCTGCCTGTACATGGTTCTTCACCTCTTTTTCACACTCTCCATTGCCCTGGACTGTTGACTCTAAGTACTTAAAATCCTCCACATTCTTGATCTCTTCTCCCTGTAACCTCACTCTTCCACTTGGGTCCCTCTCATTCACACACCAATCTTTGATAAATCTATACACTGTAAACATTTGTGACATTCTGTTTCCAACAGCATTGATGAAAGGCTCTGATCTGGCACTCTTATTTGCCTGGAAAAATGGGGCAATAATATTTACTGTGGTAAACAATTTGTGACTTTAAGTCCAAACGCAGACCTCTAGAATCTTCTCGCCTGACAACTAAGTACTACTAATAAAATATTAATTTGTGCTGTCAAAAGTAACAATACAAGTAAAAGAACACTAAACTCAGTTGACTCTTAACAAAGAGGCCCTGAGTTTAATTATCAGAGGTTCCTCTTTAATTTTGTCTTAATATACATTTTATTTCATTTTTTTAATATCTGTATTTCATTATTATTTGTTTCTTTGGGATTAGGTTTGGGGCCTCAGATGGACGAGAGTTTTACCAGACTTCTAGAAAATTCAGTTGAATACTGTTGTTATAGAGCATTTCATCATACTAAAATGAGAGTGAAACTCCCCCATCCTTCTGAAATAAAGTTTCAAAAAAAAAAAAAGTAAACCTAATGCACCACTTAAAAGTTTGTGTAGTTAAAATCCACTAACTAATCAAGATTAACTGAATGAAAGAATCTTAAATTAATCATTACCTTGTATCCAATGACATCTGATTCATTGTCATTTGCTTTCACTGGATCCCAACTTAGAGAAACATTGTTGCCCTCTTGAATCCACATGAGGTTGGTTGGAGGCTGAGCGGGAGCTGAAGGGAGAAACAGTCAACGTGCAAATTCAGGCGTTTGAAAAGAGACTGACCCAACTACGTCAATTACTGTACTACAATTTTCACAGGCCAACATAGAGCAAGCTTAACAGGTAGCCCCTATTCCATTTATAGTTTTGCATGATTAGCACCACGACAGTACTCACGGGCTTTCCTGGTCTTGGCTGTGACAGCAGCAGTGGCAGGACCCTGGCCGATTTTGTTGAAGCCTTTTACTGTGATCAGATACAAACTGTTGCCCTCTAATCCTGTCAAAACCAAGGAAGTTTCATTTTTCACAGTTCTCTGTTTCTTTCCTGACTCTTCCTGCTCCATGTCTTTCCAGTAGCTGACCTATTTGGAGAAATGAATCATGTTATAAATATACAAGCGTGGATACCGCCATGTACGTGCAAACAATTAAGAAGCACCTCATATCCTTGTGGTCTCCCAGGACCAGGATTGGGTGGTTTCCAAGTCACCCTAATTTCTGATGAAGATATGCAGTAAACTTTCACATCAGAAGGTGCCTCCCTCGGTTCTGAAATTAGCAAAATGGCCAGAAAAAGGTAAAAAGTCTGCCATGTATTCTTATTAAAGCCATGCAACCACCAAGTATAAACTTACCCCCCTCCGCAGAATGGATGATGACAACTTTGCTGAATGGTCCATCTCCCTTATTGTTATACACGCCGACCTTCACTTCAAATGGGGTAAGGGGAGGGAAAGTCTCATCTCTGTATTTGTATGTTGTAGAGTCTGCTGACGTCACCATCTTCTCCTTCCAACCTCTGGTTCCATTGGCACGAAATGCAACGATGTACCCAAAGCCCTCACCATTCTGGAACTCCTCAGATACAGGCTAAAAACATTGAGAAGCGATTAAAAGTCATCCTGGAGGGTCTTCTACAGAGTCAGCTAATTTTGCAGCACTTCAACACTGTGACAGAAGGGGCATTATTTGAATAGCTCTAATTGAATTGAACATGACCTTTTCCTCAGTTGTAGTTTGATAAACCAGCATTTAATTTACTAGGCCTTCACTATAATTGTCTGTCAACGTTAAGTGATCCAGCGAACCCTAATAAAGGAAATAAATCATATCTGGCTCAGATATACCAATTATGTGGCTATTTGTCTATCCATGTCTGACAGCAGGAGGCTTGTTTTTGTCCTATTTTCAGCACTTATCTGTGATTTCCCTTAAACTGGTGAAACTGGGAGCTGTCTTCCGCAGCTGCTCTGTGCTTACTCAAATTTATTAAATAAACTGTAATTTAATTAAACTGTGAGCTGGAGGGATTAAATCTTTGGCTAAACCTCTACACCTGTGTGTTCTTGGCAACAAAACGTCCTTGTGCTTCATTCTGTTGATTTGCTCATGTCCAAAGTAATACAGTCCCCTCAAGGCATCACCCAAGCGATCAATCTTTTTTACAGATAGATTGGTGGTAAATAGAAATGTAACTGTGATTACATTTAACAACCAATCCATTCTAATGCCTAATTACACTAATCATCACAAAAAATTTATTTACTTCCATCACAGTAATTTTTGGAGTTGGCAAAGCTTCAAATGACAAGTCATAGAATGCGGGTCTTTAGAAACAGGATTAATGAACGCACTAGAAGACTGGAAACATGTATGGGATTATAAATTAAGCCACAAGTGGCTGATGACATGGGAGATGCCACTTAAATAAGTCTTATGGATGAAAATGTGAAGTCTGCTGATTTCAGTGACTGTGAGTTCAGCACGGATGGCCTGCTCAATAGCTCCCCGAGAAAAAGCAGTCTTTCACCATCAACTCTAATGAGACGGCTGAATAAAGCTGCAAAGACTATTTAGTCATTTATCCTGTTTAATAACCATATCCACCAATGCTATCCAGGCGCCGGCAACTCTCCACAGATGATTGGAAAGGCAGAACTGTCATGAGCTAACATGCCTCAGCTGCCAAAAAGCGCTGACATTCTTGCTCTGTCTCCTTTGATATTCATCTCCATTGATCACTGACCAAGTCCTTATTTCCAAAAGCATTTAGCAGAAATAAAGAGGAATAAGGCAGGGCTAAGACAACTTAAAATACCAAGTAATACAAAGAAGAGGCTGCACAGGGTGGAGCTTCTCAACATTGTCTCTATATACAGTGCGCCCTCGTGTGATTGCAAATCAAAGATTGCAACTCCACCTCATCGTGGATTTTTCTTCGGCAGTCACGTGATACCGTATGCACATTCAATTGGCTGACGGCATCTGGAAGTGCGCTTGTTCCTTTAGTCTCGGACTTTCGTGACACAAAAGGGCTTAAACGGTCGATAAGAGTGTGGGAAAAGGTAGTACTTTTGAAGAGTACTTTGAAGAGTTGATGAACGAGGAAAATGAGAGAAAACAAAGTCTAGAAGAGGTGGCTATTGTGGACCAGGAAGTTGCAAAGATTAGTCAAGATGAAGTGATGAGGGCATTGAAGAGGATGAAGAGTGGAAAGGCAGTTGGTCCTGATGATATACCTGTGGAGGTATGGAAGTGTCTAGGAGAGATGGCAGTAGAGCTTCTGACTGGGTTGTTCAACAGGATCTTAGATAGTGAGAAGGTGCCGGATAAAATGGAGAAGTGTGCTGGTCTCCATTTTTAAGAACAAGGGAGATGTGCAGAGTTGTGACAACTAAAGAGGAATAAAGCTGATGAGCCATATAATGAAGATATGAGAAAGAGTAGTTGAAGCTAGACTAAGGGCAGAAGTGGGGATTTGAGAGCAGCAGTATGGTTTCATGCCAAAAAAAGAGTACTACAGATGCAGTATTTGCTTTGAGGATGTTGATAGAAAAGTACAGAGAACGCCAGATGGAGCTGCATTGTATTTTTGTAGCTCTGGAGAAAGCTTATGACAGGGTGCCCAGAGAGGAACTGTGATATTATATGAGGAAGTCTGGAGTGGCAGGAAAGTATGATAGAGCGGTGCAGGACATGTATGAGGACTATAAGACAGTGGTGAGATGTGCTATAGGGACTGCATCAGGGATCAGCTCTGAGCCCCTTCTTTTTTGCTATGGTGATGGACACACTGACAGACGTGGTTAGACAGGAATCTCTATGGACTATGATGTTTGCAGATGACATTGTGATCTGTAGTGAGAGCAGGGAACAGGTGGAGAAGAAGCTAGAGAGGTGGAGGTTTGTCATGGAAAGGAGAGGAATGAAAGTTAGCTGCAGTAAGACAGAGTACATGTGTGTGAATGAGAGGGACCCAAGTGGAAGAGTGAGGTTACAGGGAGAAGTGATCAAGAAGGTGGAGGATTTTAAGTACTTAGGGTCAACAGTCCAGAGCAATGGAGAGTGTGGAAAAGAGGTGAAGAGGGTATACAGGCAAGATGGTACAGGTGGAGAAAAGTGTCAGGTGTGATGTGTGATAGAAGAGAATCAGCTAAATGAAAGGAAAGGTGTACAAAACTGTGGTGAGACCAGCGATGTTGTTTGGTGTAGGGACAGCGTCACTGAGGATAAGACAAGAGACAGAGCTGGAGGTAGCAGAGATGAAGATGCTGAGGTTCTCTTTGGGAGTGACTAGAATGGATAGGATTAGGAATGAGTACATCAGAGGGACAGCACACGTTAGAGGTTTTGGAAATAAAGTCAGAGAGGCCAGACTGAGATGGTTTGGACATGTCTAGAGGAGAGATAGTGAATATATTGGTAGAAGGAAGCTGAGTTTTGAACTACCAGGCAGGAGGCCTAGAGGAAGACCAAAGAGGAGGTTTATGGATGTAGTGATAGAGGACATGAGGGTAGTTGGATCCAGAAGACAGGATTAGATGGAAGCAACTGATTCGCTGTGGTGACCCCTGAAGGGAAAAGCTGAAAGGAAAGAAGATGTCAGTCAGACATTTTCAGTTTACCACCGCTGTATCTGCCGCAGCGGGTCACGGGGAGCCGGAGCCTATCGCGGCGGCATAGGGCGTGATGCGGGGGACACTCCGGGCATGACGCCAGTGCACCGCGGAGCCACACAAAGACATACAACCATGCACACACACACTCATTCCTACGGGCAATTTGGACCTGCCAATCAACCTGAAGCGCATGCTTTTGGAGGTGGGAGGAAGCCGGAGAACCCGGAGAGAACCCACGCAGACACGGGGAGAGCATGCAAACTCCGCACAGAGCGAGACTCGAACCCGGGTCCGCCGTGTTGCGATGCGGCAGCGCTAACCACTGCGCCACCGAGCCGCTGGAAAGAAGATGTTCAGGGACAAAAATGCTCATAAGTGTACGTGGTACCAGAGCACCCTGGGTCGGAGGTCAAGGATCGATATTGTGATTGTATCATCTGACCTTCAACCGTATGTTTTGGACACTCGGGTGAAGAGAGGGGCAGAGCTACCAACAGAACACCACCTGGTTGTGACTTAGGTCCGTTGGCAGGGGAAACCTTTAGATAGACCTGGTAAACCCAAACGAGTAATGCGGGTGAACTAGAAAGGTCTGGAGGAGGACTCTGTCCGCGGTCAGGGAAGCTGTCCGACTGAAGGAGGCTTTCCCAGGCATGTTGACCCTGGGGACTCTTGAAGCAGTTGCAGGGTACCAACAGGCCAAAAGGACTGCAGCCTCGGCTGTGATGGAGGCAAAACAGAGGTTGTGGAGGAGTTGGGAGAGGCCATGGAAAAGGATTTTCGGACGGCACCAAAGTTGTTCTGGAGGACTGTCCGACACCTCAGGGGGGGAAACAGGGGACCATCCAAGCTGTATATGGCAAGGATGGGACACTGTTGACCTTGACTAAGGAGGCTGTCAGTCAGTGGCAGGAACACTTTGAGGAACTCCTGAATCCAACTACCCCAACTGACCCGTCCTCTGTTGCAGAGGCAGAGTTGGAGGATGATGGGGAATTTGAAGCTTTGGGCGAAGTCACCAAGGTAGTTAAACAACTTCACAGTCAAAGCTCTCCGTCTACCGTTCAATCTTTGTTCCTACTATCACCTATGGTCATGAGCGATGGGCCATGACCGAAAGAACGACCAGCTATCAGGCAGATAGCGGGTGTCTCCCTTAGAGATTGGGTTGGAAACACTGGTATTCGCGAGGGGCTCAGAATAGAGTCATTGCTCCTTCGTGTGGAAAGGAGTCAGCTGAGGTGGTTTGGGCATCTGGTGCAGATGCCCCTGGGGCGCCTCACTAGGGAGGTGTTCCTGGCACGTCCAGCTGGGAGGAGACCTCAGGGCAGACTCTCAACACTGGCCTGGGAAAGCCTTGGGATCCCTCAGTCAGAGCTGGTGGATGTGGCCGGGGGAAAGGGAAGTTTGGGGCTCCCTGTTGAAGCTGGTGTCCCCGCGACCCAACTACGGATAAGCGACAGAAGATGGATGGATGGAATAAGTATCCCATTTTGCTACCACTCACATTCGTACATGGTTTGATGATTTGGGTGTTATGTCTAACCAAGGACCAAACACTAATTTAGTCAACTTTAAGTATTCCATGATGCAACATGGGGCTCTGTAATTACTTTTAAGGAGACTGTCATTGTGTTACACCAGCAACTCTTACAACATTCTGGAGTTATGAATAAGAAATAGTGCGCAACCAAACACCATCCCATCTGGAATGGGCATTATCTCCCATAATATGGCACTGAGGGGCACTTCCCCTCATGTCAAGGTTATCTTCACAGTGGCAGTTAGGCTCCCATATTTAATAACTACAAGAATAGCTGTCAGTTGCTTCTACATCTGTTCACTTTTCCCTTGTTAATATATGCTTCGGCTGATTTCAATAGCAAATTCTCAGCTTTGCTCATAGTAATTCTGCACATGCTGTGCTCTGAATCTGGCTGAGAGCCAAGCTGTCCACTTGGAAACAGTTCAGACTAAAATCCTCTTTACTTGTGTATGACGTTTATTACACTTGGTACAATCATTGTCAGCACTGAGATTACAAGCAGATATTCACAATGACGTTCCCGGATGTATTTGGAATGAGTTGGAAATTCAAGGTTTGTCATCATTATGCCTGTGGTGGGACTACACTTAAAATTTACATCTTAATCATTTGACTGATTGATGCAGCGCAGCCACAATTCTATTACTTTTGTCAGCAAATTTTATCATTTGACCAAGTCATGCTCTCAAACTCCAAGACCCTGGGTCTGCCAGGTCTTCCCTTCTAAACCTAAAAAAGACCATTATGTAAGAGTGAAAAGTGAAAGTGAAAACCCCTCACAAGACACGACAGTGTCCTCCTCTGAGTTGATTACTATGCTTACTAATCAAGGAAAGGAAGATAATCCCACCGCTATCAGTGCATGTGAAGCACATTTATTTAACTTGTACTGAAATGTGCTATAAACAAAATGCCATTGCCAGTGACAACTGACTATGACTATCACAACCACATTTTCCCAAAACACAGATTTTGTTTGTTTATTTTAAGGGACCCCAAGCAGCAGAAGCTCCATGATATATGTCTGAACTACAAGTTTGGCCATATCTTCATAATTCCATCAATTCATCATCTTTGGGCCAATTATCTTTAGCCAATTATCTTTTGGAGGATGTTTGTTTTTTTGGCTGGAGCTTATCCTAGATGACTTTGGCCAAGCTGTGGTGTACAACCTGAGCAGGTTGCCTATTCATCATGGTGCTGACACTTAGAGACAAAAAAAAAAAAAAAATTCACCACAACATTGACACCTATGGGCAAACTAGAATCACCAATTAACCTGAACTGCATACCTTTGAACTATGAAATGAAGCCAGAGGAACGGGAGGAAAGCCATACAGGCAAAAGAAAAATATGCTTTTTCTACCTGTAATAAATTGTAGCTTTAAATACTCAAACTAACTCCTCAGTACACCTGTCATCAAATTATTAAGAGAATTTCCTGACTTTTTCTCACTTGAGCTGCTAAAACTTTCTTTTATACTTTAATTAGTTCACACTTTGATGGTTCTTGGAATAGCACAGTAAACATAGGTCCCCAGCTCATGCTTAGCAAGACTGCAGCTACTTGTCATACTGAATCACATATCAAATGATGAAAATAATTCAGTCATCTGGATATTTGCGATCATTAGACTGTTTCCGTCCACATAACCAGCTGCAAGGACTGACATCCTTCCTCAACCATGCTTTACCCCCTTAATAATGTCTGACAAGTACTACATTCCCTAGAACCTAAAAGTATAGGTTTTTGATGATTGGAGCATGCAGTAGCTGCCTCCATTTGATTATTAGGCTCCATTCAAATGTAAAACTTGCTGCTGGGTGACAGCGGAATTTCAAAAGCAATAATGGAAAGGATATAGTTTCAGAAAGGATGTTTCAGATGTAACTTGTTCTGGTGGGTCCATTCTTTCAGATCAGTTACAGCACTGACTCTTGCTCCGTTCCTGTTTTCAGCAGCAGGTAAGTGATATCTCCCCACCTATACATTTCAATAAGCTCACTTGAAAACCTCATGCTGTCACATCTTTTAACTCCACCCACTACCTGTCAATCAAGTACCCAACCAATAGCGGGGCATCTGCCAGAAGGAATCACATGAACAATAATTTTAGAGTGTCATAACTGTTCCAACAATTTTCATGTTTTTGAGCAGAAAGTCCGAACAGCAAGAACGACACCGAAAACAGCAACGAATTCTGAGTGAAAGTATCTGGCTAGCACGAACAGTCTGTCCAGACATGGTTTCCATTTGGAATGGGACAATCAATGTAGTATCCAAAATGCTCCGCGGGCATCTGACAAAAACGATCTTTAAATGATTACATACAGTTCTGTTCATGTAGTCAGCTAACAGAACAATCACTGCTCTAAAATTTCTTTTCCACTTGCTCTTTTGACAGGTGCCTTTTCCTTTAATGTTAGCTCCTATCCCAATCTCACGATTAGTTATCTTTCTTTCTGCAGCTAGCCTGCTAACATTCATCTACTGCTTCACAATGCCCGCCCACCGCAGTCCATGATTTGCCAACACAACATCACCATGTTGATTTTTGACTATGTCGGGTGCGCTTGGTTTATAATACCAATATATTTGTTTTCATTTGTTTGGTATGAAGTCTGATATTATTGTTTTATCGTGGAATTTATACGATCGACAAATTATGTAATAATTAAATATTTGCAAGCTCACATTAACAATTAATATTATTATTATTAACATTTGCAGAAATGACAGGATAATAAAAAGACATGAGAGTAGTCAACAAATTCTTCCATTAACTCCTGATTTTTTTGTAAATCCACAGTGAAATTTGTGTTTTTGTGCATGTTATTAATGCTTGTGCTATGGAAGGAGTTGGCAGCAGACCTACCTCCCACGAGATGACTAGTTCATGCCTGCGGCCATTCCCTCCACTTACGTTGGCTGGTGCCACTGATGGAACTGTTTGAAACAGAAAGGTTAGCACTTCATCACTGACCTAACACTGGAAACACACTTTAGCATCCTGCTGGAAACAAGTCAGCATTTCAACTTCCCTAAATATCAGCTATGACAAAGAGAACACATTAATACTGAACCAACCAACTCTTATTTAACGTGGTAGTACATCAAAGCTTATTTATATATATTTTCACATTTATATGAATTGTCATAACAGAAATAAAGTTTTAATTTAAGTTTGAAAAACAAAATAAAGTAAGATTTTAACAGAAAAAAATTAAAAAAATCATTTAGTCATTTATCATTTATCATTTAGTATGTCTTCTTTTATTAAATTTCCAGTTCATCAAACTGGAGTGAGAGCATGTTCTATTTATGTGATTTTAAATACTTTGCTGACATTTTGAACTTGGTCTGTAATTTTAAGTACAGATTACCATAATGTGTTGATAATGCGTAGATACAGTAATTAGATTGTTAATTATGCTGAAGACATAGGACAGATTTAATTACCTACTTCCACACGACCAATGACCTTTGTAATTATTACATTTTATAGATGAGAAACTAGCAGTTAGTGAAGCAGCAGCCTTTAACAAGCCTGTCTCGGTCAATTTTACCCCACCATAAATCGTGGATTCTCAGCTTCAGGGCATTAAGGAAAATGTTTGTTTGTTGAGATTAAACTTGTTAAAATTCATGGACGCAGCATATCTTCAACCTCTTACCAAATTTAAATGAAGAAAACTTATAACAGGAAGTACAGCGTGCCCTCGTTCCTCACGGGTAATGTGTTCAAGGAACCACATGCGATAGAACAAATTTGCGATAGAACGACAAACTATTTATCTTATTATTTATGGTAATTTAAACGTTTATGAACCCTCCCCATACTGATATGAAACCATCTTCTATCTGTATTACCTTTTCCCACACTCTGATTTAATGTTTAAAGCACCTTTGTGTCTCACGTAAGTCCGAGACTCACAGAACATAGTGCACTTCCGGATGCCGTCAGCCAATAGACTTGCGCGTACGGTATCACTTGACTGCCTACTAAAAATCTGCGATGAGGTGAGGTCGCGAGTGTTGATGCACGAATGCTTGAGGGCGCATGGTAATATGTTCACGAAGGGGGAGAATCAGCCCCTGTAAGCAAACAAGCTGAAATTATATTTATTAAGAGGTACCTGGATAGGGTGATTCCTTTTGACAAAATATGATGTGAATGTAGTACATGACTAATAATGGATTAGAGCAGCGGTCCTCAACCTTTTTTGCGTCACGGACGAGTTTCATCAAAGAGTTTCATCATTTTTTCATGGACTGGCCTTCATTTGCTCGATAATCGTTAATGACGCCAGGAAAGCTGTAGTCTAAAAATAAATCATCCGCAGTGGTTTTATGTAAAATGCAGACATCAACAGACAATAAACAACCTTTTTTTCATAAATTGATAATCAATATCTCTGTAAAAGAAATAATTCCAACATTCAATTCCAAGATATCATTAAATTAAAAACTCGATTGAAGTGACTGCACTGATGAGGTTTATTTTGAAATATAGCGACCTACAATCAGTGCATTCAACGTAGGAGAAATACTGATCATTTCCAATAAAAGAGTGAACAAGTCAATCAAATAATAAAAATTACAATAATGAGAATTAGTGGTTGGGGGCTGCTGATCTAGGGGTAACGGGAGACAATGACACTTGAAGTGTGTTCCGGACGTCTGGTCTACTCCGCAGTTTGGTTTTCTTTACGGTCACTGCAGAAAATCCTGCTTCACAAAGACAGAAGGTTGGAAATGGAAGCAGGGTTTTCAATACTTTTGGGTGATCTCAGGTTAATCTGCCTTGACTTTAATCCACAACACTGGCGCAGTTGTGGGCGCTTAATTGTGTGGGTTAATTACCTGTCACGTGACCGAGACCTGTCAAGCGGGACAGACGTATGCATTCGTCTGTGTGTAATTTCGCACAGACGTCATTTTTCAAAATAAAACATCTTTAAGACTCCGATATAAATAAAATGAAAGTAATATATAATATTTTTTCTTTGTGTACCAAATGACCCATGGACCGGTAGCTGTCCGCGGCCTGGGGTTTGGGGACCACTGGATTAGAGCATTCACCTGCTTCCTTGGTTCTGACACCTCTGGAAAATGCACTGGGATCCCCAGTTCCAATTGCATTGCTGGCCACCACTCTGAACTCATATTCTACCCAGGGGTTGAGGTCCACAGCCATGGCTGATTCCATGTCCCCAGTCACAGGGTCTGGGTCTGCAAAAAAACATTCACTGTATAATATTCCATATGTTCCATATACACTGCTTCGAGTGCCAACATTCAACTTTAAGGATTTGAGAACGATACTTAGTCAAGAGTTTAGGATTTATAGTTTCCTGTGCAAACAATACAAAAAAATGATGCTTGACATGCAGACAAAGCAATCAGGATTTTTTTATGGCTGAACATTTGTGAAGAAGTTCTGCAATGGCTTAGCCAGTCACCTGAAGTCATTCAACCAATTGAGCAGGTGTTTTTCATCGCTAAAGGCCAGACTGAAAGACACAGGATGTGAAGACGGTTGTAAAAGCAACACCAGGCATATGTTGACGTAGCTTGCAGGGAGTCATTAAATATAATGACTTCATATGATGACATCAAAACTGTATGAACTTGTCAAAGTACTTTGCATTCTCCAAAATGTAGTGTTTAAATGCTGTGGGATGCCACTTCAACCTCAAAGACACAGTCTCAGTTCAGATCTGTTGCTGTTGGAGCACAAAGTCAACGAAGATAAAAATACCATTACTTCAGTTCAAATGGACTGAAGACAATAAGACTTCAGCCCCCAGAGTCATTGTAACTTAATGTCTGTACAAAATGTTGTCACAATACAAAATTTACTCGAAACAAAATTTAAGTACAACTGTTTTGTTATCTGAACAAAAGCTTACTAACAGAATTACAAATTGTGTAACAGACTGCATTGTGCCAATGTCTTCAAATCCCGTCAAGAAAGTAAAAGAAACCTATACAATTTCATTTAAGGTGATTTAAAAACTTAAAGAGCTAAGTTATTATAAATCACATAGTGCAGCTAAAAAAAAAGCAGGTTTTATGAATTAATGTAAAAATAGGTCCCATATCTAATGTAGTTTCTGCCAAAATCAATCTTTAATATTGATCCTTAAGCAAATACAATTTGACTGAAAGCATATCCATGTTAAAATGAACCAGAGGTCTATTGGTGATGATCAAGGCATCATTCAGGGGACCAGTGAGGCTTCAATTTATATCCTCCAAAGCAGCTAACGATGAAACCACCTTGTCAGGCAGGCTGGTCTTCAAACATGAGCCGATAAGTGTGTTTAGGGAGGAGTGGGAACTGAAAGGCTGATCCACTGTGCGCTAATCTTTACAGTTTCAACAATGACAATAAATCATGTAGTCCTAATTGTGCGCTATCGAATTAAATGTGCTTGAACAGATGTGATGCGAGAGAAGTGTATACAAAGTATGATTTATATATCTGTGGGGATGAATCATTAACACACCTTAAACTCTGCTAATATTATCACATGGCATATTAAGATAGATTAAACACACTCCGAAAGTCTTCCTTCTTACATCCTTGCACTAAATAATGCGAGCTTTTTCATGTCATAGTACTAAAACAAATCTGTATTAAAGCAGGGAAAGTGCAGTAACAAATTACAGGTCTTATAATTCTGATCAAAAGGTTAATTTTCCACTAAATGCTTGTTTGACATAGCATAAAATTCAATGTAACATAGGCTCAGATTTGTCTTCGATGTGCCATTTTGAACAATAGCAAAGTTTAGTCAATAAAATGACTAAAATTGACTCTCTAAAATATGAAAGAACTGGATTTCATCTTTTTTGAACAGGAATTTTACAATGTCATGGTCAGAGTTTGGTTTAAAGGAACACTGTCAGATACTTGCTTGACTTTCAGGATGATATTTTAGATAAAACCAAATTATGTCTCTTTAATCCAGTAATCCTCCTCTTATTTGACTGATTTACTATTTTCCTGCTTGACTTTCAGCAGAATAAGGCCTTTGCATATGACCCCACTTTAACATCCACAGATCTAGGAGCTGCAATTTGCTACTTATTGATTACCTGTTCTGACAGTTTGCCAGCCTAATGAAAAAGGGCTACGGGCCTGTAAATTGTAGGTTCTTATTGGGCTGTGGTTGTCCAGCCCACGAGTCCATGACAGAGTGGCAGTCGTATCTGTGATCTCTTCCACTATCACCACTCCAGGGGGTCCAGGAGGACCTGATGTAAAGACAGTTAGGAAGCAAAGTTTAAATGAGTTCCAGTGGTTATGCAACAAATGAATGAATGTCAAAACTTTGGTTAAAAAAAGAAAATCTCTGTTGCTGAATTCTAAGCTTGTATATGTCTTGATTTTGTCAAATTACTATTAAAACCACTAATGAGTGCATCCCTGCAATTTTCAAGAAAGATGTGCAGCTGTATACATATGGTGCCAATATCAGTTGTGAGTTGTTAATGTTCAACCAACAAAAGACAAGAACATGACATACTAAACTGAACCAGGATCCAGGCTGACATACATCTGCTGCCTAGGATCTCAAACTGATTAAAGGATACTGAAGCTTGTTTTTCTGTGGGTTTTGAAGGCAGTTTGTTAGTTCTGCTGAGCATGACTATGTTTCAGACCTCCCTGTTTTAATACAGCGAACATATGTTTACCTCAATCTTCAGAAGTAAATGTAATCTGCAAGTGTTGCATACATCTAAAGACTCAAGGGGGAACAGCTGTAAATGAAAACCTGGCAGCTGGTATGCTCACTGAAAGCCAATGTACTGTAGCCCCAAAAAGTGCCCATTAGAAGGTTGTGCAGCAAGGTGCATTTGGTTTTCAGGACATTAAGATGCATTTAATGTCCTTATAGGAATAGCAATCCCTATTTTATGTATACCATGGCATTACAGCCTATTGGAAAAAGACATTCAGTAAATTACTGTGTACAAGAAGCAATGGGATTTAATGTTGCAACATATTAATATGAACAACTTTTGCACTATAGATACAACACATGATTTAGAGAAGTGTAAAATGTGTTATACTGCCATTTTACAAACACAATCTGATATGAAAACTAAACTTATAAACAAAAATAAAATCACTTGTCATCAATTTTCTTTTAACTATTCATAAAAAAACACCTATGGGGCTACTTCATTATTAATATTTGACTCGTTAAACTCTCAAACCCAAAGCAACAGAAAATGTCCTTTGTGCTTTGATATCAGTTTAAACCTGCAATTACATTATTTCAAATAGATAGTCAATGTAAATTTGTGAATTTTCTAAAATGAAATATTTAATTTATACTATGTACAGTCTTAAATTACTCTATGACACACATGCACAAATGTCACAAGGGTTCCCTTTTTGTAACAACAAAATTATTCAAATAAACCTTGTAGTTGTAGTGATATGTTCATTCTGGGTATGTCATTTTTGAGTAGAAGCCTAAAAAAGAGGCTGGGGCTTAATGAGGCAAAACAAACCTCAACATAGTACTGGCTGAATGAAGTGTACAACATTTCCTTGAATGTCACCTCCAAGGCACGAGAGCCTTAAACATACACAACTCTTATCTTAGAAGATGGTCAAAACCAGATCAGGACCTGGGTAGGTAATTGCTATATTAGATTACATTAGAATTACATTAGATGACAATCAGCATCCATAGAATCTGATCACTGGGTATTTCAGGCCAGATAAGTTCTGCTTAACAGCATATTAAAACTGTTGAAGCAGACAGACCGTCTGTCCAGCCATACTTACAGTGATTATAAAAAATGCGTTTGGATAGTCAAAAGGAGGTCATAATGTGGAAATAGTTACTGTTGAAATGTCTCCACCAGGAGCAAACTTCTGATGTGTGATCTAATTATCCAAGTTCCCATATCGAATGCATATCTAACAAATTGGGGCCTAATTTCATGGACTCAGAGAAAATATGATCATTACTGCACAGAACACTATTCCATAACACAACAGAACAGTTGATTATCGTGGACTTCATATTAATGATTCACACTTTCCAAGAGTGGGTTAAAAACGAAATGCAAGCTCACCTCGAACAAGAAGTTCAGCCTCTGCAACTACAGTGTCAGCACTGGTTTGTGCCCGGCAACCATACCTTCCAGCATGCTTCAACAAAATATTCCTGATCATTAAATCCACTGTTGAAGACTGCTGAAAATGGGACAAAATGAAAAAGATAGCTGTTAAGCAAGCCTAAATGTGCTTGACACAAAAAAAAAAGTGATTTCTTTACACCGTGTAGTAGATGCTCAAGAGGCTTGAGAGATTGCTACTTAATGCAGTTATCTGTTTAATGCTATATTCTTCAACTACTTGTACTTTTCCTCTACTGAAATTAGAATGCCTTAGGCAAGACTGGGAATAATTCAAGGTCTACACCTGGCTGTTTAGAACAAAAACTGATTAAAACTGCAAACCATGGTTTATCCAGGAATCTGGTATACCTATAAAGGTTTGTCATTGCAAATACTTTTTCTCTAGAGCATACAGCATGCAGAGTATTAGCAGGAGGAGAGGACAGATAGATTTGAACATCCACTGTTGATAAAGGGATAATGATGCAAATAAGACTCTAAATTCTATATTAAAATTGTTTTCTATAAATAGTTAAACAACAATGAATCTTTTATTATTATAGAATAGGGAAATCTAAGCTGTTGCCTCAGAATATATACAATTGAGTCAGTTTTCAAAAACAACAAAAATTAGAAAGGCCTTATATTTTTGAAATTAATTGTTAGGTTTCAAAATTATGCATGAATTTTTTAAAATTCAATTTAACAAAGTGTAATCAATGATTGTTTTTCAATATTCCTCTTGTGTGGAATTGTTTGGATAGAATTCTACATTTTGTTGAATGCTAGAATAGAGAGATTAAATTATGCTTGCGTCACAAACATAAACATTTCATACAAGGCATAAATCCACTTTGACTGCATTTATTTCATCTTTTCTAGAAACATTTCAAGAATATTTTCTTCAGAAAGTCCTTGACCATGTATATTTTGCCCTGTTCCAGATGGAGTTAAAAAGACAGACAGAATTGATGCAATTAAGCTGTTCAATGTCAGAAGGACTTTGAAATCAGCAGACGTATCTACAAAAGTATTTCTTTATTACAGTTTGAATTACTCCATTATTTTCTTTCCTTTTTCTCATACTAATCCACTGCTGCCTTGTTTCCACTCTCTTTAGCTTTCATAGGGAACATGAGTCTGAAAACGGTACAGTGGAGAACAACAGACTTTGATATACAGTGCACCCTCGTTCCTCACGGTTAATGCGTACCAGGAATCAGAGGCGATTAACGAATTCTGTGATAGAGCGACAAACTATTTAGCATATTATTTATGGTAATTTAAATGTTTATGAACCCTCCTCATATATATTGATATTAAACCACCTGCGATCTGTGTTACCTTTTCCCACACTCTTATCGAATGTTTAAAGTACTTTTGTGTCTCACGTAAGTCCGAGACTAACAGAACGTAGCGCACTTCCGGATGCCGTCAGCCAATAAAATGCGTGTACGGTGTCACATAATTGCCTAGCAAAAATATGCGATGAGGTGAAGTTGCGAGCGTTTATGCGCGAATGCACGAGGGCGCACTGTACATGAATTTTTGAATCAATGTAGATCTTTGTTTATTCCCAAAATCATCTGACATTCAGTGAATATCCTCCTTTTCTATGTACGGTATACAATTTTTTTTAGCATGCAGTACCTAAAAAAAACTATTAGACAAAAAGTGACAATGGAAACTACATTAATTTTAATTCCAAACAACAGCATCTTTGAGCAAGAAGTTAATAAATAAATAAAAAGGAGACTAAACATACAATTGTCAGACAATGATGGCAACTGAGAGACAGATAGACAGACAGCAGGCAGACGACAGATACATAAATGGATGGATGGGTAGAAGAATGGATAGACAGATGGAGGAATAGATGATTTGTTTGATTAATTTACTGATAGGACCATATGATAAATTTTGCTCTTACTCTTGCCCTTACTGTTTGGATATATTCAAAGTGGGCACCGTCTTGTTGAAAGTTGATTGGTTTCTGGTTGAAGAACCACTGGAAAGCCACTTCCAACGATGTATCATGTGTAGCCTTACAGCTCAGAACCACACTCTCCCCCACCGTCACTTCCACTTTCCTTGGGTTGAGCTCCACACGCATGGCATCTGGAAGCAGAAAGCTGCTACACTGTCACCTCAGGCTAACCCAAAGCTAATGGGAAAAAATTGAATTTGTCTGTGACATTACTGCCACAGGAATCGTTAGAACCCAACTCTAACTTGGGCACAAATACTCACCTTTTTACGACAAATATTTTGTTTGGCTCTGATCTACACTCTGTTCAGGGCATCTACTCTATGAGACAGAAGCCGTCATGCTGTTAGAGTGTGTCCTTGTAATATGATTCTTGAATGTGAGAGCCCTTGGTTCACGGTTGAGCAAGCACAATAAATTTCCTAGTACTTGAGCAAAGGGGGGTGGTTGACATTGGGGACTGTTTATTGGTGGAGACTCGTGATAATTTGGCAGAAAATAAAGGCCCCCAGGGCATGACTTACCTTTTACCCACAGTATGGCAGTCATCTCTGCCGAGCCCAGATGATTCTCTGCCTGACAAACATAGTTCCCCTCATCCGCTCGACTGGAGTTAACAATTCTCAGAGTGTTGTTTCGCAACAACATAATCCTTTAAAATGGACAAAAAAAATCAATTGTGATATGAGACATACATTCTCATGTGATAGTTTTATTACAAGTTCTAACAGGTATGTTTGTTATTGGGTCACATTACTAGAAAAACTAAAATTAACTGTGAACATGTAATTTAAATAATTATCCAAATATGTTGACATTTACAAAGTTACGAACACTGAATTCAAGGACGGAAATGATCTGACAAACAAGTTTCTTTTGCAAACAAGGATAAAAGGACTGGAGGATTTAAGTCAAGACTCAAGAGCATTTGGATTTGTTGAATGGAAAAAGGCCAAGATCAATCAAAAGTTTAAATGTGTTATTGGTTCTGATATGCAGATGCAACTAAGTGGCCCTATCTTCAACAGCATTAAAACAAAGATGCTTTGAAAGATACAGATAACGACTTTCTGTAAAGAGGTCGTTGAGATATTGATGTGAACAAACACAGCATTTACCTGACTTTCATTCTAGGTACACTCATGCACTCAATCCAATTCTCTCTTTGAATGAAACAATAACTCAACCACTGGGGTAATTGTAGTACAACCTAAAATTAATCAAAGCAAAATTGAACACAATTTGTAGATTACTCTTTTATCATCTGTATCAGGGTTTCTCTAACTCTAAACAAGCTGTGCTGTCATTATAAAATTCACCCATTGGATTTACCCAGTAAATACTGGTCTGCCATTTCAAAGCGAAAGCTGTAAAACCAAGATGTAGGAATATACATGTCCTGGAGGAAGGGGTGTGAGCAAATGGCCTCTGAACAGGTATTACATGCAGTATACAATAGTTTGAATTATTGTGAACCATTGTTTTCTCCTCATGTTCACACAAACCCCAAAATATTATATTTTAATCATATTCAATTTCAGCATGACCTAAAAGACAGAGAAAAATATTTATTAAGTTATTTTTTTGATTAGAAAATATCTTTAATTCTTAATCAAATGGATGAAATGACATGGTACAGTGAAGAATAATTTCACTCAAATTGTTGGGCACTCATTGTATATTTACAACAGTGAGCTCTTTTACCATGGACAAGGTGACTGAAATTGGCAAAGAGAAACCCATGAAGGTTTCAAAATCTTTCCACACATAGACAATTCATAAGCAATCTGCAGCCAGGAGACATTTTTCAAATTAGGGAGGAAATTCACATCTGACAAGGACACTGAGGCAGAAAGGACAAGACAGGCTCTGTTGGCTCTATGCAAATCAATTTAAGATGAGATAATTCAAAGGGAACATTAGAAGACCACAAACCTAGAACATCTGTAAATATATGTTTTACCTTGAGGTTAAAATAAAAAAGATCACTTCACAGTATCTGTCTGTGTGCACTGTAGTGCATTATGCAATATTAATTATTTCAAATTTTTTAATAATTCCAAATTATTCTTTGAGTCTTAGACATAGGGTCCATGGCTTTCAATTACCAGACACTCTCAAACTAATGGGATTAATACTTTCTATTTAAGAGACAAAAGCTCAGAACATTAGCGGAAATCCATGTTAATTACCAGTCTTCATTAAGTCAGTGAAGCTGTCAATGTTAGATAAACGTGAGGCAATTTCGATTACTCCCTTGCACTCCTTCCTCCCCATAAACTCTTTACTCATCTATAGTTAAGGACAGAAAATCAACCCCAGGTAAGACCTGAAAAGACTCCTCTTTATTTTTTTCTATTTCAGGCAGCTGACATCTTTTACAAAGGTTATTCTATAATAGTACATCAACTACCTTAACGCACTTCATCCTATTATTAATGTGCTATAGTACTGTAGAACTGCAGACATTCAATTAGAGTCTCACAGTCCGATTGAATTTGTGTCTGATAAAGACAAAAAACATACAAGGAATCTGTCAGAAAAGATTTAGGAATCTGTCAGAAAAGGTTTGGATTAGTACATGTTTATTGAGTGTGATTGGAAGGATTCACTTAATAGTGAATGTTAAAATTACTTTGAGGGTGGAGATTTATTGCCTTCTCAGTATATGTATAAATGTCCCTCGCACCATCCTAGTGTGGTATCCAAGTCACCCTCAAGCCTTCTACCAGAGGCCTGGAAGTTTTTATATTTATATATTTATTTTGTGTGTATGTGTGTGTGTGTATATATATATATATATATATATATATATATATATATATATATATATATATATATATATATATATATATATATATCTCAGCTTTCTTTAGACACAACTTAATCATAACACAAAATAGGTTTGGACTGTTACAGATCTCATGCCACTGAGAAATACATTTGCAATTGCAAGGCTATGACAAATACCTCAAAGGCTTTATCAAGTCAAGACAAGGCAGAGCCATTAATCACAATTTTAGGGCAACATACTCACTAACTTCCCAATTCATCAGTTTAACAGCACCAGATCTTTCATCAAAAAGAGATTCCAAAAATTATCAAACGGCAGTTTTTCTTTCAATGGAAAAGGACAAATTTTGCCCATTTGCAACACCACTGTTAAACTGAATTTGTGGTCACATCCACTTATTAGAGCCAATAAGATTTGTTGCTGCCTGTTGTCAAGTGACACATCAAGGATCTGATTATCAACTGGCTTTTCCTTGCTGCTGAACTGTTTAACAGACTGCTGAATCTTGGCTGATAAAAAAGGTCCTGTTCTCTCACAAACTTGGGATGCTCAGCAGTGACTGATAATTTCAGCGGTGTCGCTCAGTTTGATTGATGGTCCCTTGCCCTGCTCAACTCCCTCTAGGAGCAACGGAGAGACGTTTCTCATAAAAGATGATGTATCAAGATGCATTTGAATTCCAAATGCAATTCTACAGTCTAAATTGTCAGGATCCCTTAGAAAGAGGTGGGGGTGAGGATGAGTCTCCTGAGCTTTGAGGTATTTTATTTTAACGGTGACACTTAATTTCAGTTACAGTAATGAAACAGTGATGTGTTACAACAAGACATGTACAGAATTCCTTGAGGGCCTCAGACGAAAAGATAACAGTTACATTTATTCCATAAAATCATGAGAAAAAACAACTTGCTGAGAGGTGGTGAGAAAGACTAACATTTCATAATTTGATACATATTTCACAGAGCAGCTAACTTTTGTTTTGTAATATTTTGGTAATATTTGCTCCATAATGCACAGAAACAACTCTGACATTATTGCTGAAACAAGGCTCCAGTAAATCAACCAAAATCACTTTAAGAAAACATACAATGGCTATCTGAACTACAATAGAAAAAATAAATTGTTCCTAATAGTCTAAAATATTTTATTGGTTCAATTGCAGACACTAAAACATAGCCTCTAATAAACCAACATTTCAGATGCAAAACAAATAGCTCATTGCAGGTCATTACTTCAGTGATATACAAGGCACGTTTTACACATATCTATTTAAACTGAATACTACAACTAGTGCCAGCAAAGAGATCAAACAGGATCACTGTGTAATTACTGGCAAAATATAAATTTTACATAATACTCCTTAGGGATCTCTCCATCTCTTTAATTATTATTAAAGAGATTATAGATTATAGATTATTTAATTACCTATTATTAAATCAATGACCAGGAAAGCTTTGTGGCAAAAGTGTGATTAGATGTCAATTTCAATTTCAATTTCAATTAGAATTTCAAAGTAAATAGTTTGTCAATCTTTTAAAAAATGCAATATGCTGCATACTTTAGATTGGGATAAGACTGATATGATGACCTCAAGTTGTTTAACCAAACAGCTGTGCGACTTAACTGTCCTTGCAGTATCTCCTCCAACCATGTGGCACTCAAAAGTTGCACGTGTTTTTCATTATATCCTAAAGCAGTGCAATGTGACTGACAGCTAAAAACAAGATATCAAGTATGGAAAAAGCAGTTTTTACCTGAGTGCTAAACATCATTCCTCTAAAGCAGCTGCTGTACCTTTTAGTTGGCTGTATCCTTCTGTTTCCTCTCTTCCACATAATCCGTGGTTTGGGTGATGCCCTGGGTTTGCATTCGAGTGATATATCTTTCCCCAGTGTGGCAATGACCCGCATTGGATTGTGGACAAAAACAGGTGCAGATGCTGTTCAAGGGAGATGACGAAAGATTTATTGAAAAAAAAGTTAAATAATTGCTCCATGATTTTGTCAAACACTGAATTAAAGGAGTACCACTTAATGAGGTATGGGAGTGTTATAGCATATAAAACACATTTTTTGCTGTATTGTAAAAGACATATTCTGTAAAGGACAGAACATGTCAAAAGCTAAGTGTTTCATAGTGCTGCACAAAAATTCTTTGCAAACTCAAATGGACAATCTTATTTCTAGGTTTGATTTGGAGTATACAGTGGACCTCGCTATAACACGGTTCAACTTACACGGATTCGCTGTTTCACGGATTTTTTTAGTGCAGTTTTTTAATGCTTTTTTTTTTAACAGTGCGTTGTGTTCTGCATCCTGATTGGCTAAAGCACTGACCAACGTGAACAGTCTTGGCACTTCGTCTCTGTACAGCTTACAAAATTTAAGTTTGCGAATTTACTCCATGACAAAACCCACAATGTCAAAGAAACGTTCTGCATCAGCAAAACCACCTGACAACGAGCTCAAAGGGCAGAGAAAGATACTAAATATCGCAGAAAAAGTGAAACTTCTGGACATGCTGAAGGAAGGCAGAAGTTATGCGGCTGTCGGGCGCTATTACGGAATAAAAGAATCTTCGGTTCGTTGCATAAAGGAGGAGGAAAATAACATAAGGACGACAGCAGCAATAAGTTTTAACCACGATGCAAAAAGGGTTGTAATTGTTCTTCTCTCGGAAAAAGACACCTGCACCACAGCCTTCAGCAGAAAAAGACGCTACAGCGGGGCGGAGTGAGGAAAACGCAAAGAGAAACGGTGAAAAACGCGTGAATCACAGTGTCCAACCTCGTACTGACTATTAAAAATATTATTTTACACTAAAAACTATCATAGTTATTTGTTGAAAACGTTTATGTTTTGTTTTGTTTTTTTAATGCTTGGGCCTGAAAACAGGTTTTGGTCTTTGATTTCATTGTATATGTAGTTCAGTATTGTATAATAACTGTAAAAAAATAAAGCGGACCACTTCACGGATTTCACTTATCACGGGTTCTTTTTGGAATGTAACCCCCATGTTAAATGAGGGTCCACTGTACACCATTAGTGCTAAAATAACCTTTTTAAATATTGTTTTATTCATTGTAAGGTTGCCAAAATCTATTAAGTTCAAAACATAACATGCTTTGTACCTTTTCGTCTGTGGCATTTTAGAGTCATTATTTAAAAAATGCTAGAGGGTTTGAGTGACACATCATGGCTCAAAACGCAGCTTGATCAAAATGCTAATTTGCTTCGAAGTAATAGGATTCTCCACATGAAGAATTGCAGAACATGCTTGTGAACATGCATTCCTGTAAATACACTTTTATACAGTGCATAATGCAGGCCTACCACACTCAATCTTAATTCTGCACGAGTTCAGTATCCGCTACACTTACATAAATTTGCATATTATTGTGCAACATAATTACTATATAACTATCACTACATTAATGATTAAAATGTTGGATGGTTTTATACTTATTTTATGAGAATAGTTTTAGCCTATATTAATTTGATTGCCTTAGATAATAATAATAATAATCCATAATTAGTATTAGAACAATTATGCCTTACTTAAGAGAGTAAATTAAGCAAGAATGGTCTAAATAAGGCTTCAGGTCTCAAGCTAATGTGGCACTGGCATGCACATCAAGGCTATCTACAGGCTGCAACGCACTGTCAGCTGTGATTATTCAAATCCTGAGTGATGCTTTGTGGATGACATTATACACAATGACAATTCAATCCCATCTGGAGCTACAGGCTGACCCCTATCCCAATAACACTTGTGTCTTTGTAGTACTCTGAGTGGTAGAGGTTCCTCTAGACACGAACAGCAGCTGAAAACAGAGCAGTTGCTGCATGCATTTGTTTTAATCAAAATAAGAGCAAGCCTACAGCAGGTGACAGCCCAGTACCCTTATTGCTTTACTCGCAAGCTCCCAGAAGAGCTGAATCTGGGACAAGATCACAGGCATGAGGGCAGTCACTGCCCCATGTAGCCTCTAGTGATCACTCATCTGCAGGCTGTTATTAGCTGTGTAATCTGTCCTGATAGTGTTTGCTCGTGGAAATCTCTACAGAGCACAGGTCACTGGGAAGAGACGCCTCGGGTATCGTTATAAAAACACTCATCACCAGCTTCCACATATCTTTGTGACTGTGACTCTGAGGAAGGCAAAAGTACTTCCTCGTCAGCTTAGATAAGGCTCATTAAGTGCTACAACTTCGGATTTCTGCAGAAAACATTTTCTAAGTCTTTCACAAAAAACTTTTTTCATTTGCTGTAAGGTTTTCAAAATGCCACAGTGTACCCTTCAAAAAGGGCATGGCCACACAGACAGTAAATCAAACTGTCCCTCGGGGAAACATGAAAACGGAATGGGTGTCACCAGATGTGTCCCAGTATGGAAGATGACAAGAAGAAAATAGTGCATCAACACAGAACAGTGGACAGCCATTCACTATGACTTACTGTACGTTTTTTAGCCTGAAGACTAAATTATAAAGACCACACTTTCTTTGGCTTTTACTGTCACATGTCCAAGCACTTGTGAAGCATATGTTAAAGATACAAACATTATATTCAAAATAATGAAGTCATTATAAACTGCACAAGTTTAATTATTGATCATTTATTACCAAACGGTAATAGGAACCAGCATCTAATAAATACTGGATGAAAGTCATACCCAAAGTGAAGGTTTATGAGGAGTGGGGATTGTGATGTAGGCTGTGCATTGATGACAAACGATGGAGCTGAGATAAGACCCTAATGGAGTCATTAAACTCCATCAGAGAAACCACTGATGTGTCTCTTCTTGTGTTTGCTCCCATTAGTATAAATCTATACCTACAAGTCATTGCTTTTCATTTTCCTCAGAATAATGCCTAACTGTTTCAAACTCTCTTAAACTCAATGCATACAGACACCTCATTGAATATAACCATAAGAGTCCTTCTTTTATTCATGCCGTCCTCTGTCTGGGTTAAATCAGAGACCATTGATTGGCAATCAGAACATCTCACAGTACACTGTTCACCTCTTGCATGTCAATCTCCTTCCCTCTGGTACCTTACTCTGATGGCAATATAAGCATTTTATTTCTTTTTGTCAAAGAATATGCATGGCTTATAGGAAAACTTGGATTATTACATTGAGACAATCCTTTTTAAAGCCATGCTTCATGGCATGTAAAATAGAATGCAAACATGAAACTACCTAAAATCTTGAGTTCAGCATTGGAGTAGATGACCCCATACTTATTTTCTGCAACACACTGGTACATTCCTGAGTCCACTGGCTGCACTTTGTGAATGGTTACTTCTCCATGTACTACTTCAAGTCGACCCTGTAAAGAAAATATATTAAGTATCATCATATATGAAATAAGATACTGGCATATGATAACACTATATATAGATGATGTGTGGCTTCATATAAATTCAGATGTGTCATGATGCAGAAGGTAGTGGTAATATGTAGGAAGGCAGGTACCTCAGTTGTCAAGGGCAAACCATTACGGAGCCAGCGATAGGTGGGCCGGGGCCTCCCCATGGCCTTGCACTCCCATTGGAATTTTTCTCCACTATCCATCTGAGTGTCATTAATCATTCTGACCCACTGAGGGAGGGCTTAAAGATAGAAAAGACTTTAGCATAAGCAATACATCCTTGAAAGGCACATAATTTTGGTTGGCGGTATTATGTGAGGCATGCAAAACTAGATGATTAAAACCCTCATTTAAGGAACGTGAATTTAAGACAGTGGGGATGTGGAGTGCACTTACCAATTTTTTTCAACTTGCCTTAATACATTTTTTTCAAATTTTACAGCTGTTTCCCACTTTACAAAAATATTCAAATTTGACTTTCATTGCTTCTCATTTAACAGAGGAGGTTTTTAAGTGCAGTGTTAACAGAAATATTAAAATGCAGTTAATCATAGTAATTTGATTCAACTGCAAAGTTAATCATAGTTAGAATCATAGTTGTTTAAGTCATGACAATCTACTTTACAATGTTGTGCTAACAATATATTGTATGCATTTGATACAATTCCATGCTATAATCAAACATCCTGTATGAGTGTTACAAGATGTTTGATTATAATATAAAGGAGATTTTTACTGATTTGGTTCACAGGGGTCTGAAAATGTTTTTTTCTTTATCCATTCTTCCTTTCCATGTAGCAGGCTTTCCTTTTGGGCTTTTAACCACTATGCTAATTTTCTTTCCTTTTCTTTTTTTAACCATTAAAGCTGTTCACATTTCTTTAGTTTTTAAATTTTTAAGTGTTTGCAAGGCCACACTCAATGTTTTTGTTCAGCTGTACATGCTCCAAAAATTCTGACACCACTCAAAATATGGGTCTGTTTGAGCAGTTTTTTCAGCTCTTAAGTGGACAAAACTGTAATATGTGCACATTTACTGGGGTTGGATCATTCTATCAGTGTTATATAAGGGAAAACATATCAGTAATTTAGTCAGAACACTTTTTCTCCCTTAGTATATATACATGCAAACATATATACACATTAGTATATACCTGAAAATATACACTACAATACACAATTTAATCATAGCACTAGCTCAGAAATAACATGGTCACAGTGGGACAATACGTTTGAAAAGCGGTCATTATCATGAAGTCAAATGAAGTCAATTCCAGGGAATTGTTTTTTATTACTGGTAGATATATATCTGACCAATAATAGAACACTACGGGACAGGACAGTAATGGCAACAAGTACTTCAGAAAAAAGCTTTAATTTCAGCCAAGTTTTGTAAATACTGTCATGTACAAACTTACATGTTCCAAACAGTTTACATTTTAAAAAAAGCTTATTAGGACTGTGGGCCAATAAATGTTATGGCTAAAGCTTTATATTCACAAATTTCAGCAGAAATACTTACCCTGGCATGTTCTCTGACAACATGTCCACATAGCATTTACTTCATCTTTAGAATCTTTTATCTACATTAATGAGTGTTATGACATGGTACATCATACCCTTACAAATCTTTTCAGGACAATCATGTCCAGGTTTTACCAGGAAAGACAGATGGTTTGAGAAAGGAGTTAAAGAAGCCATTTATGTCAAACTGGAAAAACTATCTCTGAATGTAGGAGGAGGACAAAGACCCTATATATCAGTGACCTACAAACCAGTATTGACCTCCATCCCAAGAAACCACAACCACCATTCACTCCTGGGTGCAGCTCACCATAACAGCTCTCATGAGGGTGGGCAGGACAATAACCCCCTTTTGAATGGTGATTACTTTTAATGAGAATTATTGTCATGGTAGTTTTGGTTGCTTGTTTGTTTTCTGAAGAAGCCTCTATGATGAGAGGTGACATGTCTTCAACCAAACAAAAGCAAGTCCAGTGAATTCATTTTTGCTCTTTCGACCTAGATGACTGAAAACCTACACAGGCATATCAGTTAAATTATAATGCATTATTAATCTATGAACACAGGTGAGTGGTCCTCAACTCAAATGTATACGATATTTTATTTGTTGTACTGAAGGGCTCAGGAGATAATTACTTTATTGATGGTATATGGATAAATGTTGGTAGTTTTGAAAATACATTTCAATGCCTCAGCCCCTGCTGTCTTATGTACATTTCCCATGAATTCATGAATCACAATGGGAATATAAATTCCAAAAGAATGGCCAAAGTCATGTCTTGGCTTTGGCCTTTGATTTATAAATGCTTATTAAATAATCCTGTTCTCTAAGTGGATGATGTGTCATGTAACGAAACTTCCTGCAGGCTTTTCTCAGAAGTCACACTGACAAGAATGGGACAAATTCACAAACAAACGGGCAGCTTGCAAACAGCATTTCTATGCCTCTGGCCATGGCACTGCTGCTGCCAAGGCTGAGACAATTTAGATTAATGTTACTTCAAATCTTTGAAAGAAAAAGAGCAAACAACAATATTTTATAGATTTAAGACACTAGTTTAACAGACTCAAACTCAAAGGACACACACATACTTGTTAAACACCCTAACTCTATTCTTGAATTTCCCAAGAAATTCACATAGACCAAGATTTGTCCTAAGCTTTCAATTTATGTCAAATTTATTATTTATATTATTTTTTATTATTTGTTTCATTTGAACATCTAACAATGAAATATCAAAGATTATGAAAATCCCACTAAAAATGAATAAAGTAGCTTAGGAAAGTTTAACAGGAAATAGGAAATAGGAAAATGATCTGTGTTTTTAAGACTGTATTTAGAGACTCACCTGGAATACAATGCACCACAGTACTTACAGTATATGCAGTATGTCTGCTGGCTGTGAATAAAAGATTAACAAATGAACAGAGAATGAAAGCATGCTCAGACTCACTGTAGACCTGTAGGTGTCCTTTGAAAGCAGTGCCTCCTCTGGGATTCTCAGCTTTGCATTCATAAGTTCCAGAGTCCTCTAGCTGAATGTTAGGGATTTCCAGCACGGCCTGGGACTTTCTGAGTCTTGCCTTTTTGGGGATGTTGCCATTTATCTTTCTCCAAGTGATGGTTGGCACTGGACTGTGACAAGAGAAGAATTAACAACACAGCCCACATAGGGAATGAGTGGTGTGCGCACTATATAGACTGTGAGCTGCTCTGTTTTAATACACTGCAATAATAACACAGTAATAAACATTTTTATACAAAAAACAGCCAGCTTAAATGATTTAACATTTTTTATACAAAAAACATCAAACTCAAATGATTTACAAACAAAGCCATCATCAAGAATAAGATAAAGTAGAAGAAGAAGATTGATTTTTAAAATCATGTTTATTCACAAAAGCCAAATTACAAGATAATCACATTGACACAATCCACAAGAGATTCACACAAACAAGAACTCACATTTCAAAAACAAATATAGTGCGGTCTTGTTCCTTGCGGGTAATGCGTTCCAGGAACCACACGCGATTAATGAAATCTGCGATAGAATGACAAACTATTTATCTTATTATTTACGGTGATTTAAATGTTTATGAACCCTCCCCATACTGATATTAAACCACCTTCTATCTATAGTACCTTTTTCCACACTCTTATTGACTGTTAAAAGCACTTTTGTGTCTCACGTAAGTCCGAGACTCACGGAACATAGCGCACTTCCGAATGCTGTATAGAGATGTTTACCATCCCTTGTGTTTCGTCTAATACTTCGTGCTGTACTGTCTGATGTACTGTCTGTGTTGTACTGCCTGTGTTGTCCTGCCTGTGTTGTCTCGCCTGTGTTGTACTACCTGTATTGTACTGTCTGTGTTGTACTGCCTGTTGTATTGTCTGTTAACCGTGGGTCAAAGAGGACAGCAATTTCATCTATGCTGTATGTCGTGCATATATGATAAATTTGACAATAAAGCTGACTTTGACTTTGACCAATAGAAGGCGTATACGGTATCACAATGCCTACCAAAAATCTGCGAAATGGAGGTAGTGACCGATGCAACACGAGCAGTTTTTAGCTTTTTTAAAAAAAAAGTTTTTGTTTAGCACATGTTCAGTACGAGTACAAAAACTGTGGAAGGTGGGAACGAAGCCTTATTAAGCTTGTACAGAGTTCCACACCTGCCTGTATCAAATTCAAGACATGCAGGCTAAACAATCAACTGAAGAAAACAATAAAAAATTACGTGTTAATTCCAAAAAGAAGAAGGCAGCAAAGACAAATCACGCACAATCAGTACAAAAAATGGATTTACAAATCTGTCAGAAGCACAAATGCAAGGATCAGGAAGACAGAAGGTATTTTATCAGACAATTTTTGAAAACAGAGAAGGAGGATATAGATATTGATCGCAGTGTTGGACTTAATTCACTCCAGAGCTTAGGACCTATAAAAGTGATGTTGAATTGGTGTTTTGAAGTTCGGGTATATGGCACAAGTAGACTGTTGTTGCTGTGTCTAGTTTGATATGTATGGACATGTGTAGTGGGGGTGAATACATTCTGTAGGGTGACTGGAAGTTCTTGATTCCTACATATAAATTTGTGTGTGAATAAGCATGTTTGATAAATATTTTTTCAATGGATAGTACTTGGAATTTGTTGAATAGGGGTGCCGAGGGTGCATATCTGTTAGAGTGGGAAATCAATCTAAGGTATTTTTTTTGTATGACACATAGTTTTCTTAGGTATGTAGGATATGTAGCTGCCCAGACAATGTTGCAGTAATTGATGAATGGAAACAAAAAACTGTAATATAAAGTTAAGTGAGCTGTGAAGTGAATTAAGGGACAGACCTTCCTCAATATGCCGAGCATTTTTGCAGACCTTCTTGAGACAAGGTCAATATGATCAGACCATTTGAGATTGCTATCTATAATAACTTCTAAAGATTTAGTACGTGAACTAATTCTATTTCAGCATTATTGATAATTATTTTGGCTAAATCTATGGGATAATGTTTGTTTGTATTACAGAAGATCATGAAATTACATTTTTTCACATTGAGGGTGAGTTTGTTCAAATGAAACCATTTTGCGACGGAAGATAATTCTTGATTAACGGTTTGAATTAAAATATTGAAATCTTTGTGTGAAGTTACAAGGTTGGTATCATCTGCAAATAATATTGGGAGGAGTTTAATGCATGTCATGGCCATATAGTTGATATAAATTAAGAATAATAAAGGACCCAGGATTGTTCTTTGGGGAACACCAAACGATATTGATAATTTCTCGGAGGAAAAACAAGCTAGATGGACATATTGTTCTCGATTTGTGAGATAGTTTCTGAACCATTTCAGGGCAATATCCTCCACTCCATATCTATTTATTTTTGCGATCAATATGTCATGACTGACCGTATCAAATGCCTTACTCAGATCCAAGAACACTCCTAGGGCAAATGTTTTATTATCAAGAGCTGATGAGATATAATTAATGAGTTGTATAAGGGCGTGTTCAGTGGAATGTTTTTTGCGAAAACCATATTGGTGTTGATATAGAATATTGTTAACTGCTAGATGATTTGATAATCTAGAATAGATTAGCTTTTCCAAGATTTTGGATATGGATGGTAGAATAGATATTGGCCTGTAATTGCTGAATTCCTTGGAGTTGTCTGTCTTGAAAATGGGTATGACTTTTGCGATTTTTAAGTCCTGGGGGACATTTCCAGTTTTGAGAGACAGAGAGAGGATATGAGTGAGGGGTTTGATAACGTAGTCAATAGTCAAAAGAAGGACACTCTTGATGCCGTCATGACCATGAGCTGTGTTTTTTAGTGACATGGTGATATCCCGGACCTCTTGCATTATTGGTGGGTCAAAATTATGGAGTGAAGGATATTGGCCTTTAATCATGGAACAGGGATCTACGTTTGAGTCTTTAAAGTTAGATGCTAATTCAGGGCCAACTGATATAAAGAAATCATTAAAGCCATTAGCTATTTCACTGGGGTTAGTAAGGACCCCCTTCTTGCCATTCATTTCAATGGGTGCAGCTGATGAGGATTTAGTACAATTCAGTAGGTGATTGATGAGGTTCCATGTTGTTTTGATGTTATTGGAAGCTTGAGTAAATTGATTAGAATAGTATGTTTTCTTTACTTTTTTTTACTAAGGCTGAAAATTGTTTCTTACAATTTTTATAAGTTTCAGTATTCAAAGGAGAGGGTTTAAGAATGGATCTCTTATAAAGTTTATTTTTCTTCCGAGAGGGCTTTATTAATTCATCAGTTATCCATGGCTTCCCTCTAGACGATTTGTGTCCAGATTTAGTGGACACCAAGGGAAATGATGCATCCAAGGCCTTATTAAAGGCCTTTAGAAATAATTCATATGCTTTATGCACCTCTTGCAACGTAAGAACCTCATCCCATATGATAGAGCTACTGGCTAATTTGAAATTATCAAAGTTATTTCTGGAGAATTTACGGTATTTTAGTAGCTCATTCATCTTGTTAGACATAGGAGAGTGGGATTGGATAAATTGGAAGACAGTTAGGTGGTCAGAGACATCACACATCAGGAGGCCTGAGCTGACCTCAAAATCAAAAGAGTTGAACAAAATGTTATCAATAAGAGTAGCAGATGAGGAGGTGATTCGGGATGGTTTAGTAATTAGAGGAAAGAAATTAAAAGAAGAAAGTACATTTAGAAAATCGACTGTTGGTGTGAGATCACATTTGAGTAAATTGATAGTATAATCAACAAGTAAAAAACATAATTTACCTTCTTTGGTTATTATTTCAAGAGTGGAATAGAGTGTGTCAATAAATGTGTTGATGTCTGAATCTGGTGGTCTATAAATGCAAACAATCAAAATAATATTGCCATTAAATTGCTGACATGGTGGAATTTCAATGAATATAGACTCTGTGTTGGTGGTGTCAAAGTCAGCAGTGAGCTCTTCTCTTGATATAGCAATATAGGAGTTCAAAACATATAATGACACACCCCCTCCTCTTCTGTTATTTCTACAGGAGTGAAATGCTTCGTAATTAGGCAGGGGGTATAAATTAAGTACATCATCAGTCATCCAAGTCTCTGAGAAAGCCAGGGCTGAAAAAGGAAAATTTAAGGTGGACAAGAAAGTTTTTTCGTGATTTTTTGTCATGCTACGAATGTTGAAGTGGAAAGTAGAAAAAATATTTTTAGATAGGTTGGTTTCCATAAGGGTTTTATACAATGTGTTCACTTGCAGTTCAGAGTAATAATAGCATGACAGATTTAATGAATTTAAATTAGGCTGATTGACATCGGGATTGAAATACATGTCATAAATACCATTATTGTCCGTGTTCAGCTCAAACGGGTTGAAAGATAGAGAGTTTATGTCCGCACAGGGTAAACTTAAGTTACTACAAGCCATAACAATATTTGCAAAGTTTGACGACAAATCTACACAGACTCACGTGTTGGGAGCTGTCAGTCCGCTGGTTGCGTAATCCATTAATTTCAGATCCGTCTGACTGGCTATTCCATGTGTCCCAGTTACAAAAGCATAGTCCATGATCCAAACTCGCCAAAAATAATAAGACCAATGCAGAGACTGCACATCCCACACCATGTAGTTCAGTGTTGCTCATCATTTGTATAAATCCAGTTCATTTATCTCTTTTACCATCACTGCCCTTTCTTCTCCTGGTCTCGCTCCATTTGTTCGGATGAAAACTTTACAATTCTGCGTCCAGGTCGCTTTGATTTTTTTAGCTTTTTTCAGCTGTCGCACTACATAACCAATGCTACCGTTTTTCTTTGTAAGGTGCTCATTCACAAACACGCCCATGTTTTTTAGCTTCTTCCCCTGCTGCAGAGGGACCTCCTCTTAGGGACCTACTCTTAGCCAATGAGGCGGTCCCTCATTAGCTAAGGACGCTGCTTAGGTGTCTATGCAGCGTCCTCGTCATTAGGCCCTCGACCCATTACGTGTTCTGATAGTTTTACGTAAATATATTAACTTTGTGAGTATTCACTAAGGACCCTAAGAAAGTGATGGAGAAAAGAGGAAAAGAAAAGATGAAGAAAATAGTTTTTTTGTCCATACAAACAAAGCAAGAGATAATACAAAAGCATGACAAAGGTATGCGTTTGGTTGATCTTGCCAAAGAGTATGGCCGTAATGCATCTACAATCGCCACGTTATTAAAACAAAAGGACTTTTAAGGAGTTTAAGACATTGCGTGGGTGGTTGGAGAAGTTTAAAAGGAGGACTGGAATTCACTCTGTTGTTTGATATGGTGAGGCAAGAGCACATGAACCAAAGAGGGCAAAAAACAATGGGGACAGCAGTTAAAAGGTAATGACCATCATTTTTATTCTTTACTCTATTCTTTGTTTTTCATGTTATGCACAACTCTTATTTATTGTGTAATAATCTAATTGTAACATGGATTTGTTACATGTTTTGATGCATTTTTATGCTTTATAAAACATTTATTTTGGGGGGCTTGGAACGGATTAGGGCATTTGCATGGAAAACGCGTCTCTACTTACGAAATTTTCTACTTATGAAATTTCTTCCAGAACCAATTAATTTCGTAAGTAGAGGTACCACTGTATTTGTAAATTAAACCAACTGCTGACTGAACACACCTTCCTCACTCAACATGGAACATAAGACACCTTTGACACACCATAAGTTCGTAAAAGTTTCTAAATCATTCATAGCTCTGAAATAGTTATAATCGATTCTGATTATTGCTTGACACATTCTTCTTAATATGGCTTCTGCACTGCAGTCTGAAAAACTTTCACCCTTCTTCCTCCTGCTTAAATAAATTGCCATCTTTTCTTGGCCAAGAAGAAAGTTCAGAATCTGCCAATCATTTTTTTCAATTCATCCGGTGTTCCAAACCAATAATGTATACCTGTATACCAAATTACAAGAAAATCATGTTGACACAAAATCCAAAAGAGATTCACACAAAAAGGAATTCACATCAAAAAAATTCCTGAATGAAGAAAACTAACATTTATCAAACTAAAAACAGAGGCTCTTGTCTCCATGTTGAATATGCTCCATTCATATTCAAAGTACAGGACTTAAAACACAGAAGAAGAACAGATTAAAAACATTCGTTTAAAGAGTGAAGAGCACTGCAAATCTCGCACACTCACTAAAAGCATGAAAAGACTGTCTCCTGAGGGGGACAGAAGGGACACTGGTTGGACACAGCAGGGTTAAAAACACATTTAAAAGCATTGGAACCGATGGCATCGTGTAAAATTCTCCACTGGAGGTCGGCTGTTTTTTTCTTGAGGGGAGGTTTGTATAGAAGTCTCCACTGTGGGTCAGGTCCATTTTCCGTCATCTTGTTGGCCCAGGCAGTGGGCGCTCTTTTACACAGTATTTGTACAGTATTTTTTTTGTTGGCTGTGTGCAGGCTGATTTCTCGTTCATCTCCGAGGAGGGGACCCTCTAGCTCTCCAAACAGGGGACTGATGTGGACCTCAGGGAAAGGATCTTTATTTTCAGGCACAGTCCCTGTACTATAGTCCAGGAGGAGGCTTCTCTCCCTCCCGGAGAGTCTTTGCCTCCACCTGCTCGATTTCCAGAGATGTTGGGTTAAAAGTTCTAGAGAACAGGAAGCCCACTCAACCACTCAGCGTGGTGTTATGGCTCAGGACCGCCTGGCCTTCCCACTCCTTCATCCAGTCCACCTCATTGCTCTTATCGCTGTGTGTTTCTTGTAAAAACAGAACATCAATAGTTTTCCTCCTTGCTGTGTCAAAAACCAGTGCCCTTTTCCTTTCTTATCTGGCTCCATTTATGTTTAACAGCCACACTCTAAAAGAATTCATGATGAGGGAAAAGTGAAAAGAACCTTAAAATAACTAAATAGGAAATATAATAAAACAGTCTGCCTGATCAAAATTAAAAACTCAATTGGTTATGGACTTTATTTGTTTGCTTTTTGAGTCGGTATATCTCTTGGTCACTGAGTTCTGATGTGACTGTTTTCAATAAGTTGTTTTGCCGAGTGATCAAAAGTAATTTGTCAGGAAAAAACTGTTGTAGATTCAGACCTTTCATGCCTTTAGTTTGTTGTAAAAGCAATTTAAACATTTTTTCTGGGTACAAAGCATGCTGTTGACTGGCATTGACTGGAGTGTGAGATAGTTCACTGCAATCAGACATACAATCATCACTGTCACTACTGTCTTGAACACTCGGTGTGACCTCAATCCGACCAGCTTTACATACGGCAGAAACAGTTAAAACATTCTTCCGCTTACCGCGCCACCTAGTAGGAGCAGGAATCCATTCAGACGCATGGTCGTCTGTGACAGCTTCAGTACCTGTCTGGTTTCCTGTATGAACATTCTCATTTTTATCCCCAGTCTCCCTCCTATCCTCACCCACTGCACCTGTCACCACCTTAGTCTCACCCAGTGTACCTTTCTCACACAGTTTACCTACCACCTCCATAATCTCACCCAGTTCACTCACTACCTCTCCAATCTCACCCTGTTCACCTGTCAGCTCACCATTCTCAACCACCACAACAGAATAAGAATAAGAATAAGAATAAGAATAAGAATAAGAATAAGAATAAGAATAAGAATATTTTTTTGATTTTTAAAAAATACACTTATTCATAAAAGCCAAATTACAAGAAAATCATGTTGACACAAAATCCAAAAGTGATTCACACAAAAAGGAAAAAACATTCCTTAATGAAGAAAACTAACATTTATCAAACTAAAAACAGAGGCTCTCCATGTTGAATATACTCCATTCATATTCAAAGTACAGGACTTAAAACACAGAAGAAGAAGAAGAAGAAGATTAAAAACATTCGTTAAAGAGTGAAGAGCACTGCAAATCTCGTACACTCACTAAAGCATGAAAAGACTGTCTCCCGAAGGAGACAGAAGGGACACTGGTTGGACACAGCAGGGTTAAAAACAGAGATAAAAGCTTTGGAACCGATGGCACCATGTAAAAGTCTCCACTGGAGGTCGGCTTTTTTTTCTTGAGGGGAGGTTTATATAGAAGACTCCACTGTGGGTCAGGTCCATTTCCCATTATCCTGTTGGCCCAGGTAGTGGGCACTCTGTCACACAGGCTTTTCTTGTTCACTTTTACATAGTATTTGTCCAGTATTTTTTTGTTGGCTGTGTGCAGGCTGATTTCTCGTTCATCTCCGAGGAGAGTGAGAAGAAGAAAAAAATTACTTTAATAATCCCCTTGGAGAAATAATTTTCCCACTCACTCTATATTTTTAGACATATATACAGTATACTATATGTGTACAGGCCCTGAAACAAACACACACAGAAGGGGCCTGTAAGCATGCAGATACATATAATGAGAGGTAGAGTGGTGCAACCCCATCTTGTTGCACCCCAATGACACACTTGTAAGGGTACAAGTGAACTGAGGTGAACTGGCATTTCTACACTGCCAGTGCACATGCCGAACCTTTTGTTCCACATGGGATTTGAATCAGTCACCCTCCGGTCCCCAGCCCAAGACCCAGTAGACTGAACTACTGCTACCCCTTTCCCCATTATGTTAATGCACTTTGAAGCAATAGTCCCATGACAGAACTCTCATAATATGACTCACCGAACATGAAATCCTGTCCCTAGAATTTGGACCTACCTAATTCATTCATCCATTTATTCATTCAGTCAACTGCTTCCTCCGCTTCTGCCGGTCACGGGGGTTGCTGGAGCAATCCCCGTGACTGACAGGCATGAGGCAGGGAAACACTACGGACACATTGCCAGTGTATAGCTAGTGATAGTGTATTGTTGTATCAAACCACGCCAGTATAATTCCACTAGATGGATATCGTCAATGTTAAAAAAAAACCAGACTCAGCTGCTCAGTGTTCAAATAATGTCATCCATTTACTCATGGATGTCCTATAGATACTGATGACAGACAACATGCACATGCACATACAGAGACACAATAGGGACACAATCTTCCTATATGTTCAGTGATCCCGTTGCTCTTGTATAACAACCAGATTTGACAGGTGTCTGAACGATGGAAATGTGAATCATGTAAACCTCCAGTCAACCAATCAATCACTTAGCCAAGGTGAAAATCTGAAATCCTCAGCTTTTTTCTTTGTCTGTCTCTTCTAAACACATAAAAATGTAAAGTAGTTTTGGTTGCAATATTTATTATTCAGAGGGTATTAGGAAGTGGAAATATATGAAATCTTAATATAATGCAGACGATGTTGCACAATGACATATTCATCAACATACTGACACCTGTCACTTCCAGTGCAATGCATTAGTCACTATTTCGGTTTAGTCATTCATAAATTTGGTCAATAATGTAGGAAAATAACTCACAGACAAATCATAATAATTCAGCACAGAATTGCTCATCTGCATTTCACAAAGGTGTGAAATTTTACAGTAAGTTGAGTTACCTACACATAGTACCTTCCAATCTACTGTACTATGGTTGTTCCTAAGAACAAAACAGGATTCCTGGGGTAAAATCAAATATCATTGGTTTAACAAGAAAGCATTTGACAGTACATGGCCATTTTAATATCTCTGGGGAGTAAAAACAACTCATAGCCAAACACAAGACAACTGAATGAGTAATCATGAATACAGTGTTTAGTTGCAACAAAAACCTTCCTTACTTGTGACTGATGGACAATTTTAAGATAGACCTTTACCCTAACTAAACTCTCAACTAGCTGGAGGAAATGGTAAATCTATAGACTTGAGAGTCTAAAACATGAAGGTGAGTCCATGGCAGAATTTGTCTTAGCAGTCTAAATAATGAGCAGCAGACTTGCACATGTTCACAGGATTAAAGATGGGCTGAAGTGTCACACATGTCAGTCATGTGTGACACTATTGATGGAAACCCCTGAAATTTAAAACAGTGATCCTGTGGATTTTATCAAAGTGTGCAAAAAGTTCAATTCATCGCCAAACCTCATGATTTTTTTTGCCACAGCAGTTTGTGGAAGGTATTAATTTAACAATATACAACTTCCAACATGTTACACTCTTCCATTATTGGGTACGAGATGCTTACACCACGGGTTAGTATTCTTTTTTTCTGTTCTCATTTTTTGGTGTAGGTGATATGCACTGATGGAGGGAAAAGCCAATAAAGGAGGACAAGAATCCTGGCTCCTTCACTCTCTTCCACTTCCTGGCTTGTGAAGCTATTGTCAGCCTGAGGGCGGACTAATGCTGTCTCTCAGATTGCACACTTGCACACTCAACCTGGCAAGTTAGATTGTATGAGCGCGTTCACAATAGTAGCTATGTAAAAGTGCAGCTTACTTTGAATATCCAGTCGGCATACTTAGAACTTATAAGTGCTGTATGGTAGCATGGAGCATGGTAGCATCGATAGAGGTGCCAAACTTCTCCAACCTCAAAGAATGGTGGCCGGAAAGTTGACATTTATGGCAGAGAATAACAGCAATATAATGTACCAACAAAATACCATTTCATGTGCAAAAGCTGACAGATACTATATCTGAAAGTGTGATATACTAACATGTGTGAATACTAACATGTACATGTATGCAACCTGAGATGTACGTGAGAGTAGTTAGTGTTTGATCGTATGTAATTTTATCTGATGGGTTTGACAGTCCTTCAATTGCAACATTCTTCCTGTTAGGTCTATTATGTTTTGCCTTGGTTATAATAGAATATAATTGTTATGTGGCCAACCTGTCAGCCATGTTTGTTTTTGATGTCTAAATTGCTTGGTTTTATCTAGATTGGACGGTAGCTTGATTATTGATTATTTTGTTTCTTGTTGAATAAGTTTAAGAGGCTCCTTTGGATAATCCCGGACTCAAGTCACTGTGCTAAAACTTTACTAGGGGTCATAACAAGGTCATGGAAGTACTACTATTACTTAAGAGTCCTATTTCCTTTGCTATCACTGGAAAGCATTTACACTACTCTAAAGCAATTTGGGTTAAAGCATCCTCTGTATTTAAGTGAATAGAAGTGGGATGTGGAATGCACTATACATATGCAGTTTTTTGACCTATAGTGAACTTCATACTCCAATTTGCTTTAAAAAGACGACTAACACCTTTAAATTGAATGTTTGTGGTTTAAAAATTAATTGGTAGTACATAAATTATAAATATGTAGTTTCTGTTTACAGTTGACCATTAAAGAGCCAGTAAGGGATAATTATTTATGTCAGATACACAAAAAAAAAAAGTGACACAAAAATTATGGCTCAGCTAGAAGGCAGTTAAAGCAGTGGGTTAGACGAGTTAAGAAGAAATACTGTGCAATATCATATTTTTGTTTGCTCTGCATTGATTGAACAATGCCATGCAATTCAGAATAATGGCTCCTGAGCCAAATTAAGCCACACACACTGTTTGAATTACAAGTCCAGTCAGCATTAAAGATGTGATAAACCTATTAGTGTTAATGATACTCAATGATACTGTTAATGATACTGAATTCTAGCCAAAACCAACAAACCAACCTTTGAATTATCGGAACACTATTTTAAGCAATGGTTGTCGTGATGATTTTTCTTAAATGAACCAGACATGCTTAAAATAACATTATATAGTGGTGGAATATAAAACTTTAAGTTACATGTTTCCTTGGCTATGGCCTACAAAGCACTGTCATTGGTAAACAATCACATCAAGGTGCTTTGGCATTCACACAAAGATCTTTCCTGTTCCATCTTGGGTAGTAGTGCCATCATAAATATTGATCAACAGGAGAACAAAGCCCATTTTAACTTCATTTTCAGTGCTATATAAAGACTGACATTTCTTAATAGAGTGCATTGATAAATCATTCATCTCTACGTAAAAGGGTAAGTCACTGGGATCACTGTCTGACTGAAAGCTATCAAGCACAAATTACTTCAATGAGAAAAGCACAACAAGCATCTCAAACTCCTGCTTTGCTTGAACTGAGGGTTTGAATTCATGATGCAGTGTCTGCATATTTACAAAAAAATGACTTAATGTGCATAATAAATTGAAATCAAGGTAAACAATAATGAGGTCTTTAGTCATTTGTAGATTAGAGATTGTTTTAAGATCAGAACCTAATGAATAATTCATTCTGAATAATTATGAAGAAATTGGAGCAGGAATAATAAAAGATTGTATTGTACAATAGCAATTTTTTTATATGACTAACATGACAACCTTGCTCTGGAGAAGAAAAGATTCTAAATCTTTGATTGTAAATCAAATTTGTACACATTTGATCTGAATGATCTAATGTGTACAAATTAAGGTGCCATCCTTTTAGATATAACTGACCCATGTTTTCGCCTCTATTTTTTTTTTACAAAATCATTTTGATGAAAGTTGCAGCAAAAAAAAACAACAGTTATGATAATTTCAGAATCTGTAGTTTGGATTTTTGCCTCAGAGGCAAAAGTGTTTTTTTTCTCTTAGAAATGTTTCCATTTAAGTTCTCAGAGTCATTGTGCCACTTGGGGTTGGCCTGAGTAAATACAGTAAGGGGCATGTCACTGACCCTAACAGGTGATGACACTTCCTGGATTGCAGGGGGGGCAAGAAGTCATGAGGTCTGGGAAACTAGAAAGTGAAGATTTGTGTGCAGTAAAATATAAATATGTTGTTGGGATGGGCTTGAAACAGGCATAAAAGAACAATTTGCTGTAACAACTGTGGGAACATCATTCTTGAGTGTTCTGCTCCCCATACCGGTATGTATTAAAAAGGAATGGCTGATCACACCGTGTCTATAACTTATTCTTCTTCTGAGAATTAGCTATTCTCATTTAGCAGGAAAAATTCCCTAACATTTTCCTTCTGGAAGACTACTCTTAGAAATTTTCTTCTTTCATAGACTTAACCTTGGCTTTCTACATTCATAATAAACCCTGAAAGCATGGAGGAAACACAGATACATTAGGGCTCTCAATTATAAGAACACATCAGTCCCCAGGGCTGAACTCCATATTCAGTCTTTCCCCATGCACTAACTTGCCATCTAACAGCCAAGTTACAACACTGTGGTTCACTACAGTCACTTAGCATTCTGCCTGAAGACAGGACATGCCTGGTACTCATTCAGGTAATGGAATAATGCAATTTAAAGAAGAGAAAAAACAAAATATAATCTAAAAATCTCCCAGGAACAGAGCAACGATAGTCTGTACTTGGTGATTAAAATGATATCGGTGTGATAAACAACTTCCTATATTTGTGCAATATGTCCTTGTTTACTTACTTCCCCAGAGCAAAGCACTCCAGCCTGACAGTGACTCCTTTGGCAGCCAGAACAGATGTGGGGAAATGCACTTCAATTTTGGGCTCATATTCACCCATGACACCTGGAAAGAGAAATATCAAACATTAGAACTAAGGAGATTGAAAGATCAACAAATCACCCCTTTCCCACATTCTCATCTTTTATTGCAAAGAAACCAGGCACAGTGATGTAAAGGCAATAGGAATATAGAATATAATCTATTGTGGATTTATGATAAAAAGCAAATTAATATTTTCAGAGGATTTCAGAGATGCAGGCCTCTCAAAAATACACAGGCAACAGTTAGTCACACTGTATACAAAGCTGGGACCGCACATTATGCACACCATCTGTTGTATCTTTCAACTCACCTTTACTAGAGCCAGTGATGCTAATTTGGTTCAACTCCTGAGCATATAAATATATAATAATAACATATAAAATTCTATTATTTAGAGTACTGTATTTACAGGGAGATGGAAAACAAGGTGCTGTGAGCAAAATCCTGCATAGGCAGCACCATGTACTGTAAGTCTTTTGTATCCCAAAAAAGGTAGAAACAACTTTTACAGAGTATGTCATTGCTAAGAGTAAAGTTTTATTTCTTTATTTATTTATTTTTTGGTGTGGGGGAGGGGGCGTATTCAGCTGAGGTAGCCATTTATATCCTACTGGCGTAATGCAATGGTTGAGCATTAAGAGCAACAAAGGAAATCACCTTCAGCGGGACTCTAATTGCTATTATCTGACAAAGCAAATATTACATGAGCATTTTGCTCTTTACAGGTTAATATTAGATACACATGGAACATATATTGCTCCAAATGAACACTATGCCATATAATGTCTCCAGCCATAATATATTGAACTTTATATTTAGTCTCAAGTTATTCCAGTTTCATTTATTTCATCACACACAGATACACTGCCTGGACAAAAAAAATATCACCGTCAAAAAAGTCAAACCCTCTCATATTTTGTTTGACTGCATTTAGCTTTGATTACAGCATGCATTAATTGTGATATTGTTTTGATAAGTTAATGCAATATCACAAGAGTTATTTCCATCCAGTGATGCAATATTTTTAATATTTTTCATCAAGATCTTGCATTTATTGTCACGGTTGGGTGTGGCAGTTCTGGTGTGTGGCAGGGAGAGGCCAGGCTGGTGGGTGGAGCCACGGCTCCACACCTGAGACTCATCCATACCCCGTTCTGATGGTTCACACCTGAACATAGTTGGTGTTTTTGTCATAGGGCTTTTTAAGCCAGGTTTTTGTCACAGCCTGTTGCTGGTTTATTTTCTCAAGTTTGATTCCTGTTAGTCTATCCTAATTTTATGATTTGTTCTGTCTGGAGATTTTTTTTGTGTTTGTCATTAAATCATGGATGGAAGATTCACTCTTGGTGTCCTGCACTTTGGTCCACATTCTGCCAGCCCTGACATTTATGATGATGGGGTCTGACCACTATGTAAAGCCATCTCCAGCACTCATTGAGATTCTTCTTTCAAAGAATCCACGTATGAAAATGATGTCTCATGCTCCCTGAACATCTCCGTCACAATTTTAGCCCAATGAATCCTGACATTGTCATCTTGGAATATGCCCGTGCCTTTGGAGAAGAAATAATCCATTGATAGAATAACCTGGTCATTCAGTATAATCAGGTAATCAGCTGATCTCATTCTTTGAACACACACTGTTGCTGAACCTAGACCTGACCTGAACAGGCATATTCCAAGCAGTCCAACACAATATGAGAGGGTGTGACTTTTTTGATGGCGAATTTTTTTTTGGCCTGGCAGTGTATTTGCTGCCATGCATTATTCTTTTGCAAAACCATTTCAAATCACTATGCTTCTCCAGAAGTGTACATGTAGTCCAACCTTTTAATATTGAAAGTATTTAGTAGTAATCCTAGCTTTCATTTAAACAAATTTATTTTTGCACTTATATGTAATTTTATTAATAAACACCTCACACATACTCTGAGTGTTAAAATCAGTACACAGTCAACAGGTGAATGTTTAGCCAAGCATTATCAAGGTAGTTTGTGAATTGATTATCAATTACTTCCATTGGAGTATTAGTCCAGATGCTTGTTTTGAGTCTCATGGCTGTAACCGAAAGTGGTGAGGTGTACACATTTCCAGCTTGAACTATCTACCCTGTAAAAAACATTTGCTTTTACCAAGGCACAGACTGCTGTATTAAGTGATCTGATAGCTTCTAATGATTTAGGAGTGCAGACAACAGAGAAATATTTGGTTGACTGGTGAGTCAAAGTGTGTGCCAGTGTAATTTTCTGTATTTTACACCAAAATTAACAATATTAACGGCTGCTGAACATCATGAGATTCACAGGGCAAGATGAGCCAAGATGTTCTTTGGCATAAAAGACCAGCAGCTGTTGAGAGAGATTGGACCTGGCTGTGTTGTATTGTGATGCAGGTAGGAGTATGATTCCGTTGCCCACATACCCTAGTTAAATATCACAATATGGATGCTGCAAAGGTTATTTCTCTCATCAAAAAATAAGATCAACCATATTTAAAAGCTCACAGCAGAATGAAAACATGTATTTTAGGTAATGAGAGACAGACACCAATTTAGCACCCTTATATTGTGCTATGTATTATATTACTGCACATATGTCTCCGAGGCCCTTTCGTACAAGGTTATGCAAATACAGTACACAGTGGAAATCTCACTGGAAAGGATGTACCCCTTAAGACATACATTTGTTTGTGTAGAATCATTTGGAATGGACCTTGTTCTGAGACGCAGAGACTCTTTTATGACTTCACCAGGGAGGTAATCTTTACGGCTCTTTGAAACCTTCACAATGACAGGCACTTGTATGAAGTGATGGACGCTTCTCTGTGCAGTCAGATTTAAAAAGCCTGTAGGTGGAATCCACACCTGAATCCAGCCAACAGCTCCACAGCATGGCTCCAGAGAGGCTAGTATTAAAGAGCCTCCACAGCAAGGGCCATTGATTCAGTTAATTTTATGCCGGAAAATGATTTCCCTGATGGCCAGTTTTACCAAGCAAATTGTGAGTGAAGAAGGCTCCGCACACTAATGCTAAAGCATTGCTCACTATCTATTTACAGTGTGTGTAGCATTCTTAATGCTCCTCTCAACATAAGTGCGAAGAGGGCAGAATTAGTTATTAACCTATTAGATCCTAAACTTCATCATAAAAATTCTGCTTTTTCTTATATTCAGTTGTGCGAAACACGTTAAGAAAAAGAAAGTACTGGAGTAAACCTAGAAAATAAAAAATCACAACAGTTTAGTACTTTGAAATGAACAGAGCGAGGTCTCGGCAATGTTTTCTGTACAGTTTATCTAATCAAATCCCATAGATTTTATCTGCCTGGGGCGTTCCTACATTTCAAGACCTATCATGTGTGAAAAGTACTATAAGTCCCAAAGCCTTACCATCAGTTTTAAGTGTGAGAGGTGTTGGAGGGCTCAGGACTCGTTCATTCGTCACTGTGTTTTTCACCAGACAGATGTAGCTTCCTACATCAGAGGGCTGCACCTTTGAGATGTACAAGTTTCCTGTGTCTTGAGAAATGAAGCGCCGACTGTCCTCAGCAACAAAGGAGGGGAACTCATTGAATACCCAGCTGTAGAGAATTTCTATTGAGGCAAAAGGAGAACAGGTCAGAAATACAGTAGGTATCTTTGTGCTGAAAGCATCAATTCAATAGTCCAGAGAATACTGTCTGCTGGTTTTCAGTGTCTTCTTTTATGCTGTATCAACAATAGCCTTAATAGTCCATCCTTGTAGAATAATAGGTGGTAAATACATCTGCTGCAAAAGAGTATAGGAAGTGGATCTTATGTTTTGTAGGTTTAAGTTTACAAAAAAGTACAGAGAATTTCTTCCTCCTTGGGTTCTGCTGCAAAACCTCATTTAAAAAAAAAAAAGCTTATTGCAGCTTATTTAAATCTGGCTTATTCAGTTATAACTGCTATTACTGTTACTATATTTTAGGGTTTAACACGTGCTGTCATTAATGTACTGTATATACTGTGTCAGTAAATTATTTAATTTGTAATTTCACATAGAATTCAGAACATTTAAGATGTCTCCATTAATCGCTGCTCAATGACTGTGAAGCAATAACAAATAAATACTGAGGATTTTTTTGAGCAGCAACAAGACTTTCTCATTAGCAGCTTGTTTATCAGCAGAGAATGAGTGGTAGTTCATACAAAGTTGAGAAAAATAAAAGAGGCTGACAAAGAGCGGGTGATTTGCAATGCAGTCTAATGAGTTTGTTGTTTGTGTTGTAATTAATTGGATATATCATCAGAAAGGTAAAACCTGCTAATGTTAATTGAGAATCCAAGCTAGACTGATTTGAGTGAGCTTGATAGCACGTGTATGTGTGTGTGTGCAGAGCATGATTATTTTGATAGCATAACTAATACAGCGCCTTGCGAAAGCATTGGCCCCCCACAAGAACTTTTTGACATTTTGCCACATTTCAAGCTTCAAACTTAAAGATAACTAAATGAAAATATTTTTCATAAATCAATATGTGAGACACAATCGTGGAAAGTTAAACCAAATTTATTCAACATTTTATATTATGTTTACAAATAAAAAACTGAAAAGTAAGATGTGCAAAAATATTGGCCGCCTGTTCTCTCAGCTTAGCCAAACGACTACAGAAGTTCATTGATGACTTCTAAAGGATCCAATTTTGACCTAAATGACAACAATGACAAACAGAGTTCATTTGGTCTCACATTTGCAACATCCCGCGACACCCCTGACTTCAAAATTTTACCCTACTGAGTTTTGAACTGCCAGGCAGGAGTCCTAGAGGAAGACCAAAGAGGAGGTTTATGGATGTAGTGAAAGAGGACATGAAGGTAGTTGGTGTTAGAGAAGAGGATGTAGAAGACAGGGTTAGATGGAGGAAACTGATTCGATGTGGCGACCCCTGAAGGGAAAAGCTGAAAGGAGAAGAAGACCCTAACTTACTTTCATCTTCTTATTCTTCACCAGTGTAAGACCATAGATCAAAGCTAGTGCTCTGATCTATGGTCTTACACTGGCCTCCTTCGTCTTTCTATCTTATCCGGTTCTTGAAACTGAAATTTGACCTTGACCTACTTTTCTCATGGTCAAGGTCATGATCTCATTTTCATCCCCTTCACCGCCCGAGTAATGTGTTTTTGTGGACTAACGGATGGACGAAAGGACGGACAAACACATGAACACTGTCAATTACAATACATCACCGCTTTGAAGCGGGATGAAATAAAATATAGATTTGAGTCAATTTTTTAGTTAAGATGTTTAGACAAGTTGTATGCTATTTCACTCTACTTTATGTCGCTCCGCCACAAATACTGGAATCAAGACAAAGTACGAATGGGGGAGATTAGTGTTGGAGATGTGTGTAATAATCTATATGTGACAAGGGTTGTTCAAGCAACATTAACCTTTTGACAATATTAGGACTATTAAACTGTTTGTGCATCATACATACAATACAATAAAATGTCATTTCTTAAGTTTAGTAGCACACTAAACCTGTAAAACATGGAAGAATTTCTCATTGAGTATCTAATCAGGGTCACACTTATTTTCTACCATAGAAATGCAACAAAAACAAAAACTTTCAAAAGCTTTAATATCAATTTTCTATTAAGTGGCAAAGGTTTTTTTTTCTGATCTTTTTAATTTTTGGATTTTTAATTTTTTTCCATTTTTGTTTCACAAAAGGAAATTCTTTCAGCTTTTCGGCAGGTTTATTCAAAATACATAAACATTAAGGCAAATAAATAAAACTTGACCGCTAGTCCCTATACTTCATCACACTATAGAGTTTGTTGATTATCTAATTATATATAATGTAAAACCACTTTGTACATTCAACATTTGAATGATGCATATCATACATTCTGTATTGACCCAGCCAGGCAATCTAATATGATCACAATTCTAGTAGACATGGGTCTTACAATTTGTCATCATGGCCATAACCTGGGTCAATTTAACAGCTTACAGCATCAAAACTGTGACAAATCTTAGATGACAGAAAATCACTATTTCCATTGTACTGCTGTCCCTCAACAAAAACCTCTCCAGCAATTGGATCTGAATTTTTCAGTCACTTTTTTTATTTATTTTTGTATTTCACAGAATATAGCAGAAATTAGTGAAAGCATAATTGTGCATCGATTTTACCTTTTTGAAAAACACCTGGAGCAAACTCGATTGATGTATAAGTGTATCACCTGCACTGCGCTTTTAACACATCAGTCATTAAGCAAAGATAATCATTAATTAATCATTATTTTCTTAATCAGCTATTCTACGAGTGACTCACTACTTCCTGTTGCATTGTTTGAAATGCCATCCAGAGAAGGAAACAAGTGCTGAAGAGCACTTGGCAAACATTCCCATGGGTGCAGTGCAGTGATACAACAGAGCTGATGCAAACAGAAAGCTTGGATGATTCATGGCTCACATAAGAGCTTACATTAAAGAACTGCGCAGAGTTATATTCAAGCTATGCCACTGAAGAGTGATGCATGTGCTCTGTCTATGTGAAATAACTAACAGAGAAACATTTCACTTCATTTCTAATTTTCAAGCGATGTTTTAACTCATCAAATCACGCATGACTGCATATGAGAAAAGAAATTTAGAAAAATAATAGACATGGTACCTGTTTTGAATTAGTTTATTGACAATACCTGACGCAGAAATGAGAAAACATTTTCTAAGTGACTGATGATTGTAGACACTGACCTGGTGAATGAGGAGGAGGGGCACACATGAGTACCACACCTTGGCCTTCACGCACAGAAACGCCACCTCTGGTCTTCCTGCTGAATGCACTGAGATCTAAAACAGTTAATGAATACAATCTTACTCAGCAAAACAGTAAAATATACCACAGTTATATGACATTTCATAAAGGGCAAGAAAGCTCATTGTAGCTCTGCAGCGAAATTCAACTTCCCTACATGTCTCATGAATGTGAAAAACAAACATTGAGGCATCAATTTTTTAATTTGATGACACAATGGAAAAAAAAATCATCATTTCTGTCCCACAGATGTTACTGTTGATTGGTAGTGTTCACTTAGAACTAGGATTAACATTATGGTTAAAATACAGTAGATTTTGTTTGTGAGACAATTGAATTAGTAATTGATTGAAAGAGACTTTTTTTAAAAATCTAGAAATGTTGCGCTTTTTATGTCACCTGGTTGTTTCTATGCAAGTAAGACACAGCAATGATTACTTTGGAGCTATGTGAGAACAAAAAATACCTCTTTCTAGCTAGAGCATTTTATCAAAAGCAACATGCTTCTGACTCAGAGTGTCTCTTTATTGTTATTATTGTCAGCTCATCATTTTGATAAAGTATAAGATAATTACACCTCAGAGTGACTTGTATAAAAAAAAGTTTACTCAAATCTTGAGGCACATTTATCAATTACCAAGTTACAGCGTCTTCTTAATTGTGACAGAAAATATGTTTTTTGTTAATGATATTTTTTATTTTCAAAGCATCTCAGTTGCATTTTCAGTTGTACTGGTCACTGGTCGAATCAATTACAAATTCCTAATGACAATTTTTGTCTTTACAATCTGTTCAGACACTCTCCATCACCCTCGAAACAAGTGAGAAAAAACTCCATAAGTGAACACTACCAAAAGGTAAAATATAGAATATTGCTGTGGGAGGGCCACAGATGAGTGATCTCATCTTCCTAAGCCGTGTAAATATGTATAGATGTTACAAGAAAAGAGCACAACAGTCACGACAGTCATCAACAATGATTTACTCAAAGATTTGCTCATTTGAATAAAGTAAACACAGTACTGTGCTGAGTAATGATTGTAGTCAAATAGCTGAACAATGTAAGTAAGAATAGAGGTGATGTAACAATTGCATGTGGTGTGCTGCAACCAGGAAGGAAGCCTGTTAACCTAAATTTATCATCAGTCATGATGACTTTAATTTAATCTGCCAGCCAATCAAGTCCTGTGCTTCAAACAAGGCAGATCCAAAATTACACAGAGCTATGCTATTCAGCTCCTGATGGCATTCAACCCGGAAAAACAATAAAGAAAATATTATGTTAAGACTGACCATGTAGGTGCATATTGTTCACTTCAAACTGCTATGTGAGTCAAACTCTATCCCATAATCATGGCTCATTTGTTATATCTGTCCTAACAACCTGCCACCAGAGTATAGATGATGAGACACTGATTGGCACCATGTTCGCTATTGATTCACATGCAGCTGTCACTACCCTGACATTTTTGTCAGTGTAGCCATACAGTCGAATCGGAAGATGACCACCTCTGCAAGATGACACTCAGCCATTAATGACCTCTATTTCGCAATCGCGTTGATGTTTTCTGTCATTGATGTAAGCGTTTAGTATGCTGTATAAAGCTCCTACTTGTCCAATATCAGACAACATTCAGCCAGATAGATAGGTAACTAATAGCTACATAGATATAGTAAGAGAGAGAAAGAGAAAGAGAGATTTTTGATTCTTGATTTTTAACATCTCGTTTATTCATAAAAGTCAAATTACAAAATAATCACTGTGACACAAAATCAAAAAAAAGATTCATGTAAATTTAAGGATTTTCAATAGTACTGTGTGTTTTCTGAACAAAGAAACATTGAACCTTTTAACATTTATCAAACTAAAAAAAAAAAAAAAAACCCTGACAAAATTAAGAAAAAAACAATTATCCATTCTCCACATTCATCTCTTCTACATTCATGTCTTTTACTTTTTCCTTAGTTTTTTCAATCTATGAAACTCTTGGTTCATCACTTCTTGTTTTAGAGAGAGAGAGAGAGAGAGAGAGAGAGAGAGAGAGAGAGAGAGAGAGAGAGAGAGAGAGAGAGAGAGAGAGACAGAGACAGAGACAGAGACAGACAGAGCAACACCCATTATCACAAGGAAACGAGAATTGTGGCATATATTTTACACACCCTGCCATGCCCTGTGAAATTGGTATAATTTGGACCTTTAACATGCAAACATTCATTCATTCATTCATCTTCCAACCCGCTTAATCTGCTAACGCAGGTCGCGGGGTAGCCAGTGCCTATCCTGGCAGTCTCATGACGTGAGGCGGGGGACACTCCGGGCACAACGCCAGTATACCGCGGAGCCACATAGAAACAAACAATCATTCACACACACACTCACTCCTATGGTCAATTTGGGGCCGGCCAATCAACCTGAAGCACATGCTTTTGGAGGTGGGAGGAAGCCGGAGAACCCGGAGAGAAGCCACGCACACTAACAATTATAACAAAATAAGGAGGAATGTGTACAGCAGCAGGGATGCAACTTCAAGTGTTATTGATGGAAAGATTTCAGAGATGAGACATATTCACAAAGATGAGGACAGTGTGAAATTAAGAAAGTTGCGCATTTTGTGCCCTTAAAGTAAAGACAAGAAAAGTAGGCAAATAAAATAAAGCTTGCAGAAAACAACACACTTCTAATTTGAAGAAGTAGCTCTAGCATCATTGGAGGAACTTTAGTAATCAATTACTGCAGTCTACTCGACAGTAAAAGCCATTTTAGTGATCTATAAAAAGGTTCATGTCAAACAGTCAATAACAGCATAAGTGTATGGTGTACATTGCTCTCTAGAAATCCAGCACAATAAATTTCTATCTGCCCTTTGACTTATCAAAACCATTTTATTTTCCTTTCCAAAAACTGATATCAGAATTACCATTTGCCGATAGTTTTTCGAACTGCTTTTTTACTCCAGTAATAAATCTGTGCCATATCTATTTAAAGTTTTAAATGAATAACTTAGTGCACTATTGATTCTGAGATTCTGAGGTTTGCATGAAGTGATTGAATTAACTTAAGTATCCCAGCATTCCTTTTTATATGAAAGTGCAGGATTTTGTTCAGTCATCTGACAGTGTGTTGTTAATTTGTAATTATTTTGTTATAGTATAGTAGTCAGGAATAGAAGACAATATTTGTAATAATAGTAAATAATAATAATTTATAAATTAATAACAATCAATTGATTAAAAAAAAGAACATAGGTGCAACCTTACACTGCATTATGCCCAGAGCTAGATTGAGAAACTCTGTTTTAATGATGCTGCTTAAATCTAATGAGGCATCAGCTAATTTCAGTTTCATTCTTTCACAATTTAAGAGACTTTGAATGAGTAGTTGTTGATACAATTCAAGCAAGAATAACAGAGAAGAAGCATAGGAGAAAAATAAATGATGAAAGAAATCAAAATGATTATTATCAGTTTTTTTTTACATATATCAGCAGATTGACAAGTCCTGGTGCTTCTGTCATTCACAAATAAGACAAGGATTTTACAATGAGTTATGGTAGTAGCCAGAAGCTTGGTTTCAAATGAAACTCGAATTGAAGATTGGAAAATGAAATTAAAATTGAGTGTCAGTCAATATCAATGATTTTTAAACAATGTAACAACAGTATGGTAATTAAAACATAATCAAAAAATTATGAGTCAACAGATGTCAATATAAGTCCAGAAATAAACTGATGAAATCTGTAGCATGCCGAGAATCAGTTGTTCAATGCAAATGAGATGTTTCAAGACCAGTAAGAATTTGTTTAATGGACATTAAGTACTGATGAGTTTAGATTTGTAGAACATTTCATTGAGGGACTCTCATGTGGATTTTGTCATGCTTGAGTTGAAACACGCCTTTAATTTAATTATTACCATATTGCTACAAGTATCTCGATACCTGAGCCTCAGCCAGACTCACGTCTGTAGAGACAGAGGAAACTCTTTGGGGAGTAAGATCAGAGACCTTCTTTCTGCCTGCTGCCTTCAAAGTCATGGCTGAAAAACAACCCAAGTGTGAGTTCAACAGCTCAGAATTTCAAAACACAGAGAAAAAAAGCATCCTGAAACGAGCAAAGTACATGACCAGCGGGGAGGAGAGTATAGAGGGCCTTGACTGAACCTTTCCTATATCACTCTAGCTGGTCTGCTCAAACTCTTGCCTGATTCCCTGCATGAAACACGGCTGTGTTCAGTTCCTCAGCTTGGCTTAACAACCCGATGGGCCAGAGGGTATAGTGGAACAGAACATAAACCTCTGGCTGACCCATTCATTTATGGATTTTGAATGCTCTGCTCGGTAGTTTCTAATTGGGGAAATAATGTTTCTTATATAAAAACAGAGTTACAAGAAGTCTGCTGAGTCTGACTATAATGACTCAAAGTCAAACGATTGTGTAACACAAAACAATTAACTTTTATTTCAACCATTAACAACACATAAGGCATATAATTACTTCATTAAAGGAATAAAATTAAATTAAAAGAATTAAAAGAGTTGTTCATGTGCATCCGGACTAGTGAAAACACTCACCAACTGTCTTCATGCATGAAAATGTGGCAACATGAAAAGAGAAGTGAAAGTTGAGCTCCATGCTGGGTGATAAATACCCACCATTTGTTATGCTGAGAGAGAGGGAAGCTTCTGCATCCAAATGTGAGCTGCAGGGTGCCTTTATTCTCTTTATTTCTGTGTTCTGCCTTCAAAATGGTCATATTTTAAGAAATGTAGACTGAGACTATCACACATTAATGCTGTTGAATATGTGTAGTGCATAAGCTGTGGAAACACAAATGAAATGTTTCACACTTTTCACCAGTCACATGCTTATTGATATTCTTACATTTTTTTTTAAATAAATTTCAATTATGACAGTAAATGCATGGGACAAATAGCTGTTTCAGGGTCTGTTTAATTATTTGATACTCTGCATATTCTGACTGCAGAGAATTAACAATTCACTCTTATGCACATTTGTTACAGGCTTTTCACAGCTTACAAAAGCACTTGGTGAAGCGTGAGATTTGTTAGTAACTCAATAGTGCAAGTGGGACAAATAACAAATAAGTGATACATTTTGGTCTTGGGCTCCAAATACCCCCCTTGGCCAAAGGAGAAAGGTTGTGCTGAATCTTTCAACATTACGCCCTACCATGAATTCAACAGTTGGGTACTGGCTGATAATGCCTCTTAGGCCCCGTCCACACGATGACGGATGTTTTGAAAACGCAACTTTTCTGTTGCGTTTATGCCTTCCGTCCACACAACAACGCAGATATCCGGAACGAAAACGCAACTTTTTAGAAACGCTGGCCGAGGTGGATTTTTTTTAAAAACGCTGGGTCTGCGTTGTCGTGTGGACGGCACTATCCGCGACTTTTTAAAAACGCTGACGTCTGGCCTGCGACGAAAATCGCTGTGACATCATATTTATGGGCCCGTGTGTTGTGACATCAAAACACGGAGGATTCCTATTGGATAAAATTTGACTCAATACTGCCACCACATGGTTTGGCATGCTTATAGCCGTCTTTGAAAATGCACTGGTGCGTTTACGTGTGGACGGACATTTTTTTAATCACTCTGTCGTGTGGACGCAAATCGTTTTCGATGCGTTTTTAAAAAGTTGCGTTTTGATAAAAATCCGTCATCCGCCTAAGGATGACAGATTTTTTTTTTCCGTCCACATGTAAACGCGCCAGTGCGTTTTCGAAGACGGCTATAAGCATGCCAAACCCTGTGGTGGCAGTATTGAGTCAAATTTTATCCAATAGGAATCCTCCGTGTTTTATTGTCACAACACACGGGCCCATAAACATGACGTCACAGACGTTTTCGTCGCAGGCAAGATGTCAGCGTTTTTAAAAAGTTGCGGATACACCGTCCACACAACAACGCAGACCCAGCGTTTTAAAAAAAAATCCACCTCGGCCAGCGTTTTTAAAAAGTTGCTTTTTCGTTCCGGATATCTGCGTTGTCGTGTGGACGGAAGGCGTAAACGCAATGGGAAAGTTGCGTTTTCAAAAAATTTGTCATCGTGTGGACGGGGCCTTAATGATACGTTAGGCTGGAGCTGCTTCGGTGATATGAAAATTCTCTTTTACAAAAGGTATAAACACTGCATTTTTGTTGATTGTCCGTCTTTGTTCTTTTTATTAGTAAACTTTCTGCCCCAAGGTCTGATTGGGCTTACCTCGCTCTCCTGTGTCATGTCCATCATAAGCATCACCCTGCTTTTGACTAGTGGCGCAGCTACGAAGTGATGTGTCACTGCAGCCTACGGGTCCCTCAATGGGCCAAAGTTAAAATGCTTGCGCATTGACTTGTCACTCACGATTGTGTTAATTTTTTATGTGTTAATTTGCAGCATAATTAATTAATCTAATTTACGTGTTAAACTGACAGCCCTAATTAACATTTCTCATTCTCAAGCAAGTTGTGTTTTTTAGTTGTTTTTCTAAATATTGGGCAAGATCATTTTCACATTCAGATTTGATACTCAAGTGAAGACAGGTGTAGACAACAATCTGGACACTTGAGAGGCCAGATAAGGGTACAAGATGTGATGCAGCTTCTGTTCCCAATAACCGAGCAGCATTTCTCTTTTGAAGAATGTCTGTGCTTCACCATCTGGGCATTTCTGTCTGCCAATATAGTCTAGCTCATGTTTAATATAGGCTGCACACACACACACACACACACACACACACACACACACACACACACACACACACACACACACACACACACACACACACACACACACACACACACACACACACACACACACACACACACACACACACACACACACACACAAAATGTAATTCTTGTAGTAACAAGTCCCAATAGAAGACAGTGACAATATATAATATGAGAACATGTACGCTTTCCTGCAACACCTCACTGAATGAAACCTGGAATCACCCCATAGACATGCCAATAGGGCTATTATGGTCATTGCTCCTGAGGAAACTGTAGAGAAAACCAGCATTTTCCTCTGAGCATAATGCCCTTGGACCCTCCATGTGCACTGCCTTAGACTGTAATGATGTTTTGGAGTTATTCCAGGAGATTACTGGAGGAAGAAATGTGCTTTTTTCTTATTTACCGGTGAGACATGACATTTCAAGGCATACACCCTGTTAGCAGGGTGACTCAGATGGAGCCAGTGAGACCAAAGCATTCTCAATAAACTGTTGATGCTAACTCACAGAAGCAAAGAGCTTGAGGATAATTATTTGTTTCATATGAGACCAATGATTTTCATTCCTTCAGGTCTTACAGATTGAAATGCACATCTTTCAAACACAGAGGTTCCTAATACTGGATGGACCCTACAGATTATTAGGCTTAGAATATGTTTTGATTGAAAAAATAAGAAGTACTCACATGCAAACTGTAAAAAAGCTTCTCGACTTAGGACGGTTCCAAAGCTGTTCTCTGCTTTACACTGGTACTTCCCATAGTCTGTCATTTCACTTGCATTGGTAATGATTAAGTTCCCCTCGATAAAACTGTAGCGGTAGTCTGTCTCTGCATCTACTTCTGTCTGATTGATGTACCACCTGAAAAACACAAGAAGAGAAGGACAATTTTATTAAACCTTGTGATGAACTACAAATTAATCTTTAAGGTAGTGCAAATAGCAAGTACAGCTGCATTTAGGAGACAGAACATGTGCTTCGGGTAAATTGACCGTTCCAAATAATCCATAGGAATGAGTGTGTGTGTGTGCATGTTTGTATGTCTCTGTGTAGCTCTGTGGTGCACTGGTGTTGCACCCGGACTCACACCCTATGCCAGCTGGGATAGGCTCCACCTCCCTGTGACCCGTACAAGTGAATGAAGCGGGTAGGAAAAATTTATGAATGAAAGAATGAAAAAAAACCTGTATGTCACACCTGTATGTAGGTGGTGGATTCCCACGTGCTTCACAGTGCATCACCACTTTCTTTTCATCCGAATCCAAGGGAAAAATTATACTGTCTGGTTCATGCAGAAAAACAGGGCCAAACTCTTTGTTTTCTGTAAAATGAACAGACACAAAGACAAGGATTATTGAAAATATCCCACCTAGACCATCACTCATTTTTAACATCCATCACCATGATAGATGAGACTTATCAACATTTAACTTATTTCTTTTCTGTAGTCCATGCTTCAAAAACAAAGCAGGAGAACCCAGAGAGAACCCATGGTGACATGGAGTAAGCTCAGCAGGATTTGAACCCAAGCTCTCCTTGCTGTGAGGTAGCAGTGCTGCACACTATGCCAGTGTTCACCCTATGCCATTAAAAGATTGTATAATACATCTACATAACTAGTACACTTCCAAACTACACCAGACAAAATGACTTTTTCCTCTCACTTTTCAACTATTTTTACTGCTGCACAGGCATCATCATTAATTCATTATTAAACAGGTGTGAGGTTGATAGGTTTGCCTCTTTCAGTTTTACCAGTCATTTGCTGTAAATACTAATTGCACTAAATCAAACAATAGGTTAATCTGTAGTCAAAAATTAAATACGCATCTTTTGGATACCAGACTTTTACAAGCCTAATGGTTTCCACCCGGCAGCTCTTTTTTTTTCAGATGTTGTTGATGTTGTAGATGTGATGAAGGTGTGAAGTTTGTTATATTAACATGTCCCAAAAAATTAAACTAACTAAATAATAAACATATGGATGTGCTTGCTGATGTAGTACTGTCTCTGTGACAGTCCCTGTAGCAGTTCTCTTCTCTTCCTTCAGACTACTCTACTCCTTGATCTGCCCTTTTGTGAGAACAGAAGTGATGTATTTATTGGAAAAGCTTACTGCACCATTGTACTGCACCAGATTACAAAATACAAATGTACAGAGGATTTGTCTCTCTGTGCAATAATTAGGACTGCAAACCTAGTAAACAAAAAGTGCTTGTGTTGTGCTTTTTGTGTTGACATGTGGCATTACAATACAGAAGTTGCTTTCATTTTATTTTTTTACAGTAGGTTTATGTTCATGCTGTTTGTCACAGAGCACATCATTGTATTGAGCTTTTATATTGCATTAGATTTGCAACATAAATATTTCAACAACGCAAGTCACAAGTCTTGAGTGCTTCCCTTTTTTCTCTTTAGGAATGACCCATTGACTAAAAAGGAAGGCATGTGTAATCTCACAAAACCTTTGCAAGTAATTTACTGCTCTCCAGGGAAATAAAACAGTTTTGAATGAAAACCCAAATCGGTGGGAGAAAATGAATCAATATTAAGTTGCAAACCTGCCTGCACAGACAAAGCAAATCAATTTTGGGCTTTCAGTTTTTCTAGTGGTTAAAAGTAGAATTAATTGCAGATTTCTGACAATTTACTGCAACATGTTGTGTTTGCCAGTGTTTATCTTGTGGATCATAGTGAACAGGAAAATGAATACTATCTCAAATGTTGCAATCTCTATCATCCTTATTCATGGAAGTATCCCTATCCTTTTCATAGTTACACTCATTCACACCCGGAAGCTGCCCACTAAAACTTGTCTTATCTGTCCTGTGAGCCTTCCCACTGGAGAAAATGGGGTTAAGAGCCTAAGGGAAATTAACACACAGCCTCTTAGTTCCAAGCTCACATTTCTAACCTTAGTTTGTTCTGTTTTTCTGGTTGTCAGTTTCAGTTCAACAAGAAACGAGTGAAAATACAAGACCTGTTGATGTGCAGTATATGAGTATGTTAGAGTACAAAGAGTCATGAAACATTACATACAGTATTTATCCCTTGTTGTTTGAACAAATCGAACAAAGATAACCTTTTCTACCTGGGTCAACCAGACAAGAGCAGTAATAGCTGAGTAAGGTGGACAATGACGAAGAAAAGGGCAGATTGTGTCATGTAGGTCATTTTACAAACACAAAAAACCATGCTCACATCTCTGCATTTCTCAACAGTAACATTTGAGCAATAGTGCAGGTCTCATCTTGTCAGCTGTTAAGCTCTCTGCTCTTTCTGAATAGCTCAACCAGAGGAGGGACACAGGGACACAGAGACAGTGATGTATCAACCATCACTTCCGATTGGCCAGCGGCACAATATAGACTGAAACATTTAAATTCACTGGGACAAAGGGTAAGCCATTCACTTTCCTAACTGTCCTGTAGATTTTACTTACAGATCAAAGTGTTCTGAATCTATAAATTGTATATAACGTAACTGCAGGGATGTTTAAACGGCTGTGATTTTGCAGGTAAAAATTAATTCAAAAAGTTAAATGACGTGTTGAAACTGTGTTCATGGCATAGAAAATCAGAAAATCACCTAGCTCTCAGTGTCATGACCATTTTTTCAGTCACTGAGCCAAAAAAGCAATATCCTTTTTAAGACATGAGAGGCGCATTATTTTTTCGTATCCATTCCATCCACTAAAGAAAGCACTAGAATAAAGAAACAGAGAAAAAACACCAAAGAGGATATGCAGAGATAGAGAGATGTTTGTACCCATTTTATCCTGCTTTTTAAACTTATTAACTCAATACTTTGGTGCTTGTAAACCTTTTGAAAATCAAGCACATATTTCATTTTTCAGATTAATTGAGCACTCATTTGAGCCTCTAGGATTATTCATGCTCTAAGTCAGGAAGTGACCAATGTAGATTTATGAGAGGGAGCTTCCATGCTGTCTTTGAGATATTAAATCTTCCCTTTTGACAAAGATATCCATCATATCTATAGCTCCTATACTGACAGGAACACACAGACAGCTGAATATTGCCATGAACCCTCTTCAATTTCTCAAAGGGCACAACCCCAGTCACTGCCAACCATGTGCTGTTGATGGATAGGTAAGATTAATTTCCAGACCCAATCTTAACAAATCTTTACACGTCACTAGACATGGTGGTCAGTTACAGTATAATGCATTTACACCAATTGTGAGTGCAATTGTATATTCAATCTGTGTTTTGTCTATTCAATCAGTTCATTTGGTCAACCGAGGCCAAAAGATCTATGACTAAGATCTGTCAGTGAATACAGACAGAATACGAACAACGTCACATCTGTTTCCTCGGTTGAAGACAAATGCATCACTTTTTTTCCCAACAGCAGCAACTACCAACAATACTGTACTAATCTTCACAGTATTGTCGGTATCCCAGCTGAGTGTTTCTTTATTGTTGAGACCAAATGTTAACGAGACCCTCTACCAGTTCAACAGCCGACCAAAAAACCCAAAGTTTTACATGCTGAACAGTGTCAAATATTTCAGTACACATCCCAGTCATCTCAGTCTGTCTGGTTATCTCTGTCATCATCAGAGAAATGCTGGCTTTTATCTCTTATCCACTCATCTCTTATCAATTTGAAGATACATAGTTAGCTCTTATCATTTAGTGGTGCGATTGACAACAGTCGATCCTAATTAGAGTGTTCTACCTAGATCAGGACACATATGATTCACAGATGGGCAGCACCGTGCTGCAGTGGGTAGTGCTGTTGACTCACAGCAAGAAGGTTAATTTCTGTGTGGAGTTTGTAAGTTCTCCCCCCTGTCTGCGTGGGTTCTCTCTGGGGTTTCCGGCTTCCTCCCACCAAAACATATACCTTAGATGAACTAGTCACTCCATATTGTACAAGTATGTAGGTGTGAGTGTGAGCATGAGTGGTTGTATGTACTGTACTGTATATATGTAGCCCTGCGATACACTGGCAGAGCATCCAAGGTGTACCTTGGTTCTCAACTGTATTCAACATGAATAAGGGGCTGTAAATTAGAAAAATGTGATCATTTTGTCTTGAAGAAGACAAATGATCGATAGATTACTTGCCAAAGTTAAACTACAATGGTGTTTAATCTCATTGTTGTTCTACTGTGATAAGATACACACAAACACTTAGATGTATATGTGAACTTGGGAGAAGTTACTATATCCATCCATTTTCTTGAGTACTGAAGTTGACAGACAGATACAACTGTAGAGTTCACCTTTAGTGGTAGAGCAATTTGCCAGTCCCATCAGAGAGGAAGTGACATCGTACAAGGCAGAATTAAAATGAAAAGATGCCATGTTGTTGAGGTGTTCAAATAGAGGAAGTGTTCACCGGCGCAGGAGACTGCGAAGAAGACTAGTCTCTTTGTAGACAATGCTAGCATTCTCATGTCCTCTTGGTTTTAGGAATTTTTTTTTGTGCTATTTTAATGGTGAAAATCAACCTGAGGAACAAGCTTCAAGGAGAACACATAGGAGACTGTTTACCCCCAACATCATGACCTCGCAATTTCATTCTATGATTGTAAAATTGTATAATGACAATACATTTTCTTCTTCTTCTGTGTTCATGATACGCTAATTGTGTACTTTGTGCAACTGTGAAGTGCCAAAGTAACATTCTTGTGTTGTTTAATGAAGGTTTTATTTGGAACTGATTTTCTTTATTTTTTACAAATTTAAGTACATAATTTATGTTATTTTCAGTCAATTCCACGAGTAGGGCGGTGGTGAGCAGCTCATTGACTCATCTTCTTCCCTAGCTTTGCAGGTTTAAAACTTGTAGCATAAGTTTTACTGTGAATATACTCAAATGAAACACACCAGAAAGCAAAACTCTTCCATTTTGCTTCAGACAAGCCCAAACAAACTGTTGGTTTGACTGCACCATTAGTTTTACCTTGGCTCCTGTAGTCCTCTTGAGAGCTAAGCAGACTCAGGGCTGACAAGGGATGACTGTAGAAAGCAGGCCAGTCGGATGTGGTCAGCCCACCACCATGGTATTGTTGAAGTCTGCTGCGTGAGTTGAGCACTGACGAGCTGTCTGGTCTCATTCTTAACACTGCCGCATATGATATAGGCCGTGCTGCTACAGCTCTTGCAACGTCTAGAAAAAAAGGTGGAAAGAGTGAGATGCATACAATAGTATCACGGCATTCAGAAAAGTTGGTCGACACAAGTATTTGAAACAAAAAGAGATTTTGTTATGATGTATTTGATGTTTTATCCAACTATTTTTGCTGATTCCAATCAAATTCTCCACATTTTAGATAAGCTATCTTTCTGCTCATCTATGCATTCAAAAACCTTTCATCACCTGTCATCATCCACCAACCTGTAAACTTGTTTCCCTTTAGTCGTAGAGTTTACATACCAGTTTATTCTCTTTCATTTTTCACCAGATTCTCATCTGCTTTTACCTGTGCAATTTAGCCATTCAGCCATCATCTCTGGCTGCCTGATTCTCACCTAGATGAAAGTAACATGATTGTACTTGTGTCCAAACCAAAAATCTTACATTATTAAACTGTACCCCTTATGCTAAAATGTTATTTTCTTCTTTTATATCATCTTATCTGTAAAATGGAAGAGCTTCTGTCAGTTTTCAATTATATGAGAAATACCCTGTAAACAAACTAGCACTCTACAAAGCAGAACTCGCTGAAAAGAAACACAGAACCTCATGGAGACAGCCAGATGTGGAGGTGCTGTGTTTTAAAAATATCTCTTAATGAAGTAGGTGGAGGGGGCTTTGAAGACAATTCTGACAGTCTGCAGAAAGTACAACTGCCATTAAAAATAGTCATAGTATTTCTGATGTAATATATCTATAGCAGCACGAGGTCCGAGACAAACTGAGGGAGTGTGAGGAGATGTACAGGAGGAAGCTGGAGGCCAAACTCCAGCAGAACAACATGAGGGACGTGTGGTCGGGAAGTTCACAGGGAGCTCAGGGAGACAAAGACAACCATCAGGAGGTCTAGATAGAGCCAACGAGCTGAATATTTTCTTCAACAGGTTCAGTTCACAACCGTGTGACTCCCCTTCACATCCCGAACCCCATGCTCCCCCTCCACTTCCATCACTCCTCTCTCCCCCCTGTTGGTGGGCAGTCCTGGCCATCACCTCCCCACCACCACCACCTCCTTCACGGAACCAACACCCTCCTCCACCAGAACCCTTCCCCACATGACAGTGACTACGGGCCAGGTCAGGAGACAGCTGGAGAGACTCCACCAGAGGAAGGCTGCCGGACCTGATGATATTAGCCCCAGGATCCTGAAGACCTGTGCCCCCCAACTGTCTCCAGTCATCACACACCTCTACAACCTGAGCCTGAGCCAGGAGAGAGTCGCGGTGTTGTGGAAGACATCATGCTTGGTCCCATCGGAGTTGAACGACTACCGACCAGTTGCCCTCACATCCCACCTGATGAAGGCGCTGGAGAGGCTGGTCTTGGCCAGCTGGAGGCCTCAGGAGAAGGAGCTTCTAGACCAGGGGTCACCAAATCACCTGTGACCACTCAGTGATAAATTCACTAGAGTAGATATTCTTGGCGCATTTTTTCTGATGGTTTGCTGTTACTCCACAGTAGCAGCGCCACTAAGTTCAGCCAATCAGATCGTTTGTTTACCTGCTTTGTCAGCGCACCTGGAATTGAGACAGCTCGCTGCTGCTACCACTGTGAGTTTACCGCTACAGGAGCACAGAGGAAGGGAGACGGTGAAGACAACATAGCTCCAAACGAAGGGAGGTTAATGAGGAAAACTGCTGGTTAACAATCAGTGGACAGAGAAATTTATGTTTATTCCTCCGTCAGGCAGTTCAAAACCATTTTGCCTCATGTGGTCTAAACACGTAGCATTAATTAATTAATTAATAACGTGAAGCACCACTAAGAAACAAAGCACAGAGCTTTTGCACAGAATTACCTCCTGAAGTCTGAGCTGAGGGCAAAATAACGGAGAAAAATGTAAACGAATGTTCAATAAAGGCATAGTGGATCTTGGGGCAACTTAAAAAGCGGCCAAAATGAGTTTCCTCCGCAGGGTGTCCGGGCTCTCCCTTAGAGATAGGGTGAGAAGTTCGGTCATCCAGGAGGGACTCAGAGTCGAGCCGCTGCTCCTCCACATTGAGAGAAGCCCGATGAGGTGGCTCGGGCATCTGGTTAGGATGCCTCCTGGACGCCACCCTGGTGAGGTGTTCCGGGCACGTCCTGCTGGGAGGAGGCCCCGGGGACAACCCAGGACACACTGGACAGACTATGTCTCTCGGCTGGCCTGGGAACGCCTAGGGATTCTCCCGGATGATGCAGCTATTCAGAGAGCACTATGCATATCTGTGGCCATTGATAAGTCTACAGATGTTACTGGTAATGTCCAGCTTTTGTGTGTGTCAGGTTCCTTCACAACAAGGAGCTCTTTGCTGGGTGTAACACTACTAACACACACAAGAGGAGGGGACATGTATGCAGCAATAAGTTGCTAACAAAGAAGGACACAGATCTGAAGCGGGTGGTCTCTGTCACCACAGATCACAGAGACCACCACCTTCTCTTTTTCCACCACCTTGTCATGGTGGGAAAAGAGGGGGGCTATGCCAAACAGTGGGAGCTTTCCAAACCAGTCAAGGTGTGCTCTGTGCACACCTTGTGCACAAGTAACCTTGTGCACAAGTAAATAACTGGCAGGCCACATGCCCCTTTCTCTCATGAAGAAACATCTGTTTGCATTTTTCCCCTGAAAGAGCCAGTTTTTATTTATGCTTTCTGAAGATGTTAATGTTTTTTTACTTAAAGTGTAGGCCTTCAGTTCTTTAGGCAGGGGCGTCTTTAATTTCTGAGAAAATGGATTATTCAGCTCTTTTTGCACTTCATTTTTTATTCTGAGGTTTGTGTGTTGTTCAATCTAACATAAAGGCTTGAAATGTATTTGCCTGGGTTTACTTTTATTTATGGTGAGGTAAAGGATATAGCTGTGCACTCATTTAAACATATCCTGCATTGATAATTTATAATAAATGATAATGTGGACATGGGGACCGGCTATAAGACTTCCGGCTCTCAATGGGAGCAGACGTCTTTCTTCTGTCTCCTGTTGTTGCTATCTCTCTAACTCATACCCAGACTGACTCTCACTTATTCTCTGCAAAATGACGAAACCAAAAGGAAAATCGGATGATACTAAAGACCAGATGGTCTCTATGAAAGAATTAAAGAGTGAGTTAAAGAGCAACTTTGACAAGTTAGGGAGTGACTTTGATAAAAAGTTGGAAGAAAAGCTAAAACCGGTGCTAGATGCCTTGGAAGAAATGAAGGACAAAATGAATAAAATGCATAAAGACATGGATGAAAACGACCTAAAAATTGTTGTCTTGGAACAGGGACAACAAAGAATGGATGATTTGGAACAAAGCATTCGTATAAATGATGTGATCATCACTGGAATCAAAATCAAGCCGAGGAATTACAGAAATGCTATGGCTAGCGCTGACATCGACTCTCTGGAGCGACAGGTGAGTTCTCAACTGAGAGACCTGGAGATAACTATAGATCCGGACCAGATTGAGACATGTTACCCATTACCATCTGGAGGTAGGAGACCACCTGCAGTGCTGATAAAATTCAAAAATCGTAAACACAAGATAGCTCTTCTGAAACAAGGCTTCAAACTGAAAGGAAAAAATATCTACATTAACGAGAATCTCACTAAAAAAAATGCTGATATCGCTGAAAAAGCTCGACAACTGAAAAAGAATGGGCTGATCGACAACACCTGGACAAACAACTGCAGGATCTTCATCAAAAAAAAGGGGCTTTCTCTGGACCAGATGAAAACAATGGTGATTAGGAGTGCAGAGGAGTTGGTTAAATATGAGCAATAAAGACAGACAAGAATTGTTACTACACCAAAGATCAGTACAACAGAGTCACTTCAATATTGGGAGCGCTACAATTTTGGACACGTCAAGTATTTCATGGAACAGTCGAAAAAATCAACATCATTGATGTCAGAAACATGGATTAATGAACAAAAAAACAAACAAAACAACAAACAAACAAAAAAACAACAACATGTATTTGTAATAACATGGGATAACATTAACTTGAGACTTTAAACAGCTTGTTGATATCTTTTGACAATTTAATACCATTAATACCATGTGAAACTGTTAAAGTGTCTGCAACAAACTGGTTAATTCTTGTATAAACACTGTCTGCTGAAAGAGGTTAATACGATCATTATATTCTTGTGGAGAACACTGGCAAGGTCAACTTCTTGTTTTGACTATCCATGATGTTAACAAACCTTGTGTTCCTAGGAAGAATGTAAACATGGTTATACTGTAGGGTAAAAGGCTAATATCTGGAAGTGAATAAGGGTATGAACATCTGTCAAAATTCAATGTATGAGCTGGTTGAAGACTTTTAATGTCTGAGTTTGTTGATTACATAGTCTAATCAGAGAGATGTTTTGTTGATAATTTAGGGGACGGGAATCCTACAAGCCAATGACTTCTACCCGTTATCCCTTTTTTTTTCTTTTTGGATGTTGCTGATGATGTTTCAAGACTGATGAAAGTGAAATATGTTGTAATAACATGTCTGGAAAGAAGAAAAATGAACTGAATAAATACATAAAAATAACTAAGACAATGTAGCCACAAGAGTACACAAGCCAGTGTCTTATTGTGACAGTCCCAAGCCCAGATAAATACAGAGAGTTGCGTCAGGAAGGGCATCCAGCATAAAACTTTTGCCAAATCAAACATGTGGATCAAACCTATGACTTCCATACCAGATCGGTCGAGGCCCGGGTTAACAACGACCGCCATCGGTGCTGTTGACCTACAGGGTGCCGGTGGAAATTGGACTACTGTTGTTCGAAGACGGAGGGGAGGAAAGTGTGCTCGTAGTAAGAGAGAGAAGAGTAATGCCAACAGTATAAGACTGAGAGTAGGCATGTTGAATGTTGTAACTATGACAGGAAAAGGTAGAGAGTTGGTTGGCATGATGCAGAGGAGGAAGGTAGACATACTGTGTGTCCAGGAGACCAGGTGGAAAGGTAGCAAGACTAGACGTTTTGGAGCAGGGTTCAAGTTGTTCTATCATGGTATAGATAGGAAGAGAAATTGAGTAGGAGTTATCTTTAAGGAGATATTAGGAATGTCCTGGAGGTAAAAAGAGTGTCAGATAGAGTGATGACTCTGAAGTTAGAAATAGTAGACGTGATGTTCAATGTTGTTAGTGGCTATGCTCCACAGGTAGGATGTGAGCTGGAGGAGAAAGAGAAAGTCTGGTTGGACTTTGATGAAGTGATGCAGAGCATACCTATACGTTAGAGAGTTGTTATTGGTGCAGACTTCAAGAGACATGTTGGTGCAGGAAACAGAGGTGATGAGGAGGTCATGGGCAGGTTAGGTATCCAGTAGAGGAACGCAGAAGGACAGTTCGTGGTTGACTTTGCAAAAAGGATGGTAATGGCTATAGTGAATACTTTCTTCCAGAAGAGGCAGGAACATAGGGTCATCTATAAGAGTGGAGGTAGGAGCACACAGGTAGACTACATCTTGTGTAGACGGTGTAATCTGAAGGAGATCAGTGACTGCAAAGTAGTGGTAGGTGAGAGTGTAGCCAAACAGCATAGGATGGTGGTGTGTAGGATGACTGGTGGTGAGGAAGATGAAGAGATAGTGAATATATTGGTAGAAGGATGCTGAGTTTTGAATTGCCAGGCAGGAGGCCTAGAGGTAGACCAAAGAGGAGGTTTATGGATGTAATGAGGGAAGACATGAAGGTAGTTGGTGTGAGAGAAGAGGATTCAAAGGACAGGGCTAGATGGAGGAAATTGATTCGCTGTGGCGACCCCTGAAGGGAAAAGCTGAAAGGAAAAGAAGAAGAAGACCAAAGAAGACCTCTCTGTAAATAATTTACTGTGTCTGTGTTCTATTTCCATATCAATGCTCAATGTTTTTAATTACAATGTCTCTGGTGAAAACATGCAGTTCTCACAAGCACCATAGCCTGTATATTGTAGACATCATAGCATCAATGTCTCACTTTGTATAAAGTGGTGAACATAGCAGAGGAGAAAGAGCTTCAAAGAGACAACGAGGTCTAGGAGCAGCTGATCCTTGTTCCAATTATGTTCGCCCAGTAAAGGTTCCCGCCTTCGCACCTGATATACATTTTTTCCTTACACTGCCGTTGAACTCATACTAGCACATGTGTCATATTATTTCGCTTGAGAAGTGAAGCTACATACGTCTCTTTGGTATTTTTGTCTTTTATTTTACATTTGGAGCTATTTCTTAAACTGAGGAAGGTAATTTCCAATGCAGAACAAAATAAAGTTCAACAAATATCACCAAGCAGTTACACACATTTTTTGTGCAATCTAGCAAGCCTTTGGTATGATAGCTGGCAGTTGATCAAAAGGTCCAGCTCAGAAATGAAGCAAGTGGGGGGAGGGGTGTTGGTAGAGGTGCCAATGTGACTGCTCGAAGCAATTGGATTGATATCAGCTTTTCTGGTGTCAGAAAATATTCCATTTACGTTACTCGCAGTTAATGCTTTCCACGAATCACAAGGAATAACAAATTCTGCGATATAGCGACAAAGTACTTATTTTATTATTCACGGTAATTTGAACATTTATGAACCCTCCCCATACTGATATTGAACCACCTTATTATTATCTTTTCCCACACTCATCAACTGTTTAAAGTACTTTTGTGTCTTGCGGAAGTCCGAGACTCACGAAACGTTGCTGTTACATACAGTATGCCTACATATATATTTGTATGTACTGTATGTAAGTATGAATGTGCATGTGGGTGTTTGTGGAAGAGATGGCTATGGTGTGTCTGTGTCCTTTGTGTTTTGTTTTCCCTAGACCCGAATCAACCAATCCAGCTCCAGTGCCTGCCTTGAGCTGTCCATCAAGGAACTTCCCCTTACCCTGCTGTCACTCCACCCAGTGCCAATTACCACAATTACCTTCCAATTGCATGCCCCACCCCAAACACAACCTATATAAGTCTTTTGTTTGCCATCCAGGAAAAAAATCTCCATCTCATCTCTCAGCTCTTTATCTCATCTCTCATCTCAGGTCTCACTCTATCTCTCTCCATGTTCCATGTTGTCTGTGATGAGTAACTGCCATTTAGTTTAGTTATTCTTTGTTAGTTATTTGTAGTGATGGGAAGATGAAGCCCCATGAAGCATTGAAGCTTTTCATCCCAATCGGTTCACGCTGGTTTGAAGCTTCATGAGGCTTCATTTGCTCTAGTACGGCATCTGCTGGATGGTTTATTCTATACTGTTTATATTTTAATTTTATACTGTTTATTTTTTAATTTTATACTGTCTATATTTTAATTTTATACTGTTTATATTTTAGTTATAGTTTTGTATATAAGTCCTGTTAGTGCTGCATGTGTCTGTTAATGTAGTGTATGTCTTGTGGCATGTCCTGTGATCTCAGTGTTTCTTTTTCTCCAAGTGTTTAATCGAGTATTTATTCGTGATGTAATGCCTGAGCAGTGGATATGTACAATTTCCTCCGGGATTAATAAAGTATCTATCTATCTATCTATCTATCTATGGTAAAATATCAGGTGGCATGACTTTGAAGTGTATGGCATTTTGCAGAAAGCCTGTGAAAACTGTCAGCAAAATAAAGAAGTATGCAAAACATGTATATTTTAGTGATTGTAATATAGTTACATACACACACACTGGCAGTATGGAAAATGATTATTTGGACATGAGAAAAAAGAATATAAGCATGTACAGTGAGGGGAGGGTGGTTGGTGTAGGAACAATGATTGTGCTTCTGTTCACATTGAGGTATGGCCAGTGATTATGCTACAGTGACATTGTTGGTTTTTATTTGGGGATCAAATTAGTATATGTACATTTATATATATACATGTATATATATATATACACTGTATATATGTATGTATGTATGTATGTATGTATGTATGTATGTATGTATGTATGTATGTATGTATGTATGTATGTATGTATATATGTATGTATGTATGTATATCATATATATATATAGATATACTGTATATATACACACTTATATATTTATTTATACCTATAATATATATAAGTACTGTATATATAATTTTTTTTTTTTAAAAACAATAATTTCTCCACTGTGGCAGGTTCCATTTCCTGATTCTCTCCTAAACCAACCCTCACCACACTATCTATGCCTCTCTCCAAAATATGTCTGACTCTATCCAAATTCCTAACTGTCTCCACACTAACCACTACTCTCCACCAAACAACCACAATATTGAATGGAGTGTGAGCTTTATATCGGTGTTAATGCACGTGTCACGAGCCGAATCAGTCATGTGGTATCAGCCGCGTAGCGAGGCTTTCCTGTGATGGACGCGTTGATACGGAACGTAACGCCCAAAGCCTCACTGCCCGGCGATGCTCAAGATGTCATCCTTTTCAGCTCCTCTCTTAGATGAAGCAAACCTCGATACGCACTTCGCGGTAATGCCCCTCCCCTACTCGGCACACACTTCGGAGCTTCGATCCCCAGCGTCACATCACTAGTTATGTGTATGTTCTGTTAGTCTATTATCTCTTCATCTAAGCAAATTCTTGCTGTTAGATGAGAATTCATGGTTTGCCCACCTCACCAAACCCACTTTCATGCTATCACAAGTCATTACGTCAATTTGTTTTTTCAGAAATCAACCCTCTATATGGTAATATGCAGATGTTTCTTTTATTTACTATAACAGTAATAACATATAAAATAAGTTCCACATACAAATACATACAAAACAGTGCAATATAGCTAAATGAAATATTCGATGTTGCTGATGATATGTGACCATTTAGATTTGTTCATAATACCAAAAGAAAATGCAAAAGACGTGAAGCTTAAAGCTCAACAAGAGCATAATTAGAGCTTTGCCAAAGAGCAGGAGTGTTTTGCACTGCATGATAAACTGCTGTGGAGGAACTGAACAAAAATGAGAAATAATTATCCACCCTAGGGGCCTTGACAGCTCCAAAATATTGCTATCTACAAATTACTGCATTACATCTTCTTGGGAGAAACAGGATATGGAACAGTATTTGAGATTAAAGGTATCGTGAGTTTGAAAATTGATAAGCAATGTAATTAGAAGTCAGTTTGTTGTCAGTTAAAGTAATCTTGCTGAGAACCAACAAATTAAAATGTAAACCACCTGCCTACTGCTGATGCCCGTGTTCGATTTCTAAATGCAGAGCTCAATATTTTATATGGAAGTTGGACAAGTCAAAATTGTAATCATAAAATATGGATATATTTGAGGATGTTGTTAAATGGAACTTTTTCAAACAGCATTATTTATAAGTACTTTCTAATTCAGACTATTGTTCTTTTTTGAATTACATTTAATTGATTTGACAGCATGCACTTCTTACATTACCAACACGTTTGTCTACTTTAATGATTCATTTATTAATTTTGCCTTGACTATATGAAGACATCCAAGGCAATATAATGCCAATCAACTGTCTGCCATGAACCTCTTCAGTGATTCCATTTAGTCAGTTTTGTTCCTCCCTTGTAACTTTGGCTTAGTATTAGACAATTTCTGAAAACAGACATTAAATTAACGTTACAGATGAGGAAAAAACATCACTTAATCCATTACATTTGTCTTTTGACAATGCAAAAAAAAAATTCAAACATCCTGCACTTGCCATTCAACCCATGAAGATTTAGACAAAACTGCCAGCAGCAAGCTGGCCCTTTATCAGATGTGTGATATGGTGTAACAAATCATCTCTGAGTGTCATCTGTGCTATGACAGTTGCAGTGTGGTTTAGAGAAGAAGGCAACAATGACAAGGACACATGTTCTGGAAGAAGTTGATTCTGTCAAAAGATGACAGCCACACTGTCATCTTTTGACAGAGTTCATTTGTCCAAGGTTATAACTGATGTCTAGTCTAAAATCTCATTTATCCTTTTGAATTGATGATGCTAACATGTCTTATAATCCCAATACCTGTTAGTAATGTGTAATAAACGTCATCATCTTTGCTTGGGACCTATGCGAATGATTATGTTAAAGTGAAAGTTCTTGCACAATGACAAATTGAAAGGACAGGCTGATTAGTAACTAAACACATCTGTAAGTTTGTAATAAAATAATGTTTGTATGACTGTTTTTGTATTCCTTGATCAGGACGGGGTACGGGTGGTAGAGGTCGAAGGTAATATACTGGAGTGCAGTGGTGGGCAGTGCATTTCACACCTAGGCCTTCACTGATATTCTCCTTGGTCAAACGTGAATAAATACATAGCATTATACTGTAAGCAGCTCCCACTGCTACCACCATCATAGCGTTCAGGACTGAAGTGTTTATAACTTCTCTCATTTTTAGTAGATTTTTCCTTTTATTTTGTTATAATTGATTTGATATAAATGAAATTCAATTACAAGAACATTATATATGGAAACTTAGATGAATTAAATGCTTGTACTCACCGAAACAGCTGTTTAAACAGCTTATTTAAACAAAAAAGCCATTCTCCTTTCTTTCCTCAAGAACACTCCGTTAGCTAGAACAGGTTAGCTACTTCAAGTTAGCTAGAACAGGTTAGCTAGAAAAAATTAGCTAGAACAGGTCTGCCTTTGTCTCACTAGAACTTCTCTTCAAATGTGCATCTGCATAGCGTCTGCACAGCCCCGCCTTCTCAGAGTAAGTATCCAATCACAGGACTCATACATGTCAGGACAGCGTGGGCTAGCTAGCAGGTCCTAAAAGGCCAACTCGTGATCTGATTGGCTATTGCATCTGTCTATTAACTATATGTTCTGGTTGACTCAGTGCAGAGAGACATGCAATCTAGATTTTGAAGGTCCTGGCAACACAAGCTAGCTGAACACTCACCCAGTGTTGGCCAATGTCATATCCCAATGTATAATTATATATTTATATATATTTGAATAGATTTATTTGAGGAAAGTACATTAAAATATATAAATTTTGGGTTATAAATATTATAACCCAAAATTTTATTATAATATTATCATGATTTTTGATAATGTTAGACCAGCAGAGAAGGCGTTGCTGGCCCTGACCGTCCACCACTGCTGGATTGGAAGTGACGTAGCAAAGGATGCAGAAGACAGGGTTAGATGGAGGCAGCTGATTTGCTTTGGCGACCCCCGAAGCGAAAGACCGACAGGAGAAGAAGATGAAGAAGAGGAAGTGACGTAGCAAGATGTTCCAAACGTAATTTGCTGGAAAGTCATTAACAAATCTTAATGCCGGGGATGACTCAAGGTTGAAAGAAATTTTAAAATATTTTGACATTACTCATTTAGTCATTAATTTGTGCATTAAATTTTAAATTAGCAGAGAAAATAAATTCCATGAGAGTATGGCTTTGTCAAACATTGAAAATGAAAAGTATGAGGTTGAAAACACATAATATAACTCATGGAGGACTCTTCAATCCTCCAATTTAAAAAGAATAAATTAAATGGAAATATCTTGTAATTTCCCCTTTGTGTGAAAGATTTGACATTGCTTTGATCTTGTTTTCATAAGCAATGCTTACACATCCATCTTCAGAACTGTCATATAATAGGTTAAACAAAAAATGTGTCAATAACAACCTTTGTATTTTGAACACTGGTCTATGAAATGCAAATGAATAGCCTAATTAATTTTTCCATGAAAATAACATTGCAGTCTGAGGCTAAAACTTGGCAAATACAGTACATCCTTTCATAAAACATGTTTTTTTTCCTTGACTACTGAAGTCAACATGAACTAACTCTTGTAAACTGTCACCTTCACCTGATAAATGCAATGACCCTTGAACATCTGCACTGCTGATCCCTATCTCTCACATTCTGGGAAAGACAGAGACACTTATTGTGGTCAAAAGCGAAGCTTTTCACAGAGTGGTTCATCTAACATCACCTTTGTGATAAAATCACCCAAGGATTAAATCAGCATTTCATACTTATACAAAGAACTAAGGCCATTACTTTGTCTTATCAGAAGTATGACTTCAATGGAAATCGTAACCCAATGACAAGGCTTACATGGATTTGACACAATGTAACAGACATAAATACATCAACTTTGATTGTTAGCATACGTTCTAAGCAGGAAAAAAGTTAGACGTAAATAAATACAATAAATGCCAGCAACCAAAGCACCCACCAGCAAACACTGAATAATTACTCATAGTTTTGGTCCTCCATCTTCATTGATGGAACTGAACACTGACCTTCTTCACTTATAGATGGAAGAAATGCCGCTTGACAACTACATCCTATGTGATGTCTACTTTGAATACAACATGCAAAAGACCAAAACCACTTCTCAGTTTTACTTTTTCATCAAAAGCAAAGAAAAAAATCTCAATAATGTCTCTTTTGCTGCTCACAAAAGAAAAGAGCTGAAGCCATACCCTCACAATGTCCTCAATCTTTATTCAGTCAAAATCACAAATAACCATGCAATACACTCAGCAAGATGGTGTTCAAAATTGTGTGGGACTGTATCAGCGTGGCTCAACTCAAACAGGCATACTGTGTGAGCCCCTGGACTCTGGTGTGAAAAATTAATTTGAATAACACAGAGCAAGTATAGGCGAAACGCTCATGGGGGCTCAAGTAGATGGACATGATTAGCCATAGCCTGTATGATTAATGAAGACCTTCACAAGGAGATGATGTTGACTAAAGCTGATTATGCTGGAGACCATTTACTCAACAGAATATCATTACAGATAGAACAATCCATACATCATATGCAACCTCATCTCACCTCCTATTACAGCAGACTGCTTAGTGAAAGCCCATCCTTTTTCCTGAACCTTAGTGCAGTATGTAGACTGCATTTGTATTATGAGTTATTTTTAGCTTTGCTGGAGTCACAGCAAAACCACACAACAATTGCAAGATTTCCTTCATACGGGGTTGTATGTGGTCATGCTCATTTCTATCTAAGCCAAGCATTGTCTTAATCAACATTGTTCGGTTAAATGTTCAGGAGTGACATGCTATATGTCAGTCTGATTCATGATAAACAGTGTATCCACACAAACAAAATAGATACCCCATACAGTAGTTATTGTTTACTGATGTATGTTTTGCACTGAGGGTTCTGTACAGTAGATGTTGTGCGGCGGTCTGATTCTACTGCAAAGCATGTTCTTTATTTCAGGAGCGTCCCTGTCACGGGTGTGTGCTTTATGCTAATAGGTTATTTGCACCAACCACCAGCAATAAGAACCCTTCTTGCCTGTCTACACCAAATGATGTTCCACAGAACCACCACCCCTTGCTCAACCCCCCCCTTTCTTCTCTTTGCAGTCAATCCCCGTCTTCACAAGACACCGATGCAGCCATTTTATCAAAGTGGTGTCCAGAGGCAGGTGCCCTTCATGACCACCTATGCTGCATTACAAAAGTGACCATAGACCTAAGCACGCCAAAGGAGATCAATACAGGCAAGGACATGTGTCTGTTCATTTTATAATGAACAATTGTCTTAAACAAAGCATCCATCAACTGGGAAATAAAAGCCTCTTGTCTACAATTCCAATTGAAAGTGGTCCAGCCTGCTCACAGCAAGGTATGAAAGCAGACTGGCAAAGAAGTGACTGCTGCAGACAGCAGTTTGTGGAGCTTGAAAAGACAGACAAATTTTCAATGTCAAATTTCTCTTCTTGACACTGCCTAGATCAGACATGGGCAACTGTGACCTGTTTGGCTTTATAATCTGGCCCGCCAAACCTGTTTAAACTGTGTAATTTTAAGAAATGAATGTAACTGTAATTGTAATATTTACAATACACCTTGTATACGTATGCTTGGATGTCTGCTATAGGCCAAATCCTTTTACATAATGGTTTTTATATGCCATTTGCATTAGCACAAATAAATCCATCTGCTCCACAGTTGCCCCACCTTTCAAATTTCAGAGCTCCGTGTGGTCTACCCGTCAAAAGGTTTGCCGACCATTAGCATAGCTTTCTAAATGCCCAATGTACCAGAAGAATCCATAGAATCCTTGCTGAATATAGTCAATCAGAGTCTGTGTAGCAAATATTGTGTGCAAAAAGCCCAGTCTTACTAGTCTCTCTCAGCTCTGATCAGAGCAGATTAAGGCATCACATAGTATGTCGGCAGGTGGATATATAGCAGGCCGATCTGGATGGGTTGAATTAAATGACTAGACTCATTCAAACAAATGCCCGGTTGTGTTAATTGGATTTAGCAAAAATGCCTCATATAATAACTAATGTTATCTTCAATTTGCAGAATTATTAACCATATGAGAGTTGACCTCCATGACTTGGGACTCACAGTAAAGGAAACTCAATATTTTAATGCTTATTTTTCACACAGAAATATATTCATTGCATGCTCCAACTCTATGTTGTGCCAGCAAATAGTCATTCATTTACTCTGACACAACCACATTTCTAATGCATGACTCGTTTGCCCTTGGTGAAAATTACTTCATGTATCACTTATACAGCATTATGCATCTATATTTCCTGCTATCTACTATCGAGAGACCTTAGAGTTTGCACAGGAAGAGTTGAATTACTGTTCCACACTTTCCTTTGCAAATAACATTGGACTTCTATGAGTGTCAAACTGAGGAGAGGTAAAAATGGCCCACACATCATACTTGTTGCCTGTTCAGCTACTTTTAGACATGACAGAAATATAACTGTGCTATTTAAATACAATATCTACAGTATGGCATGAAAAATGACTAGGCTGTATATTGAGGTAAAGAGATAAAGACAACAAAATGTGAACACTTCCCTTCAAAGCCAGAGCTTTCAGAATATCAGAGGACATTAAAACAAGTCATCATGTCAAAAGTATGATAATATCTAAAGAACGCATTACACCCCTGGGACAGGTAGCTTGAGCTGATCTTATTGAAAACCAGTTTCAAGAGCAGCACTCTTACTAAAATATGACACATTTCTGTGCATTTCTCTCAAGCACACTCATGTCTGAGCGTGGTTTTCCCTGAAGTGGAAAACGACTGCCTTTACAGATTTACTTTGTTAACATCAGCGGGATAATTGTTGGGTAAAACCAACAAATCTTCCTCAAAAACAGGAAATACAGACATTCAACATTTTGACTCTTAAAGTATTAAGTGTTTCTTTACTGTTTTTGCTGTCACATTTATTATGATGGTTTTGTCACTCTAAGCCAAAAAGTCACCGTAATTTAACAGACCCTATTTCTGTAATGTAAAAGCCAAAACTTTTTTGTGTAGATGTGTGGATGGTTCACGAGAGGAAATGCATTTATTTCTAGAACATGGATAAAAGTTCTGAGATTTTTCCTGCAAAACAAGGAAACAGATATGAGTTGAGAAATCTCTCCTGCTGTCAAAGAACAAAGCCACTAAACAAAAGGAAAAACACATCAATGGTTTTAAAGGACTACATTACACCAAACACTGACCTGTGTTATATCTTCTGGCTTATTGTTTTGAAGAAAATACAAGAACCAATAGAGTAAGGAAGAGCAGAGACATGGAAATGAGATGTAGCAGTATGTGCAGGGAATATAATGATCATGACTGATAGTGCCATAATGTGGTCTGGTTCATGAACAGAAAAATCTGACAAAGCAATAGTTTTTTTTCTGAAATAATAACACCATTGCATCAGAATAGTTATGTATTGTATTATAACACACACACACAGACACACACACACACACACACACACACACACACACACACACACACACACACACACACACACACACATACACACACACAGAATATTTCGATATTTTAATGGAAAAAAATCAGGTGTTCCTGATCATCGCTTATGGAAGATTGATTACTTCATACACAAGTTTAACCTGTGTGCATGTCTTGCATGGAGGTTTAAATAAAAGGCTAATCTACATGAAGTGCGGGTTACCCATATTGAGTCGCTGCAGTCAAAATCTACATTTGTTTATATTTTGTATACCTGTACTTGCCTGGCAGCACACAAACAAGGCCACCATATGAAACAAGATTTTCTTGATCATGCTTTTTTGCTAATCTGACGTCGTGACTACACTCCAATTTTGTAACATAGCATAATTAATATTCAAATTAATCATTGCAGAAAGGTTAATGACTTGCAGTTAATAATTTCCATATTATCATGTAAACCATGAACTGTACAGCAACAGTTAAAAAAAGGCATGGTGTTCTAACTTGTACTTGGGAAATTATTTCTTGAGCTCATTAAAGTTTGTCTTAAAGTGCTACACACCCTTTTCACTCTCTCACTACTGAAAAGAAGAATAATTTTCAAAAAAATTACATGCTCACATATCTCTCCCCATGAGTGTGATATAGAAACAGGAAATAAATCCCATGGTAAAGCCCTAAAGCCCTTTAAGAAAGAGCCACGTTATATTTTCTCAGAACCAACATCTCATATAGCAGCAGAGCAGCAGTCTAGAGTATGATAATTTACATCCACATGAATTAGGAAATCAGGAAGTCACTGCTCTTGATGTGTCTCTGCATGTTCACAGTCATATAGGTCAAGGTAAATCAAGGAGAGCAAAAAAGAATAAATTGGACTTAATTAAGGTTTTCTGAAGACATTTCACCTCTCATCCAGAGGATTTCTTCAATTTGGAACTGAAGAAATCCTCTGGATGAGGTACCATGGAACCAAATCTTTAGCTGGACAGAACTGACTCAACTGAAACAAGGCAGTCATAGACTGCAAAATCCCACTACACCCCTCAATTCAACCTTTTTCCGTGATCTACACATTTTGGTGCCTCTGGCTTCCTGAAAATGTTGCTTTTTGTTTTGTGATTATATCTCATCAGGTTTCAGAGATGTGTACCTAAAAAGGTATACGGTATAAAGGTATACGGTGTGCCGTTGTTCCTCGCGCTCCAGGAACCACACGCGGTTAACGAATTCAGCGACAGAGCAATAAACTATTTATCTTAGTATTTACGGCGATTTAAATGTTTATGAACCCTCCCCATACTGATATTAAACCACCTTCTATCTGTATTACCTTTTCCCACACTCTGATAGACTGCGTCTCACGGGAGTCCGAGACTCACAGAACGTAGCGCACTTCCAGATGCCGTCAGCCAATAGAATGTGCTTATGGTATCACGTGACTGCCTTCAAAAAACCTGCAATGACTACAAAAGTTTAAATTTGATCTTGACCTAGTTTTCTCAAGGTCAAGGTCATCATCTCATTTTCATCCCCATTGCCACCACAATAATGTGTTTCTTCTTTCATCTTTCTATCTGCAACGGTTCTGAAGATATTTGGTAGATGGACGGACGGACGAACACACGAATACTGACAATACATCACCGCTTTGCGGGATGTAACAAATTAACCTGTCTACAAATTTACAAAATAAACAAATTCTTGAAGAAAGAATGATAGACAGCTTTAAAAAAAGGTTTTCATGTAATGCTTATCTAATTTGAATATTATTATTGTTCAAACAACATTGTTCCTTATGTACTCGTTTTTTTAATAATGACTTTAATTTTAATGCTGGGATTTTAATTTACATGTGAATATTGAGGACAGAAATACGACCAGGTTTGGAGAGAAAATTCACACAATTGTACAGACTGCAGTCTGGTCTTCAGAGTCAAGGACCAAAAGTTTAAAAGCACTAGTTCATATTTAATATTCAAGATTAACAAGCAGATGAAGACGAAAGAAGTCAATGCTGTGTTTGACTCCCACAAATGAAGCTTAAGAGCCACAAAGTGCATGAACCCTGCTCACCATTAAGAGGACAGAAGCCATTACACTGGCAAACATATTCTAGTCAATCCAAAGAGCCACTAGATCTGAATCTTAAATGTATGCACTTACTGCTGATCACAAAAAAAGATATACTACTAGGAAGACTCATCTCAGGGGAACTAAATTCTGGCATAATGAGGTTTGGCTCACTGGATCACTGAGGCACTAAGAAAACAGGCAGATATGTGGCTGGCAGTGAGGTTCACAAAACAGTATTCTTTTTTTAATTACTTTGAAAAACACTCAGCATTTATTATCATCTGCGATACAAATTATTTCAAGGACATGGGACAGTTGAGAAGTGATGCGACTTTATCATTTTTTGTGCAGTTATGGTCAGCCAACATAGTCCTTAAGAAAATTTGAAGAAAGCCCTTCAAATATAAACTCGACTGTCGAACAAACTAGGAATCTTCAATGAGCCATGACATTGTCACTTCTTGTCAAATTCCAGTGCAGAATTAATCATTTTAAAGATGTGAATCCTAAAATGAAAAGATAAAACTAAACCCCTCACACATTCATAAATGAAAGATGTGTCACATTTACAACTGCTATGCTTCCATAGCATTGTGAACAATTTCTGTAAATATTACTGCTTACAAACGTTTTTTTTTTGTACAGCTAAATTGTACTATTATAGATGAAAACTTACCCGAAAGGCCACTGATGACAGACAGTAGCAGAAATGGTTTCCATTGTGACCCCATACTTATTGAAGAGGGTCCCTTCTACAGAAATGTTAGCAGGTCTGCTTCTTCATTAAAGCTGTGCCTACAAGCAGAGAGAGAAAATATAAATTGGTGAGAGGATATCCCTTTGGGTATCACATACAGCCAGGAAGAGCAGGACTTTACTGCAGTCCACCGTAATCATCCTGTCAGTCTCACTAAATGATATTTAGAATTTTGGATCAATAAAAGAAGGATCAGAGAGAATAACCTCTAAGTACTATTTAATGGAAAATAATATAATGGTATAATGGTTTTTACTGTCTCTGGTGACCATACAGTGCAGGGTGTAGTTTCAGGTTCAGCAGTTTTTGTTGGCTCTGTGGTAATTAGTTTAAAAACACAGAAGCGTGTAAATTTATATATTTATGGTACAAACTGAATGTAGTAAAAAAAAAAACCCAAACACTTAATGCCATTTCAAAACGCTCTATAATTAGTAAATGTGATGTTGTTTATTTATGGTGTCATGTCCTATCATGTATCTGCTGAAAAGTGAGCAGAAAAGTGTTGCTGTGATTTGTTGTTAAAAAAAGACTTTTGAAAACATCCAATTACAACTACAATCCAAACCACCTCTACAAATTGCCCTAAGTAAACTTCCTATGTTCCAATTTATTCAAATACAGTAGATCACTACAGAAATGATAGAGCAAAGACTAGTGGTTATGTTTGTTTTATTTGGTATTTGTTCTTGTTGCATAAGTTGAATATTTTTACCAACCATCAGAGCAAATGAGTTACCAAAGAGTGTTGCTATTTGAAACTGCCTTGTGAATGCTCACGACTCAAACTGTGACTAGTTTCTAAATAGCAACAATATTCTTATGCCAGGGTCACACCACCTACTCATGCAGTGTGGTGTGTGTGTGTGTGTGTGTGTGTGTGTGTGTGTGTGTGTGTGTGTGTGTGTGTGTGTGTGTGTGTGTGTGTGTGTGTGTGTGTGTGTGTGTGTGTGTGTGTGTGTGTGTGTGTGTGTGTGTGTGTGTGTGTGACAAAACCTCATATGCAGCACCCAGTTGATCTAAGGATTCAGCATGTGACATGCTGTTTCTAAGTGGAGTGGATGGATCTGTCGGCAGTCATACTTGCATCATGCCAGCAACAACACCTTCCACTGCGCATCTATGTCTATTTGTCAAGGTATGAAAGGCTCTAGAAAATTAGGCCTGGCAGTTAGCGTCACATCAGCAACAATGTCTGTTACAGCACCACATGTGTGTGCGTTGCAGTGGTTCACTAAGGTAGCTGTCATGTGTAAGTACAGTAACTGCTGAGTGTGTGGCCCTAGCATTAAGCTCACAATCTGAGGAAAGGGTTCTCATTGCTTTGAAAAAATCCTTTCCAAAGGAAATACGTTGTTTTGTTAAATAGTATACACAGTACTCCCTGAATTAATGGTCATGTAAATAATATTTTAAATACAAAAAGGTCCAAACATAATGAACAAGGTGGAAGGCATGACAGCACAACTGCTATTGTTTTGCAATAAAAAAATAAATCAAAAAACTTAAATGGCATCTAAAATTCTGTGGAGATAGAAACATTAGCCCACACCCAAAATCATCCCCCAGCTCCCGTCTCCACAGTCCTAGCCAGTCTAACATTACATGATGTGGTCTCAAGAAAACGTCTGTACATGAGAGTCACAGACAGACAAACAAAGGCTGGACGTTCACCAAGGTGCATTTTTGACTAATTTGGCATACATCCATATCTCAATATACACACTATTGTTAACTTACATCATGCCAATTTTAAACCCAGACGACACAATCAGCAATAGTTCTGATATGTAAACTTCAGCTTCAAAAAAGTATATAGCACAAGTTAAACATTTGATGTACATTTCAAATGTGGGCGACATTAATGCCATGCAGAAAGCTTATATTGCGGGAAATGAAAAAAATGACCTGTAAATGGCATGCTATTTATATGCTGCCCATGAGATCACCTTGTCCTAAGATACACTGCTGTTGAAGAGAAAAAGAGGGAGTCAGACTACGTGGATGTGGACAAGAGACATGACCCGTGAACAGATTATGATCATTTGTGTGAAAGCAATGTAGTGAGGATAGAGCCACTTCACACATGAAGCATAACGTGGACCTAACAGTCACCTTCATTGAACTGTATCATAAAGCATGAGATAGCTGTCATTGTTAAAGAAGTCCAGTGCAGTAATACTAACTGTTATGTATGGAATTTTGGATGTGAGAGTTCACGTTTACTCAGCATGAATCTCTTCCACCAGGTCCAGACTTTTTTACATTTAAACATTAAAAAAAGTACTCTGATATATGTTAACGTTTTAGAGAATATTAATGATAATTAATGTTACAACCAGGATATTCAATTGAACAAAGACTGCTGTATAATTTTTTTTATTATTATTCAGAGCACATATTTAGTGCCCCAAATGAAAAAAAAAAAACTGTACCTGTACTATCAGCATAAAATATTGTCTGAAGCACTGTTAATGGTCTTTCCTTCACTGACTTCATTTTCGATAGCAGGACACTTTTGAGGTTATCACCATTCCATACAGTGCATAACAAACCATTAGTTTTTAGGAGTTGTAGTTAATTTAATTCAGTGTGGTTGGATTAATTCTGTGTTAAAGCAGTCACATTGCTTCTTCATGTACTTTCCTTCTAACAAACCTCACAGATTGATAGAAAACCCTGTTAAAATCTATTTCCAGCTGCAAGCAAAGCTCTTTCCCTAAAGGGGGACGGCATGCATGCAAATACACCGACTACAGTATGAGTTATGTTACGTGTAGCATCATGTATGTTGTCTTCCATGGAATTGGTGTTTGTTGACAATCTTATTATCAAATCACTAACAAATGTCCAAGTATTAATTTCACCATCTTCTTGTTGGTGTCCAGCAAAGAGGTGGCACCAACAAGGAACTTTCCAATCCACGACACATAATGGTTTTCACTCTTAAACCAGTTGTAAACAACAATGTTACCTTTATTATCACCATCAAACTCCAATCACAATAACAAAGAATATGAAAGAGGAAGCAGTGGGTGAAGCCTACTTCGTGTAGATACAAATATTAATTATCAATCTTTTATGTGATTATGTGATGTCTTGTTAAGTCAGAATGTACAGACTGCTTCCTGTCCTTGTGCACTCTGTCTCCCCTATCCAGTCTCACAAACTGCCTCCCTTATTTCTATTTAAGTTGTCATTTAGATTATTAATGGAGTGGCATAGAATGCTCTGAGGGTTGAGGGAAAGATGTCCAGATCCAGTCGGAGTCGTCTTGCATTCATCATTTATGCCACCTTGTCTTTGCTTCACCTCATTTGGCCCTTATTCTCAAATAACGCACCAGCATGATACCAGATTCAACAATTAGTAACTTAGTGATTAGATGCAGAAAAAAAAATTAAATGATGAATAAGTACTGAAGGAAGACAGATGAGAAACATAATGAGCCATTTCCTTTCTTGTAATATAAGCCATTCTTTGCTGTGTTTTCGCAGATTGTTAGCCCTGTAAAATCAAATAGTCTTCTCTGTAAATGTAAGACACAACATTGACATTAATAAATAAGAATTAAAATAGACCTGCTTTACAATCAGACTGCAGAAAATTACTTGTATTTATGAAACGGCTCTCACTACTCTCACTAACACACACTTACACATACAGAAGCATAACAATAGATGAATTTGAAAAACAGTGTGAAAAAAATATGGGTTTAAACCTATCCTGTACATAAAAGCCCAGATTAGATAGATCAATTCTGATAAGTAGGCCTTTGTTCTCTCTTGTCTTAACACTTTGTCCCTGGATGCACAGATCAGAGACTTAGTCAACGAAAATACCAAAACTGTTCACGGAATCTTGAACTATATTTTATATATCTCAAATCAGGTATGTATTATTTTCTACTTATTTGTTTTTTTCTTTTTTGCAAAATCAAATATCAAGATATTCCAAAATATGGAAATTTCAGATATCTTTATGAGGAGAGGAAAGTACAGTCCAAAGTCTTATATGATATCTTGCTTGCCCTTGTTACAGCAATAACTGTGTTTTGGGATGTCTCTCGTCTACTGTCAAGGATTTATGATTCTGAGAGAACATAGGTCTCTTGTGTATATCAAATAAAGTTGGTCTGCACACAGGCATCTTAAAGTTCATCAGATTTTGCTGCTCAGTGATTCACAGAAGTCTGCAAGACACTGGAGTCAGAAAGTAATAAATTTGTGGAATCTTTTTTGATTCATGAGACGACCACAGGCAGAAGGTCAGTTCAGTCATGTAGGAATGAGATAATGACATCACAATGTGGTGAACAGAAAAATCAACAATAATTCAATTACAATTATCTTCATTTGAATATTATCCACAAGTATTAAGAGTTGGCTCTGCTTCATCGTTTTGGAGGGAAGGGGAAGGATGCAGTATAGTTGATAGACGCTCGCTTTTGTGCCTCTCTCTGAAAGAGGATTCTCCTGTGTTTGGTCTTCATTATGTGGTCCATAAAGACATCATAATAACTTTTCATTACATTGCAACCTACTTTTCCAGGTGTGCCATTTACTATTGGGAGCTGTGGAGCAGTCGAGGCGATCACAGCTTGCATCAGACGGTTATTAATGAGGGAGTGCAAGGCGTGCAACAAGGTGCCCTGACATCTCTGATTGTGATGCCTCTTCCCTAGTTCATGGCTGTGTTTCTGCAAGGTGTGTTTCATTTCAAGCAAATTCTGGAATCACTTATGCAATTTGTGTTAATAAATGGTAGAGGAATTGGGTCGTTCTCACGAAATTTGGGTTTCAAAGATTTCAAGAGTGGAATTTTTAAAAATATCTGCAACATATTTCTTTTTAAGGCATCAAAAACAAAGTCTTAAGTATTTATGATTCTGGGCTTGCACTAGGAGCTAGTATGACGAAGCCACTGTGGCTCAGTGTAAAAGAATTGAGCAAGCCACAAAAAGCCACACTCTGTGTCCAAGACAGTGGCACAGCACGCGGATGACCGACGCTCTTCGTGGGGGGGGGGGTCTGGTGGGCCTCCCCCGGGAAATTTTTTAGAAAATGGGGTTGTTTTCTTCTGTTCAGTTTACCTACAAAAATACACTAAAGTCAACAGTTCAAGCTGAACTATCTTTATTTCTGTCCTACTTTATGCAGGTATGAATGTGAGATTCAACAATTGAAAACTTGCATTCACTATGTGAAGATACAGTCATACAAAATATTACTCAATGTTTACTTGTAAGTTTTACTTAGACTAGAAGACACCAACACCATTGGTATGCCATAGTTTATTTATTTATTTTTTAAATTCAATAACATGATTTTTCATTTCAACTTAAAAAGGCATGAAAAATAGCAAGCGAGGTGAATACATATTTACATGCATCGCTGGTTATTCCTGCCGGTAATAGGGATCAAAAGTGCTAGAAAACAAACAAGTATTGATAATATCTTTCATTTACCTTCTGATCGGTCTGTCACCACTCCTCCCCCCTCTCAGCATTCGCCATTTGTTTATTAATGAGGACTTCAACACAAACTACTATAAAACACTGGATTCTTCTGATCGATCGTCCTCGCCTTGTCTTACACCAATTCGCGGGTTTAGCTTGTAAAAAAACAATATTTTTGTTTTTCATTGGACGAGAGGAGGTCATGACCCGAGTGCATATTTAATGATCGGGAGCGTTCAGGTCACTTTGGCTATTTCCGTCGGCATGCTTCGGCTAAATTCCGTCGGCATGCGGAAATAGCGGCGCTAGCGTCGCTCGCTAGCGGAAGTAGTGGCGCTAGCGGTGCTCACTAGTGGAAGTAGCGGCGCTAGCGAGCAAAAAGGTTGTAGCCTTTTTTCCATCAAAATAAGAACGCCACTGTGGCTACACAGTCTAAAAACCTTGTAGACAATCTGGAATTTACTTCGCCTATGGCGAAGTGGCGAATGGCTAGCGCAAGCCCAGTGATTGTTAATTAAAAATATTTTCTAACAATTTAAGACCTTTTTGAACATATTTTCTAAAACATGTCCTTAAAAATCTCATTACCGCAATGGACTGAAAACATCAATACCATAAACAAAGCCAATTATTTTTCAAAATTTTAAAAGTTGATTTTTAACAGTCATGCACAACTACTTGAAATTATGCTATAATAAAATATATATATATATATTTTTTTTATATGATTTTGACCTTTTTCTCTCATTACCGCAACACCTTTTACAGACTGCAACCTAATAGTTTTCCTATTTTATTGAAAAGTGACATATTTTCAAAATGATTTGGATAACTTTAAAGAAGTTAACATGTATATCGTGTACATGTGTTTAAAAACGAGCTACTTTTTTTATTCATTAAAATAATGCTAAATGCACACCTGTTGCGGTAATGATACATGCAACAACACCTTCTACTAGGAAACTTCTCATTACCGAAAAAGAAGTTCTCTCCACCGCAACTGGCCTTCAAGTGCTGAGGTAGGAGAGAAATGTGTTGCGGAGGACGAGGAAAATTAGCACTTTTAGCTCACAACAGAGAAGCCATGATGACTAAGTAAAATTTTACTTCATGCACAGAAATAATCATTAATATCACCTATTTAAAATGTTAGTAAAAATGTTTTCTTAAATAAAGAAAAAATGCTGATGCTGTTTCCATAATGATAAGTACAACTGTTGTGTAAGCAGTCAGGCAGGAGAAAACTTTTAACTTGAGAGTAAAAAAGATCTTTTCACCTGGTAGCCATGTTGAAAGCACTGCCCTATGTGTTGCTTTATACAAAATATAATTTTATTTAACGTTCTCTTGACATGTGTAAACAGTCCTTCAAATATGTTGTGGAGGATGAGAATGTGGATCATGGACACTTAATTTCTCCTCTATGTCTTCAACATTATTAAATATGAATATTTAATGATTTGTTTTTCACTCACTTAAAATCATCTACTACAGCATCCATGAATTTTTTTCGGCTTCTTTGTATTTTAAATTATGAAAATAACAACATAAAGTACATTCAAACAGACCTGGACGCGTTGCAGTAATGAGAATTTTGGCAGAAAATACAATAAAATATAAATGTAATTAATTTTTTATCATGAAATCAGTTGTTGTTCCAGGTAGAGGTCATTATCATTTTTATTATTCAATTTTGTTCAGTGACTAACTTGCATGTTTTAT